>NC_133619.1:168310923-168668423 GCF_048593235.1 Sminthopsis crassicaudata | reverse complement strand
TGGAATGTGCAGTGACAAACAAGTTTTATTTTTTTTTTTTCTCTTGTAATTTGGAAGTGCTTTTATTAGCTGTCAGATATCCCTCCTCTTCCCCAGTATCTTTTTCCTTTATGCCAGTCATCTAGGGTTTTTTTTTTGGGGGGGGGTCAGTGGGATAGGAAGGGCTTATATTTTAAGCTAAAGCCACTGTCTATCTATACAAGTTAATTTCTTACAGTTATAGTTAATTTAATGTCAATACCCAAAGTAAACTAGTAATATGTATGCATTTTCAGCATTTGAGAGTTCTCAGATGCTTCATTGGATGTTGAAGAGTCTAATAATGATTGTGCCAAGTCATTAGCCTTCTGAATATTTAAATTGGTTTTTCCCAATCCAATGTCTAGTCTAATACCAGATTCAATTAGGTACTTACATGCTTTTTGGTGATGGGGCTTGTATTTTAAGGAGGTAGGAAGAGACATTCTTTCCTTTGAAACGTTCATCTATCAGTATGAATTCTGACTCAAAAATACGGTCCCGAGGATTGCTAACATTGCAAATATTGCCTTAGTATCACAGCAAGTCAAAGAAAGCTCTCTTAATCAGATATGCTGATTGCTCACCTGAGTCAACCTGAGTTAATTTTAACTGGTATATTTTTAGAAGCCCAGGATCTTTTGAAATTTGTGATATTTAAAGGCATAGCTAAATTGTGTACTGATAAATGCCTGTTCACTGAATGAAAGAAGATTCCACTTATGGGCATTCTTGTTGATTTCTATTAAAATGAAGTTAACAGTATTATCAGTATTATGATTATTAAGAATCTACATTTGACTATTGCTCATTAGTTACCAAAATGTCAGGTGCCTAAATATTCCCTAATACAATGGGCTATGGGGCAAAGCTAGAGAATAAAAAATACGAAAACAAACAAACAAACAAAAAACCCTTAAATTCTGGACAAATAATTTGAGATCAGTCTCACAATCACAAGATTAGCACAAGATAGCAGTCTCTTAGTCCCTGCATTACAATCCAGACTTTTCTGCTATTTACTAGTTAGGTGACTTTGGGAAAGTCATTTACCCTCTTTCCAGCCTCAAATCTCATTACTTTTCAAAACAATGATAATAATTACTACTCTGCCTATGTCATAGTACTGTATCAAATTAAATACATCATTATAATCAAGAGTTCATAGATTTAGAACTAGAAAGGATCTTTGAATTTTTCACATTAAAAAATTCCCTCTTATTTTGCAAATGATGTACATTTGTTTGCAGGGACAATACTTATATTAATATTTTTAATTTCTACTGACTTAAATTTTCTTTCTGAAGTTACCTTAAAGATAGAAGACCTACAGTACTGGACTGTAGAAGGAAGCTCAACATGTGGTCTGAAAATTTCATGCCTCATCACTACCATTAATATCTGATCTCAACAGAGTAATTTATGTTGATCTGAATAACTTTTTCTAGTTCTTCCATGAATTCTGTTGTTAATATCAGGAATCTTCTGATAACTGTTGCTATGAGATTCTCCAGCAAGTAAGTCAGGGCTAGGGGTGTGGTTATATGACTTTTTCTCAGTTTTGGTTTATCTGCCCAGAAATAGTGGAAACTTCTTTATTCATTAGCTACCATTCTTGAAATCTGCAGAATCTAAATACAGATTCAAAGATTCTAGATCTTTATACAGGTATATACCAATTGCTACTTGAAATATTTTTGGATTTTACTGAGAAGGTAGGTCCCTGATTCTTTTTTTTATTGCAGATTTATCTCAACTGAACAAGGAACTCTGTCCAGCAGCCAAAAAATGCCCTCAGTGAAAAATGGAGAAGTTGCACCTCAAAACAATATTTTCCCCATATCTGGTGTTAGGTCAGGATAATGGAAAGCTACTGTAATATTAATGTACTCATAGTGGCCAGAGTATTGGATTTAAAGTCAAGAAAATCTGGGTATTTTCTTTGTAAATATGGGCAATCTCTTATCTTCTCTGAGCCTCAGTTTCCTGCTTTGTTAAAGTAAGGGAATTGTATTAGGTAGATTCCTAGTTGAGTGGAAAGTGGTAAATGTTTGTAGGTTATCTAGAATCTAGGAGCACATGGTTCATAAGTGAGGATTCTAAACATTCTTACTTTCATTGCCTCTGAAGGCAAGTGGGCATGTTTTAGAGGATGGTGGGAAAATTTACATCATGGATGGCTAACCCCATGTAGTAGCTGACCTAGAAAACTTGCACAAGGACATAAAGGGAACTCACACAGCTGGAAATTACTCATTAACAAAATTGCCAGCAACCTTCTTGGAGTTAGTAATGTTAGTCATAACAAGTTAAGATATTCATGAAGGCCTAGTGATGAGCAGGAGCCCAAATTGTACCCATATGTGATATATTATTGATAAAGCCACTCTAAGAAACAGCTTGTCTTCATGCTTGCAGTATGGACATGATGATGGAGTTTATTCTGTCATACCTTAGTTTCTTAACTTGTAATCATCATTAAGGAAGTGAAATGTGAGTGATAAATTTTTTAAAAAATCAAACATAATAAGAAATCTAGCATCCATATCTTTGGAAACACCACATGCCATTTAGTCACTGTATAAAGGTTTACCAGCTTCTCAACAGCCTATCATGGATTACTGTGGTTTTTCTTTAATGTTAATAAGATCATAGATTTTGTATTGGAAAACATGTTGGAGGCTACATAGTCTTTAATTTAGGGAAGAGGAAATGCAGGCCCAGAGATGTTAAATTATAAGACCAAGGATACCCAGATAATAAGTGGCCAAAGCAGGATTTGAATGGACTTCTTTTGACTCTAAATTAGCACAGTATATATGTAGTGGGCACTTAATAAATGCTTATTTCCTCCCTTCTTTTTCCTCTCCATAGTTCCAGGCATTCCCAATAAGGAATGTAAATAGCAATCATTTCTAATTTGACCAGAAACTTGGAGGGTTTTCCCCTCTCAGATTCATTCATTTATTTATCTAGATTTTTTTTTTTTTTTTGAAGTAGGTAAAGAGGCGATTCTTTGTCTCTGTAGCTACCTAGTCTTGATGGCTGAATGGGCGTGGCCTCAGTCAAACTCAGACCCGCTGAAGACCTTGAGGTCATGGTCTCCCATTTCAACCAGAGTCATTTTCAAGTCCTCCTGATCTATGTCTGGTCACTGGACTCAGCTGGTCCTGAAGGGGAAAGTGAGGCAGGTGATCTTGCACAGCCTTCCCTCACTAAATCCAATTCACTTGCAATATCACCTCCCTGATGCCTTGGTCCTCTTCATGAATAAAGGACAAACAGTAATAACAACAAAACCCCATCAGTTTTCTTCATGCAATCACCAGGAATGACATTTTAAAGCCTGATTAATGAGAGCAAAGAAGTCTCCCTTTTACCTTAGGTGATCTTTATTTGGCCCAGTACAGCATGGATAAAGAACGCTATACCTGAGTTGATAGAGTAGTAAGCTTTTCTCTACTTAACAGGTATTCCAGAAATTGCTTGAGGACTTCCTTAAATGAGGAATGCCTTCATTAAAATGCATATTTCCTAACAAAAGTTTGAACATTTTAAGTTGATGTGGTAGGGAAGGCCAGGACAACAATAGAAATTCCTAAAAGTTAATAACAATGTGACATTATTCTTCCTACTATTGTGAGATTAAAATTGTTGATTACAGCATAGCATAATAGGACTAATTCTATCTTGTTTTATATAAGACAATTTAAAAAGGATGTATAATGAGGACAATGTTCCCATTATAGGTAGCTTTTTTTTTTTTTTTTTTTTTTTTTTTTTTAAGTTACAGGTCCTTTCTTGGTTTCAAGCCATATTTCTCCTGATCAAGTTTCTTTGACACTGGATTATTTGGCTTTTCTTCTATTAATTTGAATGCTCATTCCCCCTTCCATTTCCCCCCCTAAATGTGGAAATTCCCCCAAGATATAGTTTTTGGAGATCTATTTTCATGGGTTTAAACCATCAATTCAATTTGATTAAATTTAATAAGCATCCATTAAATATCTACCATATGGGAGGCGTGTTGTTGGGGACTATTGATTTAAACAATTGTCCCTTAAGGATCAGCAGACTCTCAGGTCTCTATTCCTACCTGTGATCTCTAAACTGTATCCTACTCTGTATATCTAAATGTTTATTGAACATCATTCACCATCTCACACCAAACATGCCCCAAATTGAGCTTATCCCTAAAGTAGCTTCCTCCTTTCAACTTTCTTCATTCTTGTCTTTTAGGTTCTCAGATTATAGACCTTTGAGTAATTTTTGATTTCCCTGACCTATATCATAACCACACTGATCTATATCATAACCAGCCTCCCTTCCTTCCTCCTTCCTTCCCTTCCTGTCTTCCTTCCTCCCTCCCTCCCTTCCTCTCTCCTTCCCTTCTGTCCTTCCTTTCTTCCATCTGTCCTTCCCTGCTTCCCTAGCCTCATGGATAAATTATTACAATAGCATCTTCTTGGGCTCCCTTGATCTTCTTCTCCATTCCTGCATACTATTACATGCAGTCCAAAGTTACCCTTCCCACTCTTTTTTTTTTTCTTCTCAAAAGGTGATGAGAATGAATGGGTACATGTAGATCTATAATCAGAAGATCAGTTTTCATAATTACTTTTATCAAGATACCTGAAGGAAGTTTTCTTGTTGGAATGCCTTAGGGTTTTTAGTATGATGATTTTAATAATGCGCAACTCTTTCTGACCTCATTTTTGAGGTTTTCTTGGCAAAGATATTGGAGTAGTTTGCCATTTCCTTCTCCAGCTCATTTTACAGATGAGAATTCCAGACAAACAAGGTTAAGTAACTTGCCCAGAGTCATATAGCTTGTAAGTTTCAAAGGCCAGATTTGAACTCAGGAAGGTGAATTATGCTGTGACATCACAATTAAGGCTCACAAATTAAATTTGCCTTTTTCCTAACTATATAAGCTCAAGAATTTATTTCCACACTCAAGAATATACTACAATGACTAATAACTGAGTCTTTACTGTCTAAAGTCTACACTATTATATATGATTTATTAAAACCCTTTATATTGAGCATTTTGATTTGATGAGGATAGGGCACAACAATGTCCATCCTATCCAGTTTTACTTCTGATTGATCTCATCAAATGAGGCAGCCCTATTCATTGTTCCTCATACATGTCATGTTGCTTTCTGTCTCCTTGCCCATATACTGTTTGCCATGACTTGATATCCTCTTTACCCTCTTTCCTCTCAAAACATCTAATCCTATTCCTTGCTTAAGTTCCTAGCTACATCACCTATATGTTCCATCAACTTTTCATCTTTCTATCTTTGAATTCAGTTTTGTATCATAGGTAGTGACAATATTTTGAGTTGGCCATTGTTCTCTACTTGTTTCATGTTTTTTACTCCTATCTTCTTAGATCTTTTGGAAGATTTCTTTTATATTTTGTCACATGCCAAGTGTTCAATAATTACTTGTTGGGTTGGTTTGTTTCAACCTACACACTGAACTTGTCTGAAAGTTACTTAGCTACCATTGATTCATAGATAGCTTTTTTATGACATGTTTACTGTTGCCACATTATGTTGTATGATTCTGCATGGGGAGAAGTTAACTAATAGTAATCATTTTAAATAAAGATGCATCCCCCCCAAGAATTTTGTATTTAGAATAGGTATTTGACCATAGACTAAACATGACTTGGGAATATATACAACCCTGAAATCTCTATGTAAATAGTTTATTCCCTAGTGTGGGAATATGATGGTAAAATGTTGCTAGGTTTAATTTTCAAAATGTACAAAATATTGCTACTTAACATACTATGTTTATTAAATATTGTGAGACTTGTGGGAAGGTAAGAGATTACTGGTCTTTTCAAATGAATTTGAATGCAATTTGAAATAGCCTGTCTTTTGCATTTTTTGGGGGGGGAGTTGGTTGGAGGAGAATGAGGGAAAAGTTACAGCTTTGGAATTATTTTGTTTGATTACTATGTAGTGTTTGTATGTAGCCTGGGAAATTTTCCCTTCAGTCAGATGATCACAGAAATCCTTGCTCTGAACTGAAAAAGATGAAAATTGATTTCAGCTGCTTCTTTTCCAGAGTCCCTGATGTATTAACATTTGGAAGGGATGTCTGTATACCCTTCTCTTCCTAAGCTCTGTTGAATTACGTGAACATGGGCCAGTTCAGAAGTAGATTTTTGGACACAATTTCTCTGTGGTTGCACATTTCATGAAAATATACTTAATTACATTACCAGAGGTTTGCTGTAGAAAATAAGCTTATTCATTTGTTGTTTAAGCACACAAATCAGTATTTGCCAATTGTAATTTGAAACATTCCAAAGTTATTTCCACACATAATTTCAGGCAGATCATTTTTATATACTCATAGAGAAGAAAAATGTTATCACTTTGTAGGATGAAGGCATTTAACCCTTAGCTGCTTGAGAAAGATAGACTTGTCTTCTAGCACATAGAACACAATTCTGGGAAATAGTGGATACTGATAACGGGGAAGTCAACTTCCATATTATCAGCCAGTCAATAGCATTTATAAAGTGCTTAGGATATGCCAACAGGCAGCGAGGTGGCTCAAGGGGTAGAGCACTGGGCTTGCACTCAGTAAGACTTGAGCTCATATTTGGTCTCACACACTAATTGTTTGACCCTATACAAGTCAATTCCCCTCTGGTTGCCTTAATCCACCGGGGAAGGAAATGGCAAACCACTCCAGTATCTTTGCCAAGAAAGCCCTATATACAGTATTGGTATACTGTGGTCTTGGGGTCATGAAGACTGAACAACAGTATGTGCCAAGCATTTTGTTAAGTATTGAGGAAACAAATAAAGGCAAAATGCCCTCAAGAAGCTTACAATCTAATTGAGGAGACACCAAGAAAACATATATACATATACATATACATGTATAAACAAACTATATATCTATAGGAGAGAACTATGAAAAAAATTCCATTTTTCCTCTTTCTATCAAGTAATTTAAATAAGGAGGTTTGTCACGAGCCAATTTGTTATCCAATCAGTAAGAATTGTTGATGCCAAGCTTGTGAAATCAGAGGCAGCAATACTATTTCCATGTTGCACAAGAACATCTGTTTTGCGAATTTATTTTCTACACATTACTCCTATCAATGTCTACAGCAGACTCTGAATCATTTTTGACCTCCAGAATAAAATATAAAATTCCTGGTGTGGCGTTTTTACATCCATTTACAACCTAATTCCTTTCTATCTTTTTAGACTTTATTCTTTCTTTCCCTTCATTCACATTTTCATTCAGCAGCATCGACCCAGTTGCTATTTCATACACATTACGCTCCATCTCCCAATGCCTTTCCACCATATCTTGAATTCTATCCATCCTGACTTCTTTCTCTTAGCTTTCTACTTTCCTTCAAGATCAAACTTCAATCTCACTTTCTATCTTGATCTCCTTTCTCACCTCCATGTCTTTTCCCTAAGATTATCTTAGGTCTACTTTGTATATATCTTGTATGGATATAGTTAATTTATATGTTATCTATCTCCTTAATTAGGAAGTAAGCTTCTTATTCTTGTGCAGACCATGATTTTGCCCTTTTTATCACTAGCACTTTATAAAGTACCTGGCATATAGTAAGTAAGCATAAAGGCTTGTTGACCAACAGACTTAGAATATTTGAGCATAGTAGCAAAAATAGTCCTACTCCTGTGAAAATGTTGATACAACAATACCTGTCTTTGATAAAAAGAATGAATTCTAGTGATACTTGTCAGAATACTTTATTAGATTGCATGGGAGTTGGACTGAACTGATAAACTGTATCATTATATCAATGAGAAGACTGAGGGAAGGATGAGGATATCAGAAAGGGAGGCAACAGTACAAATGCTATTTGACACAGAATACCACTAGAATTGTAGTTAACCCAATAAATGTACAGTAGTTACTATTTAGTTCCAAGTCTGCTTATTGGATGAATAATAATAGTAATAGTTGAATTTATGTAGTACTTAAACCATGTGACAGACTCCATCAGTTATTTCTTTTGAGACTTAGAACAGTGAAGTAGGTACTAATCCTCATTTTACAGATAATGAAATTGAAGTAAACAGAAGTTAAATGACTTGCCTGGGGATCATACAATTTGTGTCTAATTTGTGTCTGGTCTTCTTGACTCTAAGCCTAATACTAGTATACTATAATATAGTCTAAGCCTATACTACCTATACTGCCAAATGCAGATATTTAATAGATTCCAATCTATTGGAATGAGTGTAGTAAAATGAGAGTAATAAACCAATCTAGATCCATTAAGGATCCCAAAGTTAGAGCTAAGATTAGACATCCAAATGGACCTTTTGCTGAACCTCCCCACATAATATGAACCTTTGTGATACAGCATTATTGATAGTTCTTGCTTAATATTGAGGGAGAGAATGGGGACACAGTTGAGGAGGAGGGATATTTTTTTCATGACTTGATAGAGGAAACATTTTTAAGTGATCACATCTCTAGTGTCACTACAACAGTGGGCTTTAGTTTTCTTATCTATGAATATAAATGAGTCACTGAGTATGCCATTTTGGACTAGATAATCTGTAAGATTCCATTTAGGTCTATATTTCCAACTTGTGAGAAGACTTTTGTTTTTCACACAGGGGTGATTTCATTAAATCAGGTTAGTTCTGGGAGGCTTCACTGAATAAAACAATATTACAAAGACAACTCTCTCTATATATACATATATGTGTGTATATATGTATATATATGTGTGTATATGTGTATATATGTATATATATGTGTATATATATATATATATGTGTATATATATATACAGGCTACCTATAAAGCCTTTCCTACTACCATCACTTTATACATATATATAATATATTATATATATGTATAAAGTGATGGTAGTAGGAAAGGCTTTATAGGTAGCCTGTATTATACATAAAATAATTACACTGGGAAATTTATTTGTTAATTTGACTGATTGATAAAGAATTTGAGGTAATTTAAACAGAGGGCTAAGTTAGTTCATAGATGATATAGCTTTGATTTGAATAGTATAAATGACATCTCAGGGAAATATTTGAAGTACTTAGAATAACTTTTTCTAAGCACTTAAAATAATTTAGCAGACCTTTTTGGGTAGCTAATAGTCCAATTCCAAGTGATTGATGAAGTCTTGTTAGTGGGATGCCTCTAGACATTGCTTCTTCCCTCAATGGGTTTGTGGTTTAATATATAGATAGATATCTTATCTCTTGGGTGATAAATCCAAAATTTTCAATTTTTTTAAAGAGTAAGATTATGATAAAAACTACTCTTGTTCCCACCCACATCTAAAAAGAATGAGATCTTATAGAAAGAGCTTGGGTCTGTTGAGAAAGTTAACATGCATTAATTTACCGGCAATTACAATTGTCCTTAAACTTTTCATTCTGGTAATAATTTTCACATGGTAAAAGACAAATCATCTAAAATAACAGTAAAATGGATATTTATATGCTCATGAAAACCAGCATTTTGTATGGTTGACTCTTTGCCCAGATGGTTTTACACTTAGTTCAAGAATTTGGATATAGAACTTTAGGAATGAAAAGCATCATATTCATTTATGCCCATGATTTTTAAGATTTGATTATTGGAAGTGATGTTCTTAGCTACAGCATATGAAACTGATACTTATGACTTTTTAAAGACATCTTCCTACCTCTCTTGCATACGCCCCATTCCTAATAAGGAGGAAAATTCATGATTATAAATAGTATGATTACAACAGTGCTTAAAAGTTTAAATTCATTTGGCAAATATTTATTGAGCTCCAACATGCATAGCATTGTGTTGAACTATATGAAAATCATGTAGAATTTGATTAGTTTTGATTTCAGTGGCTTTGGAATGTCTCAGTATGGAAAACAAGAAGAATCTCATTTATGATAGAAAGAAACTTGAAAAAGCAAATGAATGTGAAATGTTTTGCATGGCTTTATTATAACAACTGTGATGTCATGCTCTTTGGAAGAATCATGAGAATCTCAGGTATTTTACCATAAATTTGGAAAGAGTTATGGCAGAATCATAAAGATTCCTTTTTTCTTTGTAATAAAATCTTTTCAACAAACCTTTGTTAAAGATGAGGGGGATGCAAAAAATTAAGACAAGGTCCCTACCTTCACTGAGCTTAAAATCTAATCTTAAAGATAAAATTTCAGCTTAACAAGATGCTATCAAAGTTAAATCATTTGGGACTCTTTCTTTTCTTTAAATTGTAAACACTTCTTTTTTAGAGTCCTTTAATTCACTATAAAATTGTATCATTCATGTCAAAATTCAATTTAATGAATATTAGGAACTTTGGATGGCACTGTGCTAAGTAGCCCCTATAGATAGAAAGAAAAAGAACCTATCTCTGCCTTCAGGGAACTTATATTCTTCTGAAATACCATACACACAGATAATTAATTAACTGGTATTTTGAGGAAGAGGAGAGGACCAACAAGGGAAGCAGGTCATGACAGAATTCATAGAGGAAGATGGCACCTGAAAATCATTCCAGGTATTTCAGCTAATGCAAGTGTAAGGAGTTGGGCAATAGAATATAAGTTCCAGATGATAGGATCATTGATTTTTAACTGGAGCAGATGTTAGAGGGTCATCTATTCAAAATTCTCATTTTACAAATAAGTAGCAGAGTTGAAATTTGAATTCAGACCTTCTGACTAAATCTAATATTTATTCCTCCTTGCTGTGTTATTTCCTAAACAATTAATAATATAGTTTGGCTGGAATACAGACTATGCAGGGATTAATATGGAAGAAAAGACTGGAATGGTAGATTGAATATAGAATCATAGAAAGCCTTAAATGTTAGGTAGGGGAGTTAGGAATACTCTTAGTGTGGATAGGAAAGTGAAATGGTAAATAATGATTTGAGAAGATTATTCTGTCAGTTCCTTGAAGATTGATTTTAGAAGGGAGAAACTGTAAGCATGGAAGTTATTTAAAAGAACATTGCAGTTTTTTTTTTCAGTGAAGATAATAAAGACCTGAACTATGTATGGTAGTGGCCAAGTATGTAAAAATTGTTTTAAAGGTATAGGGATATCAGATATTACAGAACCATTAACATCTCAGAAGGGAAATAAAATTATAATCTTTCATTCTATTCATTGTATTTTAGAATATAAAAATTTGACCCACTGGTGATTAATTGTTGTTTCTTTTACAAGTATATTTATGAATGTAATTAGCAGTAAATGGGAGATATGCTCAAATTATTGTTACATGTCTCATGAATCATAAGTTGGCTCTAATATGGAAAATTCTGTACTTTTAATTCCTTAACACCTCAGACATCAAAATTTTCAATGTTAGAAAATACCTGATAATTAAAATGCTTTTCAACTATAAAACTTTTAATATGTAACCCACTTTATAGTTCACCTTAAGTTGAAAGTCTGGAGATTATATTAAACATACTAGTATAAGATACTAGAAAAACAGAATGACAATTTGAAAGGATTGATGAAATTGGATGATAATTGGATGAAATTGATGAAATGTTGATGAGTTGGATATTTTGATTCATTGAAATTACTAATAAAGAACTCCTATCTTTATGAGGAAGTATGTGTTCCTTTTTGCCAGTCCCTATTTGCCATTTTAAGAGGAATTATGGCAACTATTTTGTACTGTCTGTATTACCAAACTGCCTGACTGGAAGATGAGACAGGCTAGTCATATAGTAAGAACAAAGAAAAAAAAAACAATGGACAACCTTTGTGTTTGGTTGATACTAATGAAGTCAACCAACTAGCATTTACCTAGTAGTACCTATTTGCCTAGCCAGTGTTGGGTGCTAAGGATACAAGAACAAAAAATTAGTCTTTGACCTCAAAGAGCTCCCATTCAATCTGGGGAGAGATCTTTTGCCATATTAAGACATATAGAATTAGACTCCATTATTTTCTTGAATGGACCTCCTATGAAAAGTATCGTGGGAAGACATCTAGAGTAGTCACAAAAACATTTGAATGTATGCACAAATGGATTGTGATCCATTTCTTTGAATGGGGTATCCCTATCAATGAAATCATAAATCTTATGAAATATCTTAACTGTGTAATATATTGAATCAGAAATGGTATAATAGGATGCTACCCTTAACATGTTGTAGATTGACTCAGTTTAAATATTCACCTTTATCAAACAAGTATAAATAACATAAAAGAAAAACATTTTACTTTAAAGGTATTAGGGATAGCCTTCTGCTTGCAAAATACTTAAATAATATAAATTGTTGAGTGATAGCCTCCTTGTACTTTGAAAAGTTGAAATGTTATTAGACTGTTAGGTCCTAAAGGGAATTATACAAAACAATTAGAAAAACTGGTTAATGTGGATAAAGGAATCCACTATATTTGGATGTACCAAATGAAGGAAAATTTATTTCTTTCCATTCCAGTAGCATGCATCTTTGATCCTAAAGCATTTCAGTGAAGATAGCATTGTATTAGAATAGTAATTCCTCTTTTGAGGGGGCTTAAATTGTGAATCTAAGTTAAGGGAACTTGGTGTGAAATGTAATAGGCAAACAAAGAACAATAAGTAAATGTATAAGGTTTCTGTGATCATTAGGCCACTACCTAGAAAATCTTGAGTTCCAAAGGATACATATGGTGATATTGCTCTGTAAACATGACCAGACTATCTATGTCATCTCTTATAGCATGTGATAATGGCTGAGATATTGAATTGTTTTTTTAAGTTAGCATGTACTTGAACCTGGTTTTTTTAATAGTCACAAATGGAACTTGAGCCTTTTTGTGTGGGTGTTGAACTAATTGGTAGCTGGCAAAATTGGACTTCGGTTCTAAGAACTGAGGCTTTCAATTGTTTTTGGGCATCTAACCATTTTTGCAAAAGAGGGATAAGTTGTGGGGTTGACAGTAAGTGAATTAGAAACATACAGATTTGATTACCTTGAAAATACACAAGGGCTTAAAAAAAGAATGGGCAAAAGTTCTTGGCAAAATGTGTTGGCAAAACAGACCTCACAATGCAATTGGCAGTACACTTCATAGGTTGTCTTGCCAAATCTGGAAAACTCTTAATAAATAGAAAAAAGATATATTGTAAATTTTCAATGAACTACATTATCCTACAGAACATATATAAAAATAAAGTGCCTAAATGATCCCTCAACTAAATGGGAAATTAGTAAAAAAGAATCCCTGATATGTAACATAATAAAACATATGTTCCAGATGTGAAAGGAATTAAGAATATGAGGAAGAGACAAGATCAGTTGATATGAGAACTTTTTAGATGTGTTCAAACACTGTTGGTAAAAATGTCATCTTATGGTCTGTAGACTGGAAACCTTGATCAGAATGGAGGAAACAACTAAATAAAAGATAGTTTCAAAATCTCTATTGCTACTCAGTTTAGCATTTCATATGCTCCAAATATGAAACTGTAAAATTTAAAAGATGGGACTTGAAAATTCTACTTGGCTCAGCAAAACAAACAAACAAACAAAAAAACACTGCAAGATGTAAAAACTGTAGGTTTTATGGTAGTTTCTACCATCCTACTATTTAAAGAGATGACTCATTCAAGAACAGCAACATTCATAGCCTGAAGAAACGGAGTGCTCTTAGTCATATTTTTATTAACATCTTTACTCACCTGAAATCCCATCTATTTTAAGAGTTAGATATGTGCTAATTGATATTGTTTGATTAAAATCTGGGTTTTCCTGGAATATATATTCTCACTGAAGAGATTAGCGCATTACCTCCATGCATGGGGTTACTCAGAGACTCAATCTAAGTGGCAATCTTGTTTCATATATTCCACCATTCAATCCAAACCTTTATTTTCAGGGCTTATATTAAATTCTTGTGTGTCATTTATTGAACCATAGTACTTATGGGAAGAGAGGGAGAATCAGTATGGTGGATGGTAAGAAGCTAGAGAAGTTACTGATAGAGAAAATGACTATTGATGGTGCATGTAAGGACATTGGAGACTGGAAAGGTCCCTGGAGCCATGCAAAGAAGTTCACTAATGTTGATCTAAGTATTGAATTTCCATTTTTTTGTTCAACAGGTATAAAGCATAATTGAAATGGCACTGCATGCAATAGGAACAACGCTTTTTGTGTCATAAATCCCTTGACAAAATAGCATATTATATAGATCTGTCTTCAGAATGATGTTTTAAAATAATTGAATACAACGCTAAATTTCAATTAGAGATTAATGAAATAAAGATGTCTTTTTTTAATTCAAATTCATGAATTCTCTAAAATTTGTTCCAGATTAAGAAAACCTATTATAAGGTCAAATATTTGATCTTTTCAAGAATGGGGTGGGACACTAAGGCAGAGGTTGCCTTATATATATAGTTCATATATTAAAATATTAACATTGCAGAAATATTTATTGATCACTTTAAAAATGGGCAATTTTTAAAGTAGGACTCTAAATTTAGTAGACTTAAAGATTGCCTCAAAATGTCAGGTATAGTATTCTGTGCCCTAGTATTGCTAGATAGTTTAGAACTCTTTTTTTTTCTTATTTGTAATTTGAAGCATTTGTGTATGCATGTGAGAGAACATGTTAAGAATGAAAGGATATGATGCCTATGAATTGACATGGAAGAAAGGAAAGAGTTGGGAATGTTAGACCCATTTAAGATAATGAAATGGGAAGGTTAAAACCCAACAGACTTTGCTTGATTGTAGCTAGAAATAGATGGGGATGGTGACATAGGTAGGGCAGACTAATCATTATCAGTTATGAATATTTTGCTTAGTGATGATTTAATTTATTTATTCAGCATACCATCCCCTACTATCTTTATGGTTTCCTTTGAGAGGATTGAGTTATTTATTTTGTAGGGCAAAGGTTTTCAAACTGTTTTGGTTTCAAGACACTTTTCACTCTTAAAATTACTGAAGCTTCTTTCCACCTCCCAGGAGTTTTTGTTTATGTGGTTATGTATACTTACAATTATAATATTGGAAATTAAAATGTCTTATTATGAAAATAATTTCATCTTCATAACCCACTGAAAGGGTTTTGGGGGCCTCAACCATGCTTTGAAAACCACTGCTTTAGGAAATTCCTATTGGAATCTTGGTGATGAGTTCCTTGGTATGGGAGCATAGTTTAAGTTGACCTATTTCTTATGTGCCAGTTGCTTGGCTGCATGCCTGAAGATTATGCCTCAGCCTTCTCTACACACTGGAACCTTGGCATCTTTTCAGTTGATCAGTCAATTAGCAGGCATTTAAGTGCTGCCTTATGCTTGACATAAAGATCAAAGTGGAAAAGTCTTTGCCTTGAAAGAGCTTATATTCTATTAGTAGACACAACATGTACACACACATACATATATACATACACAGTGCATACAAATAAATGCAGGGTAGGAAGGCAAAAGCAGCTGAGGGGGAAATAGGAAAGGATTCATATAGAGAGTGATGCTTGAAGGAAGTCTTAAAGGAAATTAAGACTTCTGAGAGATAATGAGGAGAGAGTGAATTCCAGCCATGTGAGACAGACATAAAGGTAGAAATAGAAAATGGAATGTTATGTATGAAAAAAAGTAAGAAAGCAAATTTTATTGGACCTTCTGATTTACTGTTTTGAAGGATCATAGAGTTAGAGTTAGATGGGGCATTAGTGTCTGTTCATCTAGTCTGATCCCCTCATTTAACATCAGAACATATTGAAACTTGGCAGATATGAAGTCATTTAGCCAGGTAGAAAGTGACAGAGTTACAATTTGAACCCAGATCTTTGAAATCCAATACACTTTACCTTGTACCATGCTGTCTCCCAGAAACTCAAGTCTTACTGGTTTTTGTGTGCTGATAGTCCACACAGAAGATTTTGGCACATCTATGGTTTTTTTATCCGTGTGAATGAAGTACACTTTTTTGTGTATTAGGATTCTCTAGTGCTTAAAGATCGCCTCCAGACCTCATTTGTAAAATGAGGAAACTTAATTTTTAAGTTATTTTTCATCTCAAATATCCTATGCTTATAAGAATGCATATATTTTGGAGATATGATGTGATTAGGTAAATAGGAAATTATTTCATGATTGGAATACAAATCACATAAGTAAAGAATCAAAAATAAGACAGAATAAGATATATTTAAATTGGTAATTGGGAAGGTAATCAATTTAGAATCAAATAGAGAGTAAAGACAGTTGTAGGAGATAAGCCATGAGTTAGAATACAGTTGATTGATTTAATGTTCTGAAATCATTAGGTAAGGTGATTATATTATATTTGATAAATGATAATGAATATAAATTATGTTGAGGAATAAAGTAACAAAGCATATTTTAAAAATAGTGATCTAAGAGCCAGAAGAAAAGCCAAGAAAAAAATCATATTTGAGAATCAAGAGAGGTTGTTATGGAGGACACGTTCAATACTACTAAATATTGGAGAAACGTAAATAGGGATAATGGCTGAGAAAAAGTAATTCTTATTTCTTTTTAATCCTCTTTTTCTTTGTCCTCTTCCTTTTTCCTTTTCTTCTCTTTTTCCTCTTCTTCCCAGAAAGAGAAAAAGCCAGTGGAGTTGGACAGATTAAAGAAGAGAGGGAGAATATGCAAGATGGCCAGTGACATTAGTCATAGTTATTAGCACAAGATCATTTGTCTCCCTACTCTGTGACTGTTTTACTGGCTGCCCTCCATGCCTCAAATACACTTCTCCCTTACCCTTGCTTCTTCTTTTCCCTGAACACTAAATTCAAATCCCACTATATGGTAGAAATCTTTCATGGCTCCTCACTTCCCAATTCCTTCCTTTGCCTTCCTTCTCAGATTACATCCAGTTTTCCCTGTTTGTATCACATATGTACATGGTTGTTTGCATGTTGTCTTCCTTTCTCTACATTAGAATGTGGAGTTCTTGATTGATAGGACCAATGTTTTTGCCTTTCTTTGTAACCTCAGGGCTTGGTTCATAAGTGCCTGGTATAAAATAAGTGCTTATGAAATGCTTGTTGAATGTCAGACTAACTGAACGATGGATCAAGACCTACAAAT
Source organism: Sminthopsis crassicaudata (assembly GCF_048593235.1). Lineage (NCBI taxonomy): Eukaryota > Metazoa > Chordata > Mammalia > Dasyuromorphia > Dasyuridae > Sminthopsis > Sminthopsis crassicaudata. The sequence goes on along the minus strand of NC_133619.1, from coordinate 168,651,332 downwards.
TACTAGGATATGGTGAAATCTAGTACACAAGTGAAGAGCTAGCTCATCAGCTGAAATCTGGAGGAGGGGAAGTGATGTAATTTATAACAGATGGCCCCTAACTTCTTAGTCAAGTAGATAACAAAGTTATCTGCTGAGGGGTTAAGAATAAAGCTTGGGGCTTCAGAAGACATATGCAACAGCTATTGTCAGAAATGTAGGGGATTATGGGGCAGAAGGAGAAATATTGCTATTGCATTGATAATGTTTTGGCTGAAATTATATAGCATGAATATATAGAAGAATGAATCAGTATAGTTTTATCACTTTCTTTAGTACATTGGGTTGCTTAGATAAAGGATCAAAAGTCAATCCTGGGAATGATCAAGGGTTGAGGATTAACTGGTCTAGAATGGTGGAAGGAAAAGGAATCAAGTGTGGGAGGTAATGTTTCATGGAAGAAATTAACTATAGAGCTAATAATGCGAAGAGAGAGAAGTGAGGTCAGCCAGAGCAGGGCTAGTGAACTGGGAAAACAGGGAGAAATGTTTTACTTTCTACCTACCCTTGAACCATTCAATAATTCAGTTAGATACTTCAGCTTTTCAAGTCTTAGTTTCCTCATTACTACAGTTAGCTGATTGAGCTAAATGATTCTAACATGGCATCTGATTCTAAGACCTATAATTACAGGGCAAATTCAGGAGTAGAAGATGATATTGCCCTCAGAAGGAGAACTTTTGAGTTCAAGAACTTGGGGGTGAAGCAATTTGGGACAATGGTTAGATCCAAGGTATGATTTCCTTTAGGTGGTGGCTGAGATAGCATGATGGCATTTGTGGGAACTGAAAATACTACTCTTCTGAGTGGCTAAGGTTTTAGTAAAATTATTGTAAAATTATCAAGGATAACAGCAGTATTTGAGCTACAGTAGAAAACTGTGTTCTGGGAGTAGTAGACTGACAAAGCATAGGGCAAGGTGATATAATCAGAGAGTGTGGATTTCGATATAGGAGAGGTTGGTGATTATGGAGCAAAGAAAAGCAAGAGTAAATTTGCCTTCTTTGATTTTGTGAATTGGTTGTTATGAGACAAATTATAAGTAGCACGGGTGAAGGCTTCAGGGTATGTGATTTTTTTTTAGAAGCAAGACAGATTTCCTTAATTGCATAGAAGACATAGGGTCAAAACTTGTAAAGTTGGAAAATTCCAAAAAGTGGAAAGCACACTCAGAGCACACAGTAGAAAGTGAATAGAAGAAGGTATAGATTAAGGGAAATGAAGGGAGGAATAGAACTAAATTGAATAAATATGACTGTGCCAAAAAAGGTGACTGTGCCAGAGATTTTGCCTTGAGGAGGCAGTGGTTCTGAGTCATAAATTAAGGAGAAAAGTGGTAGAACTTTGCTAGTCATAGGCACTGGGTGGTATGCCAAGTAGGTATAAACTTGTAAAATGATTCAGTCCTGTTTTAAATAAAATGTAGGCCCTGTGGAAACTTGGCACATCTTGTCTTCCTGGAGCTTCCTATAGACTTGCTTCCATTAGAAAAGTTCTTTCTTTGGGAGCTCATTCCTTGATAGAGGAAGAGCTATACCTCCAATCCAGGTTGATTGAAGGTCAAATAAAGTGAAAGTTCTTGGCCAAAGAGAAGCTTTCAAAAATGATCCCGTTTCATTTTTAAATACTGAATTTGGATTTATTTACATTTTAACCCACTGAGTAAATTTCTATGCCTATTCTTTAAGGTTTCAGAGATTCTACTCTTAGCTGTTTGATGATCAAACAGTTTCTTAGTCTTTGATGAAACATTTCTCTCTGAGTGCTCCCTATATACTGACGACTATTAAGCTTTTTCTGTTCATCTATGAATCACTTATCTTGTATTCCTGATTTAGCCCTAGTATACCTTTTCTAGACCTAGTGGCCTTACTCTGGTCCAGTCTTTCTCATTTTTACCATACTCTCAGTCTAGCTCTCCTTGGGCTCCTGAAGCAAATAAAACCATTCTCTGATTTTAGAGTGCTTAATTGTAAAACTTTGAAAAATGAGCATAGTTTTTAAATAGTAGACAATCTAAAACCATGAAGTATCAAAATAAAGAAAAAAAATGAAAAATTAAATTTCCTATTAATTATTTAAATTTTGACAAAAGGGAAAATAGCATTTAGCAAAATAATAATAATACTATATCTACTGTTTTCTCCTTTAATTTCTTTTTGTTTTTACTTAAAAACTTTTGGTGCTTTTGTGATTTTATATAGGCATAGTCAATGTATATGCCATTCTAATTTTGTTTTTTCTTTGTATCATTTAATATTTTTCATTTTTAAACATAATTTATTTTAGTTATAATATTATCTTATGTTTTTGTATATTTGATATATAATATATGTAATATATTATATATTAATATTCCATCATGTTCATATAGTAGAAATTAGTCAGTTTCATATTAGGATCATAAATTTATATAGAAAATGTGTATCCATGTTTAGTTCATCATTTTTGTTTCAAAAGTTGAAGGAGGGAGGAAAAGGAAAATAATGAGCATTTATATACCACCTATAATATACAGGCTAAATTCTTTACAAATATTACTTCATTTGATTCTCCTAACAACATTGTAAAATAGGTGTTGTTCTTATCCTCAAGGTACAATTGAAGAAAATGAGGCAAACATAAGTTCAGTCATTTGTCCAGGTGATATTCTTTATCACGAATCATCTAGAATCTTGGTTGATTATTGCATTATCATCATTCTCAAATCTTTCCATTTTTTTAAACAATATTCTTCTGGTTCTGATCATTTTGCTCTGTACCAATTTAATACAAGTCTTTCCAGGTTACTCTAAAACTATCTCTTTTGTCACTTATTAGGGCAGAATAGTATTCTGTTATAGCCGTATACTATAATTTGTTCAACTATTCCACAAATGATAGGCATAGTCTTAGTTTTTAGTTATCAGAACAAAAAAAAAGAGTTGCTAATACATTTTTGTAAATACAGATCCTTTTCTTCTTTCTTTTGTCTCTGGAATAGAAGCCAAGTACTGGTATCAGTGGATTAAAGGATACATAGTTTAGGAACTTTTGGGGCATAGTTCCAAATTGCTTTCCAGAATGGCTAGAACACTTCACAGCTCTATCAACAGTTCATTAATGTTACAATTTCCCTCCTTCTAACATCTTTGCCAATATGGTGACCATGAAGTAGGATATCAGAACTTTGATTTCTTGAATCATTAGTATTTTTATATGGCAATTGACAGTTTAGATCTATTTCCTGTTCATATCTTTTGATGAAAGATTGTTGTAGAAAGGATTTGTACTTTAGATAAAAGTTAGACTAGATTTTTTTTTAACTGAAATAGTATTTGATGATAATATCATTTGGAAAACATTTTTTATGGAGGGGAGACTTTTTACCTAATAGATTCATATATTTAAAAAAATATTATTAATTGGATTTTCTCCTTAAAATGGATTCCATAATTTAACCAACATAATTTAAAATGGATTTCAGTTTTGATAATGATTAAGGACCATAACCATGTTTCTCTCATTTTCAGCACTTCTTTCCCAATTTAAGAATTTTCTTGAGTTTCCTGATTTACTGATGCTGTCACTGCACACTCTTTTCTAAAGGAAACTTCCCTTGGAAACACCTGTGGTAAAATCCTTCCTACTTTTAAGCAGCTCTGGAGTATCCTGCTATGGAAATGCTTTTAATTGTCTGTTTTATGTCCTTGAGCACAAGCCAACCATTTCTTTGACAAGGCCATTATGATGACTTGGTGTATAGAGCAGAAGGCCGTGGTGATGTTACTCTGGATATCATAATAAAGTATGCTTTCCATGCAGCTGACATATCATGATTTTTCCAGCCATCTGACCTTGAGGTAGAGTTCACCTAATACAATAAGAGCTCTAAATGTAAACTTGACTAAGTTTAATTCACATTCAGATTGAAAAACAGGACTCTGGCTCACACAGTAATCTGTTGTTTGGAAAGGAAACAGGTATTAATAGGACTGGATCCTTTGTGGATGAGGAGTTGGAGGGAATATTTAGATTTGCAGCTGCATATAACAATTTAGACTAGATATCAGATGTGGCAGACCTTGACCTTTGAGGTTGGGTACCACGTGTTGTCTGGACAGTAGTGGAGACGTCACATGAGCCTAATGGAATTCTGTTACTATTGTTGAAAGGTGGAATAAAAATAAATGGGAGTGTCATTTCCCCCAGACAGTTTGTGATAGTGAATTCCTCCCTGGACAAGGCCCATCCTTCAACCAAAGTGACCTTTATGTTAACATTATGGAGTGCCAGCATTCCCAACAGCCTCTTCCTTGGTGGTCCCAAGAGCTAAGGAATAAGCCAGACTCCTAACATTTCAGCAAGTACAGCCCCGCCCTCAGCTTTCATTTTTCTAAATACCATTCCTTAATTTTACTGATTTGTGGTTTTTCTAGAAGAGCCCTCCTTGGTTATGGAAAGTTATCATTTTCTTATTTTATATTTGATATTTCTTCTGGGAAATCATTTTGACCATTTTTCTCTTGCTTGTTTACAATGTAGTTCTCATTGTATAATGTTCAATAGGAAAAATGTATTTGGTTGTCATATGTATATAGTGAAAAATTGAGTTATTATTTGAACAATAGCAAACCACTCTTCATCTGAATGGCATGTATAACTGAAGCATAAAAGACTTGATTCTTTCCATTCTCCATTTAATTGCATATATAGCCCAATTTAAGTTAATTTAACTCTCATATTTGTGGATCTCCTCTATCTTTGAGTGGTTTACTCTAGTAGTTTTTAAGAATCATAGAATACCGATATTGAAATCTCAGATCATCCAGTCTAATCCACTATGTCTATGAGAAAACAAAGGCCAATTGAGGTAATATGACTTTCTAGTATCACTCAATGGATGCTGTAACTGGGACTAGTTTATACTTTTTGTACTTTTTCTTTGTTCTTTTTCAAATCCTTAAATGTTACATAATCCAAATTGATTCTTTCCCCACTTATGCTCAAAGTTTACCGTATAAATATTTCTTTCCTTTTTAAAGTAGTATAGGAATGTATTTAGTTTATTCCCAATACATCTTGAAATATGGTACTGTGAAGAGACTACATTTTTTCAAAGGCAGAAATATGAGCATCAGTGTGTCTTTTAAAAATGATAATTCAGACATCTTTTGAAAAAAAAAAAGCCCTCTTTCAGGGGAACTAGATGGCTCAGTGGATAGAATAAAGGCCCTGAATTCAGGAGGACCTAAGTTCAAATTCAATCTCAGACACTTAACAGTTACTAGCTGTATGACTCTGGGCAAATTGCAGAAAGGAAGGAAGGAAGGAAGAAAGAAACAAAGAAAGGAAGGAAGGAAGAAGGAAGGAAGAAAGGAAGAAGGAAGGAAGGAAGGAAGAAGGAAGGAAGGAAGGAAAAAGGAAGGAAGAAGGGAAGGAAGGAAGGAAGGAAGGAAGGAAGGAAGGAAGGAAGGAAGGAAGGAAGGAAGGGAGGGAGGGAGGGAGGAAGGAAGGAAGGAAGAAGGAAGGAAGGAAGGAAGGAAGGAAGGAAGGAAGAAAGAAATAAAGAAAGAATGTCCTCTGATTGGTTTGTTATGGAATGAAAGTGACTTAAGGACCTCATAGCTATGCCAGTAGAATACATACATACTCTGTTCTGACATGTTTTACCATGCTGGAAAACCTTCATTTTGGGGCAGGGACCATAGGCTATGGTCTCTGTTAGCTGATGACCAGTCACTAAGCTAATTATAATGAGATTCATTACCAAAAGTGATAATTTTTAAAATCACTAGATAAATATATTATGTGCATTTTATATACATTTTGTTTATGTATTTATTTAACTATATTATATACATATATGTATGTGAATCTAGTAAATACACTAACTAAATTATGCCCTTGCTTAGATTCTTACTATAAATGATATCATAAGGTAGAGACTAAACAGATCTGACTAAATAGATCAACTGACATAACATTTAAGGATTCAGATTCATTTTCATATCATGAACCATTAGAATAGGACTTTAAAAAGATGTCAAGTTATTTTAAAAAAGATTTGCAGATGCTGAAGTCTCAGGTCCTTTTGAGGAGACATATAAAGGGGATTCCAGGAATTTTCTGGTCCTCTTATATTGAAGTGTTTGCAGTGAGTATAAGGAAACAAAAGTCTCCATAAAGATTATTAAACTTTATGCATAAGATCTCATCTAGGAAAGGACATGGAAATACATAAATAGATACAAACTTAATAATTAAGTTAATGAATAGTTTAGTATTTGGAGAATTCATTGTGAAGGTGGACGTAAGGGATGAAAATTTTTCCAGAAGAAAGTTCTTGAGATTGAGAAGTAAAAGCTTAATAATTTTATTAAGGTATTAATAAATACTGATCCCTCTTCAGTGTTTTTTGTAAGAAAAATAATTTTTATAACAATGATGCTATAGTACAAATTATTCTCCTAATTTTTCTCACTCCACACTGAATCAGTTTATACAAGTCTTCTCAGAACTTTCTAAATCATCTCTTATGATGATTTCTTATCAGCATGCATTTCTATTCATATACCATATTTTTCTCCCCTCAAGACTGAGTGTACCTAACTCACTAAAGCTGAAAGTACAGGGGCTACTTATATACTTGATCCTGTTACAAATTGGCATAAAAGCTTTGACTTGCACTATTTCTGACCTGGGCTGATTCTAGTCTTCCTTAGGCAAATAGTATCTCTCTCTATCTCTGTTCTCTGGGTCTCACCATATTAACACTAAGCCTAGGAGATTTGTCAGCCTCCAACTGGTGGATGCCCTCTTATTTTTTCTTTGCTACTGCAAAAAATAGAATTGCTATAAGTATTTTTGCCCCTATTAGACCCTTTCCTATTTTTAAAAATCTATATAGGCTATAGGTCTAGTAGAGATATCATTGGGTCAAAGTGAATCCTCAGTTTGGAAACTCTTTGGACATAGTTCCACATTGTTCCTTGAAGAGCTGTATGAATTAACAGCTCTACCAACCATGCAGCAGTGTGTCTGTTTTCCCATAATCCTTCCAAAGTTTGTCATTTTTCCTTTTATGTCAACTTTGCAATCTGATGATCATGAGACAGGACCTCAAAGTTGCTTTTAATTTGTATGTCTCTCTGATTATTAGTGATTTGGAGATTTTAAAAATCCAGCTACTTATAGTTTACATTTTTTTTTGAGAACTGTGTTTTTATACCAAATGGTTACTTTAGCATAATCATCATTCCATACAACTCATTATGGCACTTATTTGCATCATTTTTCCAATACTGCACAATTTTAGAGCTGGAGGACACAATTATATTGCTGGTATGAAATTTAAGTTTAGCTCAGGAAATGATAAACATGAGCTGAATCTGATGTAAAAGATGGTTCATCTCCTCTGTGCAACCAGAGAACATGTGTTCCTTCGGGCGAGAGGGGAGAAATGAATGGAAAATTCCTTGCTCTTCAAATTCAGAATCTAGTGCAAAGAAAAACTGCCAAATAGATAAACTTGTGGAGAAGACATAGGCAGAAATGCATTTCTTAACATCACTTTGGCCCATTATTTTTAGATGTTTGAGGGATTATGCTTGTCTGGATCAGTATCATCAAAGAGTATTTATCAAGTGCTAAGATTATTAAATTACCACTGGAGAATATTGCAAGTGACTTTTCTGTAGCAGTAACAGGAGAGCCATGTTTCTATTACAAAGCCTTTTATTCCATCTAAAATTATCAGAGATGTTTTTTGAGGAGGTATTTTGTATTTTGATCTATTGCCTATTCATTTAGGCTACAGAATATTATGGCAAGTAGGACAATCAGCTGCTTTAGGAATTTGTAAGTTTGGGGCATATATCTTATGTTTACCTAATTCGCCTATATTTTATAGTAGTCAAACATCTGTTGGTTAATTTGATTAACCTTATAAAATGCTATCTATGATTTCCTAGCTGACTACCATTTCTGGGAGAAACATATTGCTAATGATGAGAGTTCTAGATTTTTAGGAGTTTAAACTGAACAATTTCAAATGTCATAGTTTTCAAGTAATGTCAGCTATTCTCACAGAGATAGGATTTAACTGTTAACTGATTTTAAGTTGATTGGAATTAGTGGGATGTTAAGAGGTCCCATGGTACAGCTTACTGAATATTGATGAGACAGAATTTTGGCCTTCTTCCAATGTTAGCTATGACGTGGAGAAACGTTGTGCCATAATGTAAAGGGTGCTAGACTTTCGAAACAGGAAGAGCAGCTACAAACCTCTTCTGCAGGAACTGTCTCTGTGACTCTAACAAATCATTTGTTGTTTGCCTCTATTTCTCTACCTGTAAAATGTGAATAATAAATAACATGTACCTGGCAGGATTATCATGAGGATCAAAAGAAAGACTGAATATAAATTGATCTTTAAACTTCAAAGTGATATGCAAATGCCAGTTATTATTGTTTTTGTTTTTATTAGCACATTGCCATGTCAGTGTGACACTGCAAACTTCTAAGTGCTACCTGGAATATAAAAATGCAAATTATTCAAATATTATTTTCAAACCATTTGGGTACATGGGCAACACTGTTTCTGACACTAATGAAAGGACTGTGAAGTCCCTATCCCTATATCCATGTATATGTGGGTCTGTATGTTTGCAAATATATGATGACAGTATTCTTTCCTATATTTCCAAAGAACATACCATTGATTCATTGTCAATACTTGTCCTTTGTGCCAGTTTTCCAATAGAAATGTTGGCTAATGGAAAACTGGAGTTTCTTTCCTGGTCTTTGTGATCAGTAATATATTTTGGAAGTAGTAGAATATAGTCTTCTTAGTCAGTTACCTGATCCACATGGGTTACTGAATTATTGCTATATAATAAGCAGTAGTATGACTTAATCAATATACAGTTTGGTATTTTGACTACAAGAATTTTAGAATTCGGAGAGCTTTTAGAATTTGGAGAGATTTTACAGTTCATCTCACTTCACAATGTAATTTTACTCATGAGCAAGACAAGACCAAAGAATGAATAATTTATTCAAAATCATAGAGCCATTCTTTCCATCACATCATATTGCCTCTCTGCTGTTATTAATTAATCAGTAAGGATTTGTTCAGCATGCAGTCCAGCATCATGTAAGGAATTATGGATATTACAAGAAATATATTTGTATATGTTCCTTATCTCAAAAGTATTAATATCTTATTTAGAAAATAAGATAAACATATCTGAAACAACAGTGAATCATATGAAATAATAGATATTTATTATATATTAAAATACTAAATTTTGTAATAAAATATTTCAGCAATATGAATTCAGGACAGTTGTTTAGAGGAGGGGGGGTCTTAATGAGATATCTTGAGTAAATGGTTAAAGTTTGAATATGTGGAGAGAGAGAATAAGATAACTAAATGGGCAAAAACAGAGACACCAAGCCAGGCAGAGGAATGCTTAGGAACCAGTATGACCTAAGGTAAAGTACCAGTAGGGAATGGTTTAACAAGTATTTAACAAGTATTTATTAAATTCTTACTATGTACTAGCCACTTAAACAACAAAATAGAAACAGGCCTTGCTCTCAAGGAATGCACTTTTGTATTTGACTTAGTTGAAGATGTGATATGAAATATTGTTTAAGAGATTCATCAAGTAACTTGTGTGCAGGATAGATTGGAAGGGAGAAAAGTTCAGGTAGAAGAGACCATATAAGAGACTATTATAATTCAGACATGAAATGCTGAGGTTCTAGTGTATATGGCTCAAGGGATGGACAGAAAGGTAGAGCTATGATAAACATTTCAAGAAAAAAAATTCTGATTAACATCTAAATGACTAGGTGACAAAAATGGTGGACTCATTGACAGAAATAGTTGATCATACTTTTCTAATTTTTGTTAAAAGGGATGATATGAAATTTTAAAAAAATTGTAAAATTACTTTGAATGCAGCTAAATAAACGTTGCGGAATATCATGATTGGATATGCAGGTTTACTCTGATGGTGGACATTGTGCTTTTGATAACCATCTCTTGTATCAAGCTGAAAAACATTTTAAGATAGTTGAGTTTTTTCTTTGAGTTTCAGTATAAATTCCAAATTTAACTCAGTGTTATGGCCAAGCTGGCAATTATCCTTATATAGTGTTATGTTAGCACTATGTTGGTAGAGTTGTGTGAGTCTTTTTGTCTTTTCTAGTTTCTAAAATACTGACACATTTTCTGTAAACCATTGTAAATCTTGGGAGGAACTCAAGGATTGTGTACTTTTTGTCATTCTTAAGAATTTGAAAAACTTTTAGTAACAAATTCAACAAGGAGCTTTGAGATAACGTCTCTGACACAACTTTCTTGGTGTGTGGGAGTTGGAGGGGGACACTTTAAAACAAGAACAGAATATCCTTCTTATGTCCATTTTTTATGTTATTTTGTTCTGGAAGAGAATTCATTTCCTACTAGATTTAAAGAATTTTGATTTTAATGGATACAAGATGATACATTACTGAAATTATCACTATACATAAATAACATTTGATTCTTATTTTTCCTCTCTCTTGAAAAATCTTATCCCAGATAAGCCAAGTGATAATGTCAGTAATGCAGTTCATATTTGCTGTTTGAGGGAAATTCTGTAGTTTTATATGGAACTCAAGGGATTTTAGCAGCAGTCCTTTACTCAAATATGGCTAAATATTTTGAAATAGAGATGGATATAAAACAACTAGACATGTAATTAAGTTATAATCATTGCTACTGTAAAAATGATATATTTGTAAAATGATTTTGCCCAACTTTATAGTACTAAATAAATGCTATTTATGACAATGAAGATGTTTGTGGTTATACCAGAAATTCGAGTCAGAACAAAATCACTAGTATTTGGTTAAAGTAGTATCCTGGGATAGGATAAAATTATCATTCTAATAACCAACATTTTTTAAACTGCTTTAAGGTTTACTGAGTTTAATGCATATATCATCTCAAGTGCTCTTTCACAACAGTATCGTTAGCAGGTGTTATTGTCCCCCATATAAGAAAGCTGAGACTAAGAAAAGTTAAATGACACAATTATTAAGCATCTAAGGCAGTATTTGAACTTGGGTTTTTCCTGACTCTAAGGTCTATATGCTGTCTATTCTGCCACATAGAAACCTCTTAATTTTAATTCAATATTTATTCAGTGCTTCTGTCAAGGTACTTTGCTAAGTCCTGAGAATACAAAAATGAAAAAAAAATACAGGTTTTCCATTTAAGAATCTTAATATAATATTTGGATGGGGAATTGATTCTCACGCAAACGAGTATAAGACAATACTATAAGTACAAAGGAAAATTTGGAGAAGGAGCTATCACTTTTTTGCTGGGTGGGGGAGAAGAGGAAGTGAAACAGAGTAGCAATAATGAACTAATTTACTTGCCAGTTTTCATTAATTTTTTGCCATCTAATATGGTGACATAGTTAAAATTTTTTTTAAATTAAGATGATCATGGGTTTTCCAGATTACTTGATTAAGCTGAAAAAAAAAAGTCTAACTCTAAAGAGTTGAAATCCTTTTAAGACCAACATGTCAGACTTTGTTTCACATATTTGGGGATAAGATTGAACTTGCTATGTGATCTTGGGCAAATCACTTGACCTCTCAGTCTCAGAGCCACCATTTTTAAGATGACAATGTTAGACAAGGCAGTGTTGATTACCTGTTCAAGATTTGAAATGCTTTGATTTCTACAATTACTTGGGCATGCTACTTAAAAGCTGTCTATAAAAATCAGGTCAAAACAAATTTATATTGTGTGAGCAAGAACTTTTATGGTTGTGGGATTTACTCTTTCATTCATTTTTCAGGATTTTTCTTTTCTTTATAATACAAGCATGGATTTGTTCTTCATTTTTGGTGGAATAAATGGTGACTTTGTGATGGATTCAAGAATTAGAAACTTTGGAATGTGACTTTAAGATTTTGTGGGATCTTTCAAAATTATTTTACTTTTGACCTTTATGTGAAATTAAAAGATGGTCATTTCTGTAGATTTTTATGCTGTATGCATTTATTATGTGCATCAATACAGAGTATAGCTGTAAACACATTGATTTCCATAGTTTTTAGTCTTGAATAAAATAGTACCTAATTTTTATTTTTAAGCCTCTCTTGAAAAATCACTAAATGTTCAAAGATTTAAGGATGGTGGTCATTAGTTAGAAATGTCTTGGTGAATAAAGAGAAAGTCTGAAATAAAAAAGGGTTTTTAGCAATATTAATAGCATGTATGTGTGTATAGTAATGAATCAGTGAAATGATATAAAAAAGTAGATAATACTTATGAAGACTAAAATAGTTTTGTGTGAAAGTTTTCTGATTGGGATTATTCATTTGTTGAAGGTTACAAGAAAAATATGGAGACAAATTGAAAAAGTAATAATATATAGTTCATTCTCATGTACTGGTCAAGGGAAAGAGAATGGTAACTTTTAGGAAATAAAGGAGGCGTTTAACTTATTTGTAATCTTAAGAAAGTAGTACTTAGGTGGCTCAGTGGATGGAGTGCCAGATGTGGATTCAGGAAGACATCTTCCTAGGTTCAAATCTGGCCTCAGACACTCATAGGGTGTGTGATCCTGGGTAATTTACTTAACTCTGCTTGCTTCAGTTTCCTTATCTGTAACATGACCTGGAGAAGGAAATGGCAAACCACTCTCATATCTTTGCCAAGAAAAGTCCTAAATGGGGTCACAAAAAGTTGGACATGACTGACTAACGATATAATTTGATAATGCTGAGAAGTAAAAAGTGGTCCTAAAAAAGAAAAAGTCGTTTCATAGATGCTCCAAAGTGGTACATTGGAGGCTGAAACAATCATAAGGCCTGGAGTTAGAAAGGATTATCTAGTCCAGTCCCTTAATTTCACAAATGAAGAAATTAAGGATTAAGAGATTATGTAGGTAATCATTTACTGTGTTGAGATTTAGAACTAGGCTCTTAACCTCTAAATATAATAATCTTTCTCTGCTATACCTTTCTACCTTAATATATGGGGCATCTGGTGTGAGATTAGAGATAGATTCTGTTTTAGGAGTTGTTTGCATAGAGTGTAATCTCACGGGAACTGAAATTTCTAAGTGAGTGAGTAAAGAGAGAGGAAAGATTATAGGATAGAGTCTTAGGGGATGCCTGCACTTAATCATGGCAGAATGATGGTAAGCCTGGAAATGAGACATTGAGAAGTAGTTGCTATGGGTTTAAAGGCCTGGATATGTTTCTCATAAATTTATTTTAGAAGAAAATCATACCTGTAACATAATGTAGATGAAATTATTAGAATATAGGACAATTTAGCATTTAGAATTGCACACAAGCTAAATATATGGATAGATGTAAACACTAATAAAATATATATGTCCAATTTGTTAGGAAGAGGAAGCTTGGCATAAAACAAAGCTATATTATAAAAAGATACCAGGAGGAGGTCAAGTTGATATGTGGTTGAAAGACAAAGGAAGACAAGTCAGGGTTAAACTGGAAGAAAAGTTAGAGATAATTAAGTAGTCTTTGAAAACTAAAGGAAAAAAAGAAGCAAGCAAGAAATAAAGGAAATGAAATTTCCTTCTAAAAGTACTATGCCAAAGATAAAGCAGAAAATGAATGGATCAAAGTAATCCTATGAATGGCAGAAGGCACAATCAAGCTTTCAATAAAAGGAATCATTTCTGGAATGCTTATTTTGCTCACTAATTTTATGTAAACCTCTTTGCTCCTTAGCAGAAATTTTCTTGTAGAAGGGGAATAAATGACATTAGTCTGCTGTATTAGATTGTTAGAATGTATAAGAAAAAAATAGAGGAGAAAAGCAGGAGTGGGATAATCTTACCACTTGAATCCACATACAGAAAACTATAGGAGTATTTATCACAAAAATGAGCAGATATTAAACTCCAGATTTCCCAGTAAAATGAAGAAATATGATTTCTGAAGAAATGAATATGAAGAAAATATTTATTACATTTTCTTTTTTATAAGCTTTTTTCTTTGTCTCTCGCACTCCTCTCAATTGAATAAAAAAAGATAAAGAAACTTCTCATAGTAAATAGTAAAGATTTTCTCTTTTCAAAAGCAATGTGATTTTTTTTTTTGAAAAAAGGATAGTTTACATAAAAGAGTGTATTAGAAAGATTTTCAGTCGAGAGATAAAAGGAGTAGGTGATGCAAAGAAAAGAATGTGAAATGAAGGTCTTAAAGAAAAAGAAAGGTAGTTAATTGAGAATTTTCAGGGACCAAATGTGCAAAAATGATGAAATGATTCAATAAGCATTGCAGGATTCTCAGTTGCATGCAATTTTATGGGACTGCAAAATGATATGGGAATTCAATAAAGAAAAGATATAAGTAAAAAGGTGTGAGGCAAAGACATTTCTATTTTGTGGGTCCTCTACTAATTAATACACTGGGGTACCATCATAATATGGGTTATTTGAAAATTCATCCATTCATATCCAAAATATTTATTAAGTACTGTGCTTTGTGCTGAAGAGATGAATTTGACACATTCAAAAATGGTCAATAAAAATAAAAGACGTGTTTAAATATTTCTTGAAGTAGGTTATATTGAAAAAAGGTATAAACTAGGACTTTAAATTTTTTAATTGATATATATTTTTTGAAACTTCTTTTATTTCTGAATATATTTTCCACACTGTTCTATCCATCAAGTCTCTTGTAATAAAGAACAAAAAAGAATGGGAAAAAAAGAAACTCAGAAAAACTAAATTTAACAATAAATGAAATGTTCTGCTCACGTAGCCCCCCATCTCTCCAAAGAAAGTGCATAGTGGGGCAGCTAGGTGGCACAGTAGTTAGAGTACCAGCCTGAAGTCAAGAGAATTTGAGTTCAAATCTAACTTCTATCAACACTTCCTAGCTGTATGACCCTGGGCAAGTTAGTTAACCTCAATTGAATCAGGGAAAAAAAAAAAGGCTTAGGGGGTGACTTTTCTGGGACCAAGGTTAGCCATTGAAACTACAAAGTATTTGATTTCTTTGTGTGTGTGTGTGTTTTTTCCTTTAAGGAATGTGTTGGTGGTTATTCTTTTAAATGAGTTTGGTCTTGATATTTGATATTTACAACACAATGGTATCTAATTTAATAAAAATTGAAATGTGTTCAGATTCAAGAAAAAATAATGTAAATTTTAAAAGAATTTTTATATGAATACATAAATGACAATATACAAACTTCAAAAATTACTCTATTAATACTCATCTTCTAAATAGATAATTAAAATTCAACTCTAATATTTGTAATGATTATTTTGACTATGTTTGAGTTCTGTGTAAGCTAATTGGAATTGTTGAAAAATGCATTCTTATTGACTTTGTATTTGCTTCCAAAGCCAAGATTTCCAAAGAACTACCATATTGCCTGTTGAAAAACATTGGGGGTGGGTGTCATAATAATGAGTAATTGCAATAGTTTGGCAGCTGTGGTGAGAATTAGACTTGAGAGAAGTAGGAATTCCTGAGGGATCTGAGTGGGGTTCATCAACATCTATAGTAATTGGATGAGACAGCTTTCTGGAACAAAAATGACTGAACATTTAGGTCAACAATACAAACAAGTCCACAGATGTGGGGTTGAGTCCTGTTCTACTCTTTCACAATTTAGGGCACAATGACCTGTCATTACACAGTGTCCTGTACTCCATACAGAAATAATACAAAAGTTTTAGCATTTAAGAGAAATAGAAGCAACAATTTAAGATTTAAAAGTTCTGTAATAGCGAAATTTACATCTCCAGATATTTTAAAATATAAAAGTAAACTTGTAGTTAAAATCAGTAATACAAAATCAATAATATTTGAAGAAAACTTAACATCGGGCTTTCATTCAAAAAGCATTTCTAATGATCCTATAATATTACACTTATAACTCTTGACAAATCATGTCTAATAAAGACATAGGATACATGTTAAAACAAATATACTCTTCTTATTTTGATACTTGTGAATTGTAAGATTCAATGGTGGTTTAGCAGAAAAGCATATATATTGCAAGTTTGGAGACCTGGGTTCTAGTCCTGACTTTGGCATTGTTTAACTGTGTGGACAAAGGCAGGTTAATTCTCCTTTCTGGAGTTTTCTTGTCTGTAAAATAAAGAAATTGAATGAGATGATTTCCAAAGTTCCTTCTAGCTCTAAAATCCCACAATCTAACCAACTAGAAGTTGTTATATGGATTTAATATTTAGCCATAATAATGTTGCAGAAGGAGTGATGGAGAAATGAGACAAGCAATTATATTCTAACAAATTACTGATGATCTTGTCAATAAAAGAATGAACTTATACTTAGAAAGGTCCAACCACATTTTACCACTTCTTTATCATGGGCTATATTTAATGACTATTTCCTAAATGTTAAAATAAGAAATTGTGGTATCATAAGAAGCTTGGCTCAAGTCCCATTTCTGACAAATACTAGTTGTTATGACTCTGCAAGCTATTCAATTTCTTATTATTTTATGAAGTACCTAAAACAATAAATTGTAGAGGGAGGAAGGGAAAAAATGAGAGGGAGAGAGGAGAAGGGGAAAAGAACAAATATAATAAGAATAGTTTGCTGAGTTTTTTTTCTCTTTATCTTCTATTCACTTCTTTTCTTCTTTCTTTTTCCTTTCTTCTCCTCCTCTTCCTCAACTTTCCTCCTCTCCTCCTCCTCTTCCTCATCCTTGTCCTCCTCTTCTTCCTCCTTCTCTTCTTCCCCTCCTCCTCTTCTACCTCTTCTTTCTTTTCTCTGTCTCTGTCTCTCTGTCTCTTTCTATTTGTCTCTGTCTCTGTCTCTTTTTCTCCCACCCCCCACTCCCGACAATCCAGGGCCTTCATTTCATGGGAATGAACATTCTGTTGGCTGTTGCTTTTTCAGCCTTCTATATACAGATGGCTGTGCAGACTCAAAGGATTGCTGTGAAAGATTTGCTTTTCTTTCTTGAAGAGTGAGTGGGAGACTGTGGCTACCATCCAAGGCATTCTGGAACAGAATGCATTTTTAGGCCCCTGTTACTGGAGTGCTAAAGGAATCTGAAAAAGAAAGACAGCAAAAAAGGTTGTGGCCATCTTTTGTTGAAGCAGATTGGACAACAACGTAATTCTGTGATTATCTGGAGATATGACTTAATATTTTTATGTTTATTATGAAAAACTCACCTTCTCTTTAACATCCTTCATACCTTTATTAAGGTGCTGAACAATATACTATGAAAATCATTGAAGAGCTAATCTTTAGGACTAGAATGAGTTGTCACATTTTGGAAAGAATGTTATTGGGTCAGATTATCTTGGCACAGCTTCCTGTTGAATTTGCAGTCTCTATTGACTTGAAAATTAAGCTTTAGGTAATTAAAACTTAAAACTGCACTATGACTTTTGGGACACTCTGGATGTGCTATTAAGATTTATGATTGCTGAACCAATCAGTCAATTTTTCTGTACTTTCAAGGTCTGATTTTCTTCATGGGACATTCCCTTCATAGATTAGCCTGTTACTTAGTAGATAGTATTTGAGATATAGCTGAAGTCAAAAATTCACCCTATAGGCAAACTAATCAATCAGTAAAATGAAAAAAAATTGAGTATTCATGAAGCAAGTGGAAATGTGAATATATAATATACAAAAATAAACTTTTGAAAGTTATTCTTAACCACTGAAAGTTAAGCAGGCCTTCCTATTGTTCTACCTCCATAAATTTATTGCGAATCTAAGGGATAGTCAATTTAACTTTAACTCAGGAAGTCTATTTTTGCCTAGAACAGTAAATTGTTATAACATTAAATCTTAACATTTCTTGGCTGATTGTTCTTCCCTCATTAAAATGGAATGCACATCTATCTAAATTATGAATTTGTTAGTATGAATGGAATAAATGGATTTTTAAAAAAGCATTTGATGGAACATTTCCCTTTAAATGAATACAAATTATGTTATATTTACAATGGCCTTTTTCCTCTGGTTTCAGAGAGTGTAAGTGATTTTCGTTGGGTCACGTACACCAATGTATTAGAGGTGAGTCTTGAACCAACATTGTACAGCCTCAGAAGCCAAATTCCCATATTGCAGCTCTGCAGTTTAATTAATAAAGCAATGATTATACACTTGAAATTATAAAAGCACCTCTAAGAAGACCATATATCTCTTTTTGAAATATGGGCTATTGGTGAATAAAAGTGTGAAGGATTAGTAAGTGGAACTCCTGACAAAAATTTCATGAAGTGAATCAGAATAGGAGATGGTCGTTGAAAAATGAGCTAGAAAGCTAGCCTCAAAATCAGAATTCTTGGATTCATGTAGTGCTGTCTGTGTTAGCCTGGACAAAGCACTTAAACTTTCAGTAATCTAGACATATCTCTAAAACCATTTGTTGCAGTATGTAGGCCTGAATTAATAGAGGGAGTTCCCTCACCTGCTTCACTTAAGAGTAAATCACATTCAAGTCAAGACATGTCACTGGTTCTCTTCATGAACTAAGGAAGAAGGAGGAGCTTCTCTACCTAAAGTAACGACATCAGTCTAATAGCTATCCATTATACACTATCATACAACTCAATAGAAAAAAAAAAAAAAAACAGAAAAATTTGAGACAATTTGCTGACAAAACATTTTTGAGTTAGCTATTGTGAACTTAAAATAAGAGCTGCGTGCCATTAGTTAATTCTCAGATAGTATAAAAGAAAGGGAGAAAAAAATTAGCCTTAAAAAATCTCACTAAGGCTATTGTTAAAAACACAGGTGAAATTTCTGTACAAACAATATGTCTAAATAAGTTCTCTCATCCATAAATTCCTTAATTTCTTTTTATATACTTGTAACCTCCTTAAAATAAAATGCAATATGAAAACAATTACTAAATGACTTTGAACTGCAAGGTTATGGTATAAAAAGTTAAGAGTGAAGCTTCCCCTTCTCCACTAAATTGGCCAAAGAATTTATGCAAAATAAAAAAAAAACCCTCTCCCATATGGGTGTGGGTGTGAGTGTACATATATATGCAAAATGCTAAATAAAGGGAGCACAAATTTTGTCTCTGTTCTTCTTGACAAATGATCTTATATTTGTTAGATTTAATAATTTTAAAGTGCTGATTATCTTTTGTTATTGAGACTGTTCTTTGACCTAAAAGAGACTTCCTTTAAGATCACCTGAGATGCTAATGATAACATTTCTAAAGATGCTTTAATTTAAAAAATAATTCATAGGCAATAGTGGATATATTTATATGTCATTCATATTAGTTTTTATTTCTTTTCTCCTATTCTCTCTCTTAATTCACCTTCAAATGCCTTTTCAAAAATTATCCCTACATAGTAATAAAATTCCACCAATAATACTTTTTGTTACAAATAAAGAAAAAAAATCAAAGGATGAAAATATCGTTCAATATCTAATGATCACCTGTTCTTTATTTATTTGACAGAAAAGTGGAAAGTTCAAATTTGACGTGATCATAGTCAGTATTAATTTCCTAATTCCCTTGGATTAGTATTGAATGAATAACATATGATGTACCAAAAGAGTCTGAGGCTAACAGATCTCAAGTTTGGGAGTTCTGCGCTGTTGATGAACTGCCAGGAATAGGTAGCCTTACCTAAGGGCTTAACAGGTCTTGGTTGGAAATGGAGCAGGCCAAAGCTCCCCCCTCTGTCAGTAGGATGACTGGGAGTGAAAATAACTCTTGTATTAAATCCAGCCAGGACAAAATGGGCAGTTAAAAATTAACATTTGATGACTAATGACAATAATTTTGCTTTAAATGTTATTTAAAGAAAATGTTGTCAATACTATTTCTTATATATACCCTCTACATTGAACCAATCTATAATTCTCCTGGGGTCTGCTATGTGCTCTTATGATATGTAGTTGAGATATTATTGAATTTGAATGTAATGACATCAAAAATTGTGGATAAATGTGATATTATTCAGTGATATATATATATGTATATATAAACATACAAACATACATATATTTGTATATGTATATATATATATATATATATTTATTCCAATTAGGGTTTGATTCAGTTTGTTTACATGTTTTCACCTGTACCACAATGACTTTTTAACCTCTTTGATTCTGCTTGACTTTGCCATAAAGGAATAATATAAATTAAACAAATAATCTATAAATAAGCATATGAATATAAATGTTATAAATAAATAAGTTATTTCTTCTTTTTTAACTAACTTCATTCTGAATTCCTTTCACATTTTTATTCTTCTCTTACTATAACCTACTTTATATCATTATATATCTTTATACATAGATATTTCACATTGTGAGCAAAAATTTAGAAAGATACATTTACAGTTGCTCAATATTGTTGAATAGTTGGGAAGAACATGATTAGAACTCAAATGTCCTGGCAATCTGCCACTCATCTTTATAACATTTATATTTATATTTATAACATTGGGCAAGTCATGGATCACAAATATGCAATTCAGCCAACATTTATTAAATGCCTACCATGTACAGGAAACTTTAGTAGGTTTGGGAGATGCAACAAGAACAAATGAAAGAGTTCCTTCCTTCAGTTAAATTATATTCCACTGGCAAAAGACACAGAAATACAAATATACAAAAATAACTAAAGTACAAGGGAAATAGAAGAAGAAATTTGGGAGATCAAGGGAGTCTTCATGGAGCAGGTAGGCCTAGGATTGATCCTTGAAATAGATAAGGATGATGAGAAGTAGAGATGAGAAGGACTTGTAGGAATGCCCAGAGGTTGGAAGATGGTGTATTGAGTTTGAGAAATAGCTAAAGTTTGTCTGGAATTGAGGATAGTAGGGTCACCTATTTTGGAGTTGAAAGGAATCTTAGAAGCCAGCTAGTTCAACCTCTTCTTTTTATATTGTAGATGAGGAAACAGAAAAACTTGAATGACTTTGCCAAAGCCACAAAGTGACAGAGGCAAGATTTGAACTGAATGCCAAAATTCCTTTCAAAATACCATCACATGTAAGACCTTAAATGCCAGCCTATGGAGGTTTTTATTTTTTATTTTTTTACCTTGTAAGTGGTAGGAAGCTACTGAAGGTATTTTGAGCAGAAAAATGACATGATCAGACACGTGATTCAGAAATATTTCTTTTGTTATCTATCGAGGATGGATAAGAGGGAGAAGAGGCTTGAATTCTGAATTTGGAGAACAGTTTATAATTTATTTAACACTGAATTCCCCAATTGAATGGCCAGTGAAAGAAGTGTTAATATTAACAAAGAAAATGAGTCACATGACAATAAAAGCAAATCCATTTAAATTCAATCTTACTTCCTATTGTTAATTCTGTACTGGTTCATGGGACCCCCAGAAAGTTTAGTAGGTTATAGGGATAACTTTAGTGATTTAGTCTGCTGCAGGGCAAGCCCAGGGTTGTCTGAAAAGTACATTGATGTGAAAATTTGAAGCTCAGATTTGGCCCCACATTAGAACATAACTTCCTAAAGGTAGGATTTTGGTCAATGTGCCAGTCCACTGTTGTGTGCTGACTAAGTGCTAGGAAATTCCATGAATTATCCATTTGGTATTCTTGTCAATTAACTTGCAATCAAGTTGATCCTAGCATTGTTGTTTTTGTAAACTAGAAACAATTTTCTTAACTTATTTTTACTCACTGTTTTTTAAAGTAAGTGGAAAAATATGAGAGGGAAAAGGAATTAGAGAGGAAGTATGTCAGTATATCCTTAATGGTTAAAACAGATTTAACATAAATAGAACTTGGCCTCTGGAAGATTCATTAATCTATTGTTACTGTTTCTACAGTGTATTTATTTAGTTCCAGGGACAATCTCTAGTTCTTATTCCTAAACATGTTCAGTCTACCTTAGTCACTGCTTTGAAATTTTGCTGGGTAAAGCAGGGAAACATCTGTTTGATCTGGGTCAAGTACTTCTAAACACAACGAAAATTGCAGCTGTAATTCCCTTTGTTAGCCAGCAAGGGAAGAGTACTTTTGTCCTTAAAAAGATCTGGTTTTATTTTGGCAGCTCCTAAAATTGGGTCATAGTCATTTAACATGTCAGGGCATTGATGTATTAGTGTCTTCAGAACTTTTACCTCTTTGCTCTGGTATCCATTGGCCCCTTTGCTAAACAAGTTGAGTTCAGTCTGATGTTTGTCAGAATTCTTCTGCCCTGCAGTGGAATCTCAAGTTGTTCTTTGCTTTTGTTTGAAATTTTTGGATCATGCAATTTGACCTTTCTGGTGTAATCACTTCAGAAGCTCCCACAATGGCCCCTCGGGGTTACTATCATCTGGTGAGGCTGATTAGGAAATGCTCCAGGGCATCAGCTGCAGCAGAGAGAGCTGAGCTGGAATTTTCAAATCTGCCTTTTGACCCTCTACATTGAACCAGTCTACAATTCCCCAGAGGTCTGCTGTGTGCTCTTGTGATTTGTAATTAAGATAAAGAATTTGAATGTAATGACATATCAGAAATTGTGGATGACTGTGATATCTATCGATCTATATCTATATATCTATATAATTTTTTTCACTTAGAGTTTGATCAAGTTTGTTCAAATGCTTTCACCTGTATGTTGCAATGATCTTTTATCCATCTTGATTCTTGAATTTGCCATAAAGGAATAGTAGAAGATATATTACAAAGGATAACTATTTTTCATAATTCTAAATAGGTGCCGTTCATGTGTTCATAGGAATTGGTGCTAGAAGAGCTCTCAACTTCAAGAGATTGCCTAGTAGTCTACTTTGTACTTTCACAGCATCTCTGGTAGAAATTTCCTGTCCATCCACACATCTCCTGGGTGAATGATTCTTCTGATTGTCCTAATGGCCTCAAGTCTCTCCCTATCTTCCATTCTGTTGTTAGTGCTCTTTTTAGATCTGTCCATTTTGTTCCTATTTATTCAATAACTCCAGTGGCTTCTTAGTACTTCAAGGATCAAATATGAAATCCCCTGACATTTAAAGCCCTGAATGAATTGATCTCTTTTCCTACCTTTCCAATCTTCTCTTACTTTACTCCCTTTCTAGGAAGTTACGGTACCAGAGATACTGACCTCTTTATTGTCCTTCAGACATGACATTCCATCTCTGTCTCCTGACTCTGTGACCTTTACACAGGTGATACTCATTCATTTGGCATCATTGGGAAATGAGATGTCCTGGAAATGTGAATTTTCTAGGTAATTGAAACTTAGTTTCCTTTAAAGAATTAAACTGTTAAAAATCTATGAAATTTTTCTGAAATAAAATATACAATTTTCTGCCTTAAAAAAAGAAACAATATTCATATTATGCTATGAGTCCCTCAAGGGATATTGAGAAATTTAGGAATAATTGCTTCCAAATTAGTGACTCCTAACTCCTAGTCTTCTATAGTTCCTATTCTTATTTTCCATCTGTTATTACTTCCCCTAGCTGTCCATGGATAATATTCTGAACCCTTCATCCTCCTTTTTGCTATGCAATTTATTATAACCATGGAAGATTCAAAGTTTTTTGGAGGAAAATTAAAAAACAAAACTGATTAAATTGTTAACATTAATTGCATATATAACAGAAAAATTAATCAATTAAGTGAGGGTGATTTTACTTTTCATTTACTTGAATAAAGCAGATGAATTTTACAACTAGATCTTACAATGCTAAGAAATTTGGTTGTTTTTTTTTTCCTTTAAGCTATATTCAATATGACTGAAATTGTTGAAAATCTGACCACTGGATAAATGGAGCATACTGGGTAGAACTTAGTATTGCTTTTCAGAAGTTTAAAATCCTGACATGAAATAGAATAGAAAGGAATGAAAGAGCATTATTAAGTACTTACCATTATGTGCCAGGCACAGCAGTCCATTATTTCACACTACCATGACCTTGGGTATTGTTTACATTTTTAAGTTAAAAATACTCACAAATTTTATCGTACCTCTTATCCATTCCAGGCCTATTAAACTTTAATTGCTTCCTAAACTCAAACTGTAGATTTTTTTTTTCATTGTATAAACAAACTTAGTTAACTTGAAGCATGATGAAAACTTAGGTAATCATAAACTTGGCCAGTTTTCCCCCAGAAATTGATCCAGAAATTGATGTCATGATGAATAAGGAAAATTATTTAGTAGGCAGAATGAAAAAAATTCAGGCAAGAACGCTTATCTGAAGGTATCAGAATGCAGTTGAATAATCCTGAATGTAGTAAATCTGTCTTTTTTGGCTGTATTGGTTATCAGAATTTGATGTTTGGGGTAACTTCTTATTTGTGAGTCATAACAACTGGAAAGATCTGCTTGTTTCCAAAATTTTCTATTTAGTTTATATATTTGTTTGCTTATGTGGATGTATACTTTATTTAGCAGGTAGGGACATGAATTTTTTTCCTACATCATTCAGGTGATAGTGATGATCCTTCAAATTCTTGATGGCTTATGGCTACAAAGACCAATGAATGACCTAAAATTCTTTGTTTACTGGGTATATTATGTCATGTAATCCTATGATTAGCAGCTATGGCCTTTCATTGTGAATATCTATTTGTGCCTAATCCTTTTTCATCAAAAAAGACCTACTCTATCTTTGGTCTGTCAGTTAGCGTTTCCTAGAAATCTGTGGTTCTGCTACCTTGCATAATTTTATTTTCTTCAGAGGCAGCATTGTATAGTAGGAAATGCTTAGAATTTGGAGTCTGAGAGCTTGGATTCAAATCTGGTTTTGCAACTTACTGCCTTTATAAGCTTAGACAGATCATATTACCTTCTTGGACTTCATGTTCCCCATCTGTAAAATGAGGAATTTTGACCAAATAACTTCAAATATCCTTTCCAAGGATATTTAATCTTATCTATGATCTTATATCCCTACTTCTTTCTGCTGATGGAATATCTATCTATCATCTCTTCTTTTTGCACATGTTGAACAAGGGGGAAATGAGTTACAATGATCAAAATTGGCAGGATGTTTGCACTGTGGGATCTCTTCGCCTTGCCTTTTCATGATAAATATAATCCACAGGCAATGCAGATTATATTTCTCGATCAATTCATTATGACAAATCTGAATATGACAACCATGGGGAAGTTGTACATAACAGCTGGTCTACAAAACTTTTACTTTGCCTGCTGGTTCCACGTTTGTTGGTAGAAACCACAGCATGTCAGCTCATTTTCTAGCTATACTGCTGAAGCTGCTGAATTCAGGAACTGCTTTGAGCTCTCTATCTCCAATCAAGATCTTTTGCTGTGTGTATAATTTCTCTGGTGCAAGCTGGTACATGACCTCATTCTTTAGGTTGGATATCAGTCCATAGCTCTGTGCTGACTGCTCAAAGCTGTCTATAATCTTATACTCATTTTGTGTTCTATTTGAATATAACCAATTGGTTAGATATATGTATGCAGTAATGCATACAAGATTGTATTAATGACTTAGGGACATTACTTTGCAGACTGCTGAGCTAGATGAGCTTCCAGAAGAATTAGTATAACAATAATGGTCTTGCAGGTTTCTTGTCCTCAGGAATGTCTTTTGAGGCAAATTGAACTGATTATTAAACCTAAATTTACTTCTTTGATATCACAGAATGGCTCTAAAGGTTTTTGAATGAACATGACCAAGTTATCACATCTTCTTAGGGACAATGCATTTTGCACAACCGAATATTCTTGGTAGCTTCCAAATTTCTAGCTTGCTGACGGCATTTAGTGTTTTTGTTAGGTGTTTCATGATTTAGAAATGTTCCTATTTGTCAAAATTTTAGAACTGAATTCAACTGTATTTCACGATCTTCTGATTGATATCTTTCCTAATTCTTTTAATTTCTCCCCAAACTACATTATATTTAATTACTTTGTGTGTATTTTATTAACTTTATATTTATTCTTTTATATCTATTTATATCTTATTTATATTTCATTTTTGTATTTGCTTCCCTATAGTACCTAACACATACATAGTAAATACTTCTTAAGTGTTGGTTGATTGGTTGCTTCATTGTCATGGATCACTCTCTTCATGTTCCACTATCCAGTCTTCTCCTGATAACCTTAAAATTTGGTTTGTTTTTGCCTCCACCTAAGTTTCCTTTGAGGATATCCGAATGTATAGGTCATGCATGTTTAGGTATCTGATAGATGGGTAAAGGAACTCTTATTTCCCCTGTGAGCATTTTAGCTATCAGTATGTTATTATGTGCAAGAGCCTTTACTTCACCTAATAAGAAAAAAAAAGACTAAATACAAAAATAATTGCTCTCACCTATTCCCACTCCATGTGAATACCATCTTTAGTCGTGAAGGTCTGAGTACTTGAATTTGGTTGACACTTCTACAGATATAAAAGTATGTGGAGTTGTCAGATTGCTACCCCTTTGCTTTCCATCAAACTTCCTATCTCCCCTAGACACCTATATAGTCATTCAGATCTAACAGTGGCTTGTACTTATGACTGCTAGAGAAGCCATCCCATTTGTGCTGACACTTCATCACTAAGCAAAGTTCAGGTTTACGCCTTCATTTTTTAGTTTTATCTTTTGTTTTACCTCGATTTCTGCTCTATGTAATTGTAGCTCTTTTCATCAGAAGACTGGATTCAGGATGTCTTACCAATTCACTTACTCCTGGCTACTGCCATCTTTTGGGCCATAAAGTTCCCTTCTTTCTTGGGGCAATGTAATTCATTTCTGGGAATTTCTATTAGTTCTGTTACCATCTTCTCAGGGGCCAGGTGACTGTGCCGCAACTTCTCCACATCTGCTATCCCTAGGAACTAAAGCCTTATTTCTTTTCCATTTTCACTGGCAAGCTCATCCATTTCCAGAGTTTTAATTATTTTTTTAATGTGTTTGACTACCAATCTATGTCTCCTCTCCTGAGCTAAATTCCTGAATTTTTAATCAATCAAATTAAACTTTAGTCCCTCACTTCCTACATATAATCAGTTGCCAGAGTCTATTAAATTCTACTTTTGCAATATCCCATTCATTCATTCATTGATCAATTAATTTTTCATCAAATATTTATTAAGCATTATGTCATTCACTAGGTGGTATAAAGATAAAAGCTGAAGGATATTGTTCTAATGGAGAAGATAGCATATATATATATGTTTACGTGTTTATAGATATACACACATTTTATATACATAAACAATATTCATATATAACATATATACACAGATATATAAAACAAAATTTGCAAAGCAAATACGAAAATTACCTTTCAGAGAGGTGGAAGACCCTTCTTTCAATTACCATTATCACCACCCTAGTTTAGGCCCTCATTCCTGTAGGTTCAACTACTGAAACACTGCTCCTAAATCATTTTATCCACATTTTCTCTTCTAAAATCTATTCTTCATCATTGCTAAAGTAATCTTCTGACTGAATAGATCTGGTTACTCACCTGTTCAGACGCCTTCAATAACTTTCTAATATATATTTAATAAAACAGAATACCTTTAGCTTGGCATTAAATATCATCTGAAATCTGGTCCTACTCTACTTTTCTAGATATATTTCATCTTGGACCCTTCATCCTTCACACATTCCAGGTAAACTGATTGCTATTTTCATCTTTCCTTCATTTTTCCCCTTACATCTATCACTTGCTATTCTGAAAAGGAATCCCAATCCATGGGAATACATCACATGAAATCTTTCTCTTATTGGGTATAGTAGTGCATACCTGTAGTCTCTTTTGTTGGTTGAGGCTGACAGATTGACTGAGTTAGGGGGTTCTGATCTTCAATGGGGTTAAAAGGTTGTCAGTGCTAATTAAAATCCAGTGCTAATTAATATGTTGCAGCTCTAAAAACAGAGGGTAAGGCTGTCTGAAGAAGAACAAACCAGCCCAAGTCTGAATGTGCTCATCAATATTTGTAATGGTGTGGGAAGAACTGCTGAACTTCCTGCATTTAGAGACATGGTCTTCTCCTTTTCTTTCCTCCCATCAAAAAAAAGAAACTTTTTTTTTCTTTTTTCTTTAAATCTCAGCCAGGTCCCATCCCCTCCATGCATTTCACATCTAAGATGATTCCTTCTTCCTTGAATCTCTCATGTTAGCATTTGACCTGTCCTATGTAACTTTATCATTTTCTACTTATTCCAAGTTATTTATATACTTATTTCTTTCCTCTAATAAGCATAAAGTCATTGAGGTCATGAGACTATATAATTTTTCATCTTTTGTAATCCTGCCATATAAGAGTTCCTTGTGCATAGCATTAATTAGTCTCTGTAGAACAGAATTTCTTGAACTCAAACACACTTAAAATCTGTTTAATCTAAAACAGAATGGTAATAAATACAAGTTAGTCTAAAGCTAAAGATGTTATAGGAATCTCCTTTCCTAAAAGTCAGAGGTGAGAACGAATTTCTACTTCTATTACTGCATCCATGTTATGCCATCAGATTATCTTTTATTAGGTCTTGGAGGTCCTACTTATCAAAACAGGCTTCATCTGGCCTGAGACATCAAACTGTTTCTTATCTTCTGGTTATGTACTGTTTGAGCACAGTATTCTCTGATTTACATTTAGGAAAAAAAATAGAACTACCAAGAATTCAGTAATGGTGTAAGGTATGTTGTTCAAAAATGAATATACTTGTAAAAACTTGGGTTGCCAGTGTCACCAATTTACAATCAAAGTTTGATGTTATGGTTAACTCTTTAATCCTTCTTATGATTAATTTTAATATTAATTTAATAGAATTTCCTGCAGTTCTTGCTCATTGACTTCTTGAAAACTCATGATTCATATGGCCATTTACTTAGAATCAAAAAATAAGGTAGGCTGTGAAACATTATTTTCTTTAAATAATTATTCCAAATTATGTATGCTTCCCACAGTACCTCTCAATATAATATAATTGAAATTTAATTTATATATATATAATATACATGTAAAATATATATAAATGTATATAATTTAATTTCATTTATCTAAAGATTACTAAAATCTCTGGAACACAACTTAAAAAAGAGAAAAGAAACAACAAAGATCCCTGAGCTCACAAAATACATATTCCAAATTTAACACACCTTATTTGTAGCAGATACACTTACATGTATTTAGAATCAATTTATTCCTAGCCACTCTTTTAACCCTTTTACCAGACAATTTTATGTATATGTAGTATAATTTATATTTTCATTTCTAATGGAGGGATCTAGTGAGGAGATAAAAACTTATTTAGTGGTTTTCATGGAGTTTACACATGTTTAAGTCTTGTCTATTTTAAGGCTAAATTTAGTTTAAGCCTAACAATTTCTATTAGGGTTTATGAGAAAGCAATAACATCTGCTTCATTTTTGTCCTGAGAAAATAATTAATTATAGCCATGAAAAGAGTGGGTTAAAATGTACTTAACTTTTAACATATGCTTAATTCATGATTTTTTTCCCCAGCTGCATTAATTAGCATTCTGATTAGGAAGGGGGCCTAGCTTTATTGAGCAAATTAAGAATACAGCTGGTACATTAAAATATTGCCAAACAGGATGAGGATGTTCTGAAATTTTCATTTTGATACAAATTTTACAGATGTGTTGGCTCATAAAAAAATCAGGGATTATTTTTCCCTTTTTGTGTGAAGCTGTACATTTAACAAGTTGTAATAGATACTATGAGTCAGTTTTCCTCAATGGCTTGCTTTGGCACTTGATTTACTAGGTGATTGGAAGATCTCCCGTGTTTTCAGGGGATGATAATAAGAATAATAGGTCACTTTATATTTAGCATTATATAATTTACTAAGTATTTCTTTTATCCTTGTTTTATACATTTAGAATGGGAATCTCACAAAGGTATTATATGACTGTCCAAAGTCACATGACTAATAAATGAAGAACCCAAATTTGAATCCAGATTTGGTTTGGTTTTATTCCTAGTCTTATTCTCAGTGCACTACACAATGCTGCTTAGGTAATTCATCTTAAAATAAATGCAAATTTTATCTTTATGGATTTTATAATCTAATAGCTGAAGCAAGACTCATTAGCATCCAAAGAACATTAAGATATTACTGACAGGATCATGTTAAAGGAGAGGGCAAAATAAAGGATCATGATGACTTGGGGTGGGGGTGGGATAAGATATTAGAGTCATCTTCTAGACCCATTATATTACCATCAACAAAGAATTTTTCACATCTTTAATCCGGATGGTTTTCATCTCCTACTTGGAGTCAAAGACAGGTACATACTAACTAAGTCTTCTCGTGTTCCATTTCACCAAACTGCTCCTGTGATAAAGAAGTTGTCCTAAAATATTTGTAGAAAAACATAGGATTCAATGACTACATTGACTGGGGTGGAGGAGGAAGGAGAAAGAATGCAGTGTGGAATGGGAGATGTTTGGTTTTCTTAGATTAAAAATTAAAGTTTAGACTGTAGGTTTTAGAACTTTGCTAGTTTTTAAGTGAATATAGGGAGCACCCTGCAGGATTGGGAAAGAAGGACAATAGTTGTCCTGGAAAATACACTAAATTTGTGTTTAAAAGAGATGAGTTCTAGTCCTAGCTAGGCCACTAACTAGGGGTGTGTGTGTGTGTGTGTGTGTGTGTGTGTGTGTGTGTTTTAGTTCTTTCATCTGTAAGATGGCGATAATAATTGCATTATCTACTTTAAAAGATTGCTATGTAGAACAAATGTTTTATATATGTGAACTATTACTTTAGAAAGAGAAAAGGCTAATTTGGATTTTCAAAATTTTTAGTAAAATGTTGAATGCTAATATAGGCCATTTAAGGAAGACTTGAAGTTAAAAAAAAAAGGAAAGAAGGAAGGACACTAAAATTATCAGTAAAAAAAAGTTGCTGGAGTAGCCTGCAAAAGGTTTATTGAGTATAATTTAATTGCACTGGATTGAATGAACAGTAGATTTTGCAAATTAGAAATTTTTAAAAAAGACTTTTTTTTCTTGGAAATTCCTATAATAGGGATCAATTGGTTTTACATAATTAGGAGATATGTTTTGGGTTTTTTTGCTGAGGCAAGTAAGTGACTTACCCAGGGTCACACAGCCAGGAAGTGTTAATTGTCTGAGGCGAAATTTGAACTCAGGACCTTCTGACTTCAGGGCTGGTGCTCTATTAGCTACCCTGAGATATGTCTTTTCTTTACAAGGTGATATTTATTCTTTTCTTCCCACTTGTAAGAACTCCAGTCCCTTTATGTCAATGATGTGTCACTTTTCCTTTACAAGTAGACTTAGGAAAAAATATAAAATAAATATGGGCCAAATCTTATCTATGGATGAGAATAAAAGCTTTTTTTTTTTTCTTAGTCAGAAGATGATGGAAGAGAGAATTGGGAGATGCTAAGAAGAGTCTAAATTTGATGTGTCAATAATAAAAAACTATATTTCTTAATTCTATTTCCACTATTTCTTTCATTTCATACAGACATAAGGAATTAGAAGTTTGTGAAACTGTTGCCTTACTTAATTTCTCTTGCTAAAATTTTTTCCTTGGAGACCTCAACCAATCTTTCAACTATGTAGATTGTTCTCATATTTTTGTATTTTGTCCTGATCTTATTTCTCAGCCTCCTGACAATTATTTTAAACATCTGGACACCTGGTATCCTATTGGATAACTATCTAAACTGAACTCATCAGCTTCTTTCTCCTCCAGACTTACCAGAACTATAGAAGGATACCACTTCCCTCCAATTAGTTAGATGTCAACATTGGCTCCACCATCTAACTTGCCCCTTCCCACCTCCAACTAGTGTATTTTACCAATTTTTACCTCTATATCTACACTTAACCATTTCCTTTTCATATCATTCTAGGTAAGACTCCTAGTATTTTTCATTTGGTCTTTTATAAAGACCCTTAAAATCCTTTTGCCTTCATCTTTTCCTATTTCAGTCATTTTTGCCACTTTTTGCTACAGCTCTGAACAATTCACTACTTTTTTTCAAAAACCTCTAGTAATACGATTGTATACAGAATAAAACTAAATTCTATGATAATAACCTTCAGAGCTTGTAATGTTTTGATCCCAATACTTTCCCTATCTTATCTCCCATCCCTGCTCTTTACACATCCTATATTCAGGCCAAATTGGAGTATTTAAAATTTCCTAAACACACCTTGTACTTTCCTGCTTGTGAGCCTTTGCTGATCTTGTTCTATGATGCCCTTCTTCACTTCTGCTTGTAGAAATCCCACCGATTTAATTCAGCAAGCATTTACTAACTACTGTGTAGACAATCTTCCCTAAAGGAGTTTAAATTGTAGTTGGATGACACAATTTTTAAAATAGTTAATAAATATAATTTGAGAAAGGAAAAAGTACTAACAATTAGGAAGAAATCTTGATTCAACCCAAATGTTACTCTTTGAAAACTTCCTTAACCTCTTTCCAGGTCCCCTCAAAATCACAATATTTTCTGAATTTCATAGGACTTTGCATTTTTCTTATGGCATTTATAATTAGAAAGTTTCAGAAGGAAATTTAGGGATCCAGTCTAATCCTTCTTTTTAATGATGAGGAAACTGAGTCCTAGTTACCTCTAGCAAGATATTATTTTTTTCTACACCGATAGATCTTTGTATGGATATTTTTGCCTTATATCATGCTATTAACTCAAAGATAAGGAAGGTGCCATATTGAGTGGCAAATGGCATAGTGGAAAGATTTTGGATTTGGAGTCTGATATGATCCTGGCTTGGATACTTCTTTACTTCAATGATTCTAAGTAAATTAATTAGCTAATTATTCTTAGTCTCCTCATCTATAAAATTAGGATATTAAGAATTATATTACTTCACATATAAAGAGTACTATTATTTTACCCCTTTAAAAGAACACATGTGTTTGTTAACTTATTTTTTTCCATTTTCACTTTGTGATGCTAAAAGGTTTATGTTATTCTACAAATCATCTAGAGGTCTATTGTATAGACTCTGATACTTTTATCTGCATTGTTAATGCAGTTATGCATTAATGCATAATGCAGTTAATGCAGCAATGAACATCGTTAATGTTCAATCTTTTTGTTTTAAAACTTATTACCCATGTCCTGCAATTTATAAATCCAAATGAACCCAAATGATAAAGAAGAGAGCATATAAGATTTGGGGATTGTAGATTTAGAAATTGAAGGGATCTTGGAGGTCAAGTAGGTGTACTGCCTCATTTTACAATTGAAGAAACTGAATCTCAGGGAAGAAGTGACCCTAGGGAAATAGTGACCCTTCATCAGTACACTGACAAAGCCAAATTTTAAATCCAGGGAAGACATCTGACTCAAAAATCCAGTCCTTTTCCACTTTGTCACACTACTTCTAAAGCATGCCTTTGAAGCATGTTGTTATTCAACAAAGGGTTAGAATGTCTTCCCACATTGCCAACTACTGTAGCATAAAGTACCAACTCTTGGATATTGTCACTGGGGAATGTCTGGCAAAGTATCCAGATTCCTCTCTGCCTACTTTTCCTTGGGTCATCCTGATTTAGGAAATAGCATAGGATTTGGTGACATAGTCCCTTTTGACTTAGTGAGGATTTTTTTTCCAGCTAGCTATAAAAAATTTTTTTTCCCCTTGCATTGGTAAATCTCTCTGACAATTGCCCAAATCTGTTTTTCAAAATTCTCCCTGAAGCAATACCCTATTGTGTATCAAAACTTCTTAAGTAATCTCTTTGTGGATCCCTTCTGTGTTGCTGAAACATCAATTCTGTTCAAGGATGACCTAGGAAGCCCAGTATGTATCAATCCCTTCAACTCTACACAGCCTGGCAAAACATCCAGAATTTTAGGACTGAAGGATTTTTTTTTTCTCTTTTTGGTGGGATTTGGGTGATGGAACAAGATAGTATGCTGACAGAGAAAATAGATTTGTGGAATTCAAGATACTTTAGTCCTAATAATACAGTAGAAAGAAGACGGCTATTTCCTTGCTTAATTATTTCTAAAAGAGATACTCTTTTTGGTAGGAGTGTCAAGATATAGGAAAAAAGTCATTTCTGAGAATTGTTGGTATCACAGTAAAGCGTTTCTCCATCAAATCCCAGTTTGGGAAATCTAATTTGTAATGTGAGTGAAAGGACATAAAGTGACTGGTGAATGAGGCAATTTGGGACAAGTTTCTACATCTCTAATATGCAAAAACAGATGTGAAGTCATTTTTCCCTGTTATAGTTCTTCTCTAAAACTTGTAAATCCAATGGTATATGCCCAGTGATAAACAAATAAGGTGAATCATGGGATCTTGGAATTATAGATTTGCAATTGGAATAGAGGCCTGTAGAAGCTACTGCTAAAAGGATAGGTCTTTCAGATGCTTATGCATGCTTTTTGACAGTGAATTTTGACAGTATGTCATCTGATAATTATTTTCTTCTCTAGTTTTTTTTAGGAAGAGAATTTATAGGAATATTTTCATTTGTAAAAACTTCCAAAAAGACTTAGATATGATTCTCATCTTTCTGTCTTTTTAAAGTTTGGATTGAAAGTCCTTCATATTGATTAAGAAAGAAGCTGGCATTTCAGCTGTTTGTTGAGTACTCTCTTGTTTGTCAGCATAGTGAATGCTTATGAAGGAAACAGTAACAAGATTCTTGCCCACAAGAGATTTCTGTTTTCATTGAAGTAATTATAGTTTAGCTGGATTGTCTGCTTCTACACATACACATGTAAAACTATAACATATTCATGAATGCAAATGGCTTTCAAAAATAATTTTGCTGAATTGTCACATTAAAAGTAATAACCCATAATTTGGCATTTCTATCCACTCCCCTTAATTTGAATGAAGAATGGAAGCTGAAGTTTTGGGAACTTCAGAATTGTGTGATTTGTAACATGAACAGAATGTAATTCTTATATCCAGGCAAGACATTTTATTGTAGGCATTCCCGTCCTTTATACTGGCTTTTTGCTTCTCTATAGAATTTAATTAAAATAGAATGGACATTACCTTGACTTCTAAATCTAGCATCTTTCTGGTCATTTTTTAAAGACATAATGCATTTAAATTTGTTTTATATTTTTGGAAGCAGAAAGCTATGTAATCTTTCCAGGATTAGGAAACATTCTCTTGAACCAACATAATGAACTGTGTTAATAAAAGATTTGCTCTAGTTTTCAAAGGGGAAAGTTCAAGTTCTGCCAGCTTCCTGTCTAGTCAACAAAGAATCATGAAAAAAGGGGAGGAAGATTGACAATTTTGTTTCCTTAAACTTCTGGCAGCTATGGTTTGCTAAAATAAGATTTCCTATGAGGTTTTTTCCTTTATCCTAATTGAATAGAGTATAAACCTTTTCTTAAAAATCATTTTGCTTAGCTAGTTTCAAATATTCAAGTTTTAAATTTGCTCTCAATTTATAATATTTCACATAGTAGCTTTCCTTGCACCAATCAACAAAGGAATCACGTGTCGGTTATTGACAGAATCACCTAATGAGGGAAGTTAACTTTTAAAACCTTACATGATAAGGTATTCTTA
Source organism: Sminthopsis crassicaudata (assembly GCF_048593235.1). NCBI lineage: Eukaryota > Metazoa > Chordata > Mammalia > Dasyuromorphia > Dasyuridae > Sminthopsis > Sminthopsis crassicaudata. The sequence goes on along the minus strand of NC_133619.1, from coordinate 168,615,830 downwards.
AAGTTGGGAAAATAATAGTATGCTTTAAAAATTTATAAAGTCTAAAGAACAACAGATATTATCTAAAAAAGGAAGAATATTACAATTAAGGGAGATGGAAAAATAATTGCTCTTCTAAAACTTTAATCAAGTATAAAAACATTTGAAGTAAACTGACAGGGTCAGTGGAGATATCATTACTGGGAAGCAGTACTGAGATACAGGCAGGAAATGACTATAACATGAACTAGGACCATGGTACCTGTGGAAAAAAAAACACATCTAAAGATTTTATTAAAGATTAAAGAAATTATATGATATAGGCAACTCTATTCTCTTTCATAATAAATAAAATGCTGTTGTATTTGGAGTCTGCAGGACTTGAATTCAAATCTTGCCTCAGACTTTCATTTTGTGAGGTTGAACAAGTTATCTCAGTCTTAATTTCTTCATTTATAAAATGGGAATATTAATAGTACCTACCCCACAGGATTTTGTGAGTATCAAATTAGATAGCATATGTAAAGAGCTTTGCAATCCTTAAAGCATTATACAAATGTTGGTTGTTATTATTATTGTTAATGATAATAATTATTCTTGTTAATAGAAAGTGATCTTGTATGTCATGAATTGACAATTTTCAAATAATTAATTTGTAACTGCATTTATTTCTAACTCTCAATGCAATATCTGTCTTTAGAATAAATTTTATTTCAGTCTTTGTGTTTTAGCTCTTGCAACTTTAAGATTCTACTATTTCCTTTCAATGTTTACAGGAATTAAAGAGCTCAAATACCTGATTACTCTATGATTGGGCATGTGCTAAAATAATATGATGCCATCAATCACTAACATAGAAGCCTCATTTTATTTCTCTATAAGTAGCACAATCTATCTAAATGATTAATCTTGTACTTTGCTCTGAAGGTAAAAACAACAAAACCTGTCAGATTTATAAGGGAAACATTCCAAAAATGAGGACATTCTAAAATTTTTCCTTTCTCTAGTTTATCATAGCTTGCATGATTCATGAAAAAAAGTAATAAAGGAATTTGAAATCATTTGGTTATTTTAAGGACATATGGTTTAGTGACAATTTTAATTTATTTGTCTGTTTATTTGTTCATTTGTTTATCTATCTTTCTATTTATTTATTATTGCTGAGGCAATTGGAGTTAAGTGACTTGCCCAGGGTCACACAGGTAGGAAGTGTTAAGTGTTTGAGGCCAGATTTGAACTCAAGATTTTTCAGGGATGACTTCAGGGCTGGTGCTCTATCCCCTGTGCTACCTAGCTAACCCGTAGCTACAATTTTTAAAAGAAACAACAGATACTTTAAAAGATTGCTGTATCAAGATTCAAATACAGATTGCTTAATCATAAATTGACAGCTCTTATTATTGCTTCATGCTGCATTTGCACTAAGCTATCCTAAGTTTTAAAATTTTGCTTTTTTTCTTGTGTGAAAATTTACTCTAAAATAGAGCATGGGCTTTGCCCTTCTGCTATAATTTTGAGTATTGTGAATGAGTTTTTGGTTATGTAGGCAGTTTGATTATATTTTATTCTCTTACTGTCGCTTTATTAATTTTCTGCTGATCCATTTTTATTAGCCTTTTGAGATCTGGTTCAGCAATCATGTCTTTTCTGAGATATTTTCTCATATTAGCTTTGCTCTCACCCATCACTTTACTTGTTCTTTTGTATTCACATAGAACTTAGCTATAGCTTGTATTACATACTTACTTATATTTACAAGTTGTTTCATGGTATGCATGTGTTGTTTCCATTGCAAAAGTTAAAAACTCATCAAGAGAATGTTGTTGTTCAATCACTTCAGTTGTGCCCAACTCTCTTTGAGTCCATTTGGGATTTTCCTAACAAAGTTACTGAAGTGGTTTGCCATTTCTTTCTCCACCTCATTTTATAGATGAGGAAATTAAGGCAAACAGGGTTAGGTGACTTTCCCAGGGTCACACAGCTAGTAAGTATCTGAGACCACTTGAATTTTCCTGACTCCAGGCTTCCATTACCAAGCTACCCCTAGAATGGACGATACCAATTGATGAAACAATTCTGGTTAAATTGGTTTTATATAATCTAAAGGTGCATTGTTTTGTCTTATTTTAGTAGAGATGGCAGAGTTAATAAGACATGCTTTTGAATCCTGCCTCTGACACTTATTATCTATGTAACCCTGGGAAAATCAGTTAAATTCTCTCTGCCCCAGTTTTCTCATCAATAAATTGGGGATAATAATACTGCCTCACAGAATTTGGTGAGATAAAATATTTGTGTGCCACAAACTTAAAATTATATAAAATATCATCCATTATCATATTCTTTGTTGTTCCCATTAATTTATACCTAGCTTCTCACAAAGATCTAAATTCCACATTTACAGATAGCAGTTAAAATACTGTATATAAATAAAGGTTATAAAAGTTAGGAGACTGAAACAAAACCTTAAAAAAGATACTACATAGTTATATAAGTTACTTCATGTTTCAGCATGAATTTTCAGTCATTGGTCATATTTCCAACAGGATACAGATATGGAAAAGTAAACATAAATAATAGACTTTAATTTTTGAAAACATTCCATTTGATCTTTATAGCAATGGTGCTGCAGTTTTGTTATTCCAGAATGAAACATTTCTCAGTTGGAGGATACAAAATGTTACAGTCCAGTGATTTGTATCCAGGTTAATATCTCTAAAAGCAATAATCATCTCATCACCTAAAGCTATTTGAACATCAATTCTTGTTCAGTGTATCATGGATTGTATGTTGTAGATTGAAGATTCCTTTTAATTTATGTCAGGTTGGTTTCTAGAGTTTTTAATCAGCAGTAGGCAAAATAAAACCTATGGGTTGTAAATACTTTGAGAAGACCTTTTTAAAAAATTCATAGCTCAGTGCTTTAGAGGTAGTCAATTTGTGGAGGAAGGGTTGTTTTAGACTGAATTAATCATTACAGGGAAGTTCATCACAGGTAGGAAGTTCCCTCTTCCAATTCAAATCATCATCTCCTTGACACTTTTAAGATAGCAGAGAATGACATTCAGTGAAAGCATTTTAAATTAAAGAAAGGAGGAGATTGAAGGGGTTTGTATGTTATTTCTATTTGAAAGCAATCTAGTTGAATTATAGAATTGGAATAGTTTATACAAACATTCACAGATACACACTTATAATTGAACCAACTACGTGTCATCTTGGATATGAAATGTGTCAGGCCTGATCAAACTCTCCTAAACAAATTGACAAAACTCTATTTCTTTATTAATTTAAATCCACTTCAATATATTTTCTTATTTTACTGTAACTAAAATCTTTTAAGACAAGAAGGTAGGTATTAGGATCCCTGTTTTTATGAATGAGGAAAATGAGATTCATGGAAACCAACAGTTGTCTTGCCAAAGGAAGGTCATAATCCTAAAAGGGTGACACAATAAGGAGGCTTTGAATTTAGATTTTTTGAGCCTAAAGTAGTTTTCTTCTACATTACTCTTTATTTATCCTCATCCTATCCATTGTGAATAACCACTTGCCACATGTTAGTATATTTTTTCATTGGTTTTTGTTTATAATCTCATTGGTTTGAGATTATACCATCCAAGTCCTTAAAGGAACTTATACACTCAATTATGGTTGTAGAGTGCATTTTAAAAATGATAAATCATGCATAATTTCAGTATGTCCACCATGACCACACTTTCTCTCATATAATCTCTAGTGATAACCTCTTGGGAGTCTGGGTACATAATTTAAAAGCCACAGAATGCCATTTGAAAACCACTATTTTAAACTAGTGGAAGTAGGCCTTCCTTCTGTGGTTACAGCATTTTTAGTCATGGATGTTTCATCCCATTTATTTATTTGCTCATTCTTTTTTTTTTTTATTTACATTTGCTGTGTGTGTGGAAAATGGAGGAAGTAAGTCTTCCTTAACTCAAATATCTTACCTTCAAAGTCATTGCTTGTCCAGCAATTATAGAATCTATATTTAGAAGTATAAGGGTGTGCTGAGGTCAGTTAAACATTTTCTTGCAAGTCTACTAAATGGTGGATGTGAACTAGAGTAATATTACTAAGAAATCATCCAGATGGATCCTTGGCCATGTGTCAGAAGTGTGTTGGCCTCCCTCTCCATCTTTTGCAGGTGTTTAAGGACTCCACATAATTTTTAAAATGTGATTTTCTATTTAAAATTTGTTCTCTTTTTCAGACCTGGTTTTGAAGTCATGCATTAGACTCTTAGCCTTAGAACGTAATGAGTTCAAATAGTGAATTTCTCTGTATTAAGGAAATTTGGAAAATAACATTAAAATTGATCATTTTCAGTGTGATGTGAATCGTACTGCTTTATTTTTGAGTGATGACTTTGGATGTAATTTGAGTACTTTAGACTGAAAAAATATATTTATAAAAATTAGCTTTTACTTGAATTTTGACCATTTGAAAAATATGACTAAAGTGATGATTTTTTTCTTTTTTAATGCTATTTATGAAACATTTGCCAGATTTTTTTTAGTTAACAAGTCCTCCATTCAAATTGCACTAATAGTAAAATAATAGTATTATAATACTTTGGTTCATTTAATGGGCAATTTAAATAATGACATTTACCCTGACAATTGATACCCCTGTCAGATAGTGGAATGGGAACATATACAATAAGAAGTAACTAAATGAACAGGGTAACGTCAGCATCAACAGCAAGTTCATTGGAGAATAACATTGAAACAAGTCACTAAAATGAGTTTGGGCATTATTTGTGAAATTCATTTAACAATATAGTACTTTAGTTGATCATTAATCTTGGCTGGTAGTAAACAGTTGAATAAGAAGAAAATTAGGATCAGATTTTGAGAATAACAACTAAGACCAAAGGCAATATGCTACAGTGAAAAGTTAACTGGCATCTGTAATAATTCAATTTTCAGCTCAGTGGATAGAGCATTGGGCTTGGAATCAGTACCATGAATTCAAATCTGGGCTTAAACATTCACTAGCTGTGTGACCCTGAATAAGTCATTTAACTCTCCCTCATATTCTTCATCTATAAAATGAATTGGAAAAGGAAATGGCAAATCACTCCAGGATCTTTGCTCAGAAAACCCCAAATTGGGTCATGTTAAGTCTGACATGACTGAAAAAATGACCAAAAACATCATATGATTAGGGAATTTAAAGCTTGGAAGGAACTTTACAAACTATGAAGTTGAATCACCTCAATTTAAACATGAGAAATTGGAGCCCGAAGGCAAGTTCAGCTTGTTTAAAGTCACACAGTCTACAAAACAAGATCCAATTCTAAGTCCTTTGGCTCATAGTCTTATTGGTTCAGTCTTTCAGATTCTTTAGTTCAGACTTAATAAGAATCATTTTTTTTCAAAGTCTCTTTGGAAGTGATAGGAGGTGGAATGCAAGTGAATAAATTTAAAGTTGCCATCTTCAGTAATTATATTGTTTCATATAGGGTGTCATGTTTTATTTTGTTTTTTAAATTTCCCAAGAGTTAATATTTCTTGTTCAAAAGCTGTGATTTTAGTGATGTTTATTAGAGAAACTTTATAATCAATAAATCTCATCAGAAAGGTACTTAAAATAGGACAGAATACTGAAATAGTCCTTTAGTTGCATTTTTTTAATTTGGAGGAAATTATAAATTTCATTTGAATAAAATACCAAATTATAAATTTTTGACACAAAAATTTTGACACAAAAAAGTTCAGACAACTGCTATAACTTTTGAAGGAATAAATGAAAACATTAATTAAGGACCTGTTATATAGCAGGTTCTGCTTGAATTTTGGTTGTTGTATTCCCACTGCCTAGGCTGTGTAAGGCTTAGAATAAGGACTTAGATCCTTGAAAAATTGAATTATTGAATTGAAAGGGATTTGTGGAGCATCAATTTCTTAATTTCAAAGTAAAGTGAGGCTTTGCTAGCTTGAATTTAAGTTTTTACTCTTGAAAGTTAATATTTTAAATTTGATACAGGAGGCAACTAAAAGCAACTGAAATGCTTACGAAAGGAGAAGAATTGCACATTTTAAATAAGTATTCTGGAAGAACATAGGAATGAGAGTTGTTTGGGGGAATCATTTCTCTCTGGAGGACATTTCTTACTCTGGTCCACTTTGTTTTGTAATCTTGATGAGTCAGTGACAAAACCGGGAAGGTAGCCCAGGTCTCATGACTCTTCAGAGAGTATTTTCATCTTCTCATTCACGAGAAAACAAATGAAGACCACCAACTCATTTCACATACCATCATCCAACGAAGGATTCTCATAGGGCAACTAATTTTCATCACTGTTGTTTACAACTGGATATAAGCCAGTGACCTAGAGGTGAAAGAAGGCTGTATATTTTATTACCACTCCATTGAGTTCATCCCCTGAACAGCAATATTTAATATCCACCCCCAATTAGTGTGAGAAAAGGAAGGAATGGAATAAAAATGAGTCAACAACAATTTCATGATAGAACAAAAAAAAAAGAAAGAATAGAACAGCAATCACATGTTAATATTAAAAGTAACAAAACAGACACTCTCATTTCCTCCATGCTTATTATTTGTAGCCCCATAGGCTCCTTCACTGTAATGTCTAATGGGAAACAGATTAATGTGTATTGTTCACATGTGCAGGTTTCCCACAGAAATACTTACTGTAAAAAAGCAAGTTGTTTGTTCATATTCAAAGTTAATTTAGATTCACAGATTGTTTTAATCTTTTGTGAGAAAGGCCCTCATATTATTTATTTTGTCTATTTTAATTTGAAGACAGGTCTTTTGAAAAGTCTGTTCTGTGCTTTCATTTTTCATGATCAAATGAATCACAAGAAACATTCAGTTATCATAGAACCCTCATTACTTTCAGTTGACCAAAGTTGGGGATTTCTTTTCAGTCTTTCTCATGTTTTATAGCTACTTTATACCAAGTGCTATGGGGAGAAAATGAACTGTTATATCTAATTACACTTTGAAAAGTGAAAGATGCTATGAAAAGAAAAATTGATTTTGTTACTTGTTTTTAATTACTCAGCCGAAATTTTTTTCTTAATGGACTCATATGGGACATTTTTGCTTTTCTGTTCCATTTTCATTTAATCCAGTTATTCCAAAAATAAATCCTTCTATGATGATATACTTTTGTAGGGCAAAGAACTATTTTAGTAACTTTTTCAGGCAGGGCTACATCTAGAAAGACAACTCTGATAGTAATAAAATCATGGAATGATTCTGACATTTTGCACAGCAAAGAGAATGTGAAAGAGGAATTTGAGAGATAAGCTGCTTACAATTGGCAGATCTCCACATTTCCCTATTTGGTGGGATGTGAAACACATAAAAGCTATGTTAATGTAGTGATGTTAAAGGCCTGACTTCAACTAGAACTCAGGGGAGGGGGAGGGGAAAAAATCAGGAAATCGAGGCTGTCATTCCATTTAACTCATTCCAAATGTGCTTTGGTACAGTAGAAATACCATAGTGAATGAGGCCACAGCCAAGGGCAGTCTGCGGGGGCACACACACAACACACACTAACAACTGGAATTCTTTAGTTTGTGAAAGAGGTACTTTTAAACACAGAATTAGTGGTCTTTTTCTCATCTCTTTGTACACCCCATGGAGCTTACTTCAATGTCAATAAGAAGTCTTTACTTAGATCAGAGAGAGACAGGAAATAGGTTTTCTCTATATTAAAATCATTGTGGCTCCTCTCCTCCTTATTGTAGATAAATTTCTAGCATTTTTAAAGATTAGCAAACTTGACACTTTATTTTTCCATATTATTCAGCAACAAATAATATTAAATTATGCCAATTTCATTAAAACATATGATCTACCCTGTAAATGTTAGACACCTCACAGAATAACAAGGACATTTTATTTCTTATATATTTTATTTTCATTTTTAATCTCTTCCAAATTTGGTTTTTCAGGCTCTTATTTCAGAACTCTCATTCCTTTAATATCAGACAAGATTAACATATATTCCCACTTTTATCTTAGATTATCTTGTTCTCTATCTTATATACTAATGAGAAGAGGTCATTTAGACCTTTGGGATTCATGTCAATTTCCTTTAGATGTATTTTATATATTTCAGGGAACAAATGACAATTTCTTCAAGAATCATTCTTTTCAAGAATCACCTATTTAGGAAGTTCTCTTCCACCTCCATATTTTCCAAACTAGAATGCTGGTATTTAGGACAAAATATTTCTTTATGAGACAAGTAAGTTATTTGCCATTTAGACCCAAAGACCTTTTCTTTCTCAGCCATATTTCCAGTGGTGTAGGGCTTCAAGTCTATAGGTCCTCTTCATTTAGCTGTTGTTGTTTGTGGGTTATTTTGTGGATTGAGTTCAGAACGTACAATTGTTAGCCTAAGGGCTTTTCAAGTTAAATGGCTTGATTCTGAGTCTCTAAAGAGGGGCAAAATTTAGAAGAAAGTGTACAAGTACTTTGCACAGTGAACAAGTTATTCCCATCCTAGAATCTGAAACAGATGCGTAGGGAGCAAATTGATGGGGCACAATGTATTCCAGACGGCTGTAAGAATAAACAGCTCTTGTAAATTCCCTTAGAAGTATAGCCAATAGGGAGCTATCTGGTTATGTGAGGTTGCTCGTATCTTTTGATTTTGCTGAAAGATCCAGATGTAAAATGAATTTGTCAGGAAATCATGAAATTTGTGACATAACCTAGAACATGTTAGGTCACCAATGAATGTATGATTGGAATCACCATGGTGGTTTATGTGCCCCTTTCCATGGTGTTATATATATAGCAGAGTATGTAGTAGTTGTATCCATTAAAGCCCTAACTTTTACATAACTAGTTCAAAATCATTTCTCATGAAAAATTTATGTACATAGCCTGTATTTACATATATTTTGTCAATGAAACATCTTCATTCACAACTATAATATAGTCACAAACCTGGGTGCTATCTAATAAGTAATAACATTTATATAACACCAGAAGAATGTTCTCACTTTCTTAATTAAAGATAAAGAAATGTAGGGAAAGTAAAATGTCCCTCTGGCCTATAGATATACTCTAAGGTAGCCATAAATAGTTGATTTCAATTTTTTATGTGTCTTCAAATTTCCATTCTCTTGACTTAGTTCCTCAACCTGACAGGTTTAATTAAATGGACCTATTGAATTTTGATCTTTAAAAGAAAGACCCTATAGAAGTGAAAGTCATTAATATCATTTTTATTAAAATAATCATCTTCATTTAGTTCATTCCTGTGGTGAATCAAAGAAACTCAACCACAAACCTGGGTTAGTTATTCACAGTAGTGAGTCAAATAAAACATACTTTGGGCGGGGGAGTGATACTTGCCTCTAGGATAGATATCTTATTCCTTTAGGACAAGGCTTCTTAAAGTTTTCCCACTTGCGACTCCTTTTGAACTGAGAAATTTTTATGTGATCCCAGGTATATAGGTATATAAAATAGGTATACAAATCAAACATTTACTGATAATAAATCATAATTTAACTATGCTCCCATTCTCATATGGGGATGTAAACTGCACGGCATAGTAAAATTATGATAATGGTTCACATCCCCATACGAAGAATGGGGGCATAGTAAAATTATGATTTATTATCAGTTCACTAGTAAGTGAACCATCATTTTACTTTGAACTTTGGAAATAGTTTTTGAATTTATATGAGACATCCTTCCTAAGAGCATGTTTTTATTTCTCTCATACCAAGGTATCATCTTGAATTCCTTTGATAATTTAGGTACATCTATTCATCAGCATTAATTTTGTCAATTTTAATATTTACTTTTTAATTTTACTTTTAATTTATGAAATGAAACAATAAAAAGATTGTACATGAAATTGCAATCAGTGGTACACAACTTGCTATTCCTTTTTGCAATAAAATTATCATGTACATTTTTTTCTTCCTTTTCTCCTTCCTCTCCCTAGAGATGGCTACCATCAGAAAGACAAACATTCAAACACATACATAAACCCATGAATATATGTATATGTATGGGTGTAAAATTATTCTCTACATCTATTTTTCAGTTCTTTCTCTGGATGTAGACAGCTTCTTTCTTCCTATGTCCTTTATAGTTTATTTGGGTATTTATAATAGACAAAAATAACTTATTTTCTCAAAATTGTTCTTTGAAATAATATTGCTGTTACTGTATGCAGTTTTCTCTTTGTTCTGCTCATTTCACTCTTTGTTATTTAGTATTCACTTTTTATTAACTTAAAGTGTACACATTCTGCACATTCTTTTCAGGAAAATTGTCACTATTTTTCTCTATACTCTCACTCAGGTGTAAATATTTATTCTCCTAATCTTCATGAGATAAAAGTCAAGTATCTTAGATTAGAAATGTAGTTAAAATAATTTCAAGGTAGATTTTATTTAAGAGTGTACAAAAATTTATCTGAAAAGTATTTATTTATGGTTGTATCATTCTACCAACAATGTTATATTGTTCTACATTATGAAATGCTAAGTACTAGTTACAAAATACATAATATTAGTTATAAAATACTAGATATTAGTTATAAAATAGAAGATATGTTATATATGTGATTTCCGTGAGTCAGGTCTATTTAGAGAAAATATCAGGTAAATTTAAGTGTAAAACTAAAATTACCATCTTGAAAATATCTGCTCTTAGTTTTAAAGATGCCCATACTTCAGACTATTGAGGGTAGTGAGAGTATAATTGGAAGTAAGAGTTGCCTCACTGAATGGGTAACAATAACAAAGGAAAAATAAATCTCACTTAGAAGTTTGTAGTTGACATATGAGGACTGGTAGGAGCACTTCAAAGAAGACATTTGACACAAGCATGGACAAATTTGGCACTATAGTTTAGAATATGGAATCCCATTAATGAAAGAATAACTTATTGAAAAATTATTCCAGGAAATTATTCATTACCAAAACTCCATTTAAAAACTAAATATAGGTATTTTCATTTTTAATATTTGTTTTAGTTTTCAATCTGATATTAAAGAAGTCCATTTTTTTTTTTATCTGTGATTTTCTGACTGGTCAGAAAATTGAGTACTTAATTTTTTATTTTATTGTTTTTTATGTTAATTGAGAATATATTTGCTATGTGAAAGGCACAACAGATACTGTAAAAAATAAAAATGAGTAAGTACACACTCTGCTTACAAAAATTAATAGCTCATACTCTTATAGTGCTTTAAGTTTTGCAAAGGACTTACATTTTTCTTAATTAAAGGGTTTTTCTTAATTCTTGCAATTGAAGTACACAGAGAATTTGAATAATTTGGCTAATCAGAGGCAGGATTCAAGTCCAGGTAATCCCAACTCCAAGTTTTGTACTCTATACATGATTTCACATGCCTCCTACGATGAGTTTATACTCTAGAGTCATAGAACCTCAGAGTTGGAAGGGAGATTAAAGGTGAGATACCCAATCCAACTTGGACTCCTTGACAGTGCTTATCAGAAATCATCTCACCACCATCAATTCCTCTCTCAGTAACAGGAAACTCACCATCTTGTAGTGGCCTGTTCTACATTTGAACAACTCTAATTGTTAGGATTTTTTTTTCTTGGAAGGAGCCAGAACTTGTCTCCAGAAGGTTTTCCTTTTACTCCTAATCTTATTCTTACTGACCAAATAAAGCAAGTCTAATTTGTTTCTCTTTCCATGATGATAAACTTTTTAAATCCCTAAACTTTCCAAGTCCCATTATCTTATATAGGCAAATTATCCCCATTTAATTCATAATTCTTAATGTTCAAATCATTCTACTCTGGAACTTCTCCAGGTTGTCCATATTGTCTTAAAATATGGTGGCCAAAATTCAACATAATATTCCAGATGTGGTCAATGTGGAACATAGCCAGATCACAGTCTTCCTTGTTTTGAACACTATGTTCTGGACACTCTGAATTCATTCTAGAATGATTATGATTTTTTTGGCTACTATTTCACATTGTTGACTCATATGGAGTTTGTAATTCATTATCTCTTCTTATCTGGTCCTTGTCCTGTGGTTTCTCCTCTTCCCCCAAATGAGCTGTTGTCTAGCCACTTTGTACTCTTCATGCTTGTATTTAAAAATAGTGATTTTTCCAGTCCTAAAGCAGAGTTGTGTTCTAGTACATGAATGGAATTATATAATGGTGACCATTACCAAAACCCGCATAAATGCTAGCCATCAGTATTAATAACAATGGCTAGCATTTATGTGGTACTCTAATGTTTGACAAAATGGCTTATAAATATTTCCTTTTAGCCTCACAATAACTTTGGTTATTATTACTAGTAGTATCTACTTGTTAGTAGATAGGAATTATTAACAGTAGTATCTACCTATTTTAGGTAGAAATTATTATTATCCCATTTTATAGATGAGGAAACTGAGCCAGGCAGAAATAAGTGACTTGCCCTGGGTCAAATAACTAAGTATCCAAAGTTAGATTTGAACTTGAGTTTTTTGATTCTAGGAGAATTGCTCCCTTCAAACTCCCACTTAGATGCCACTAGAAAAATAAGCATATAAATCAGAAGTTCTGTCTTTCAATTTTTTTCTTAGACCCCCTTTGATAATCTGATAAAGATTATCTAATTAGATTCCTAATTAGAATAATTTTTATAAATAGGTAAAATAAAAAATGTAGGGGTACTAAGAAAGTCAAATATATTAGAAAAAAATTATCACATATTTTAAAGAACCAAGTTAACAAAGATCACATTAGAACACTGTCAATTTAAAAGGAACCAAAACATCCCATAAATATTGGGATATACTATTATCAGAAGAAAATTGATTAGACTATTAATATACACAAATACACACACACACACACACACACACACACACACACCTACTCTTACTTCTTACAATTTCCCTCATTTCCTTTTGATATTGTGGTGAACAGGGTGACTAAGGCATCTGGCTACTGGGCCTTGTCAAATTATTCTCCTTATTAGGAGAAGCAGCAGTACTCTAGACAATTGGCAGGTGTTTCACGGCATAACTCTCAACATAGATATTAACTGGTCATTTGAAAGATGCCAAAATCCTGCCTGAGGGTTCATTTCATTTTAGTTGTTTTTTATTTTTACTTTTGGATATCTGGGAGGAAAATTAACCTTTAGCTTAAAATTCTTTCTAGCATTGTCTGCAGAGTTGAATTATTATGAGAACTTAGAGAAAGCTTTTGGGTTACCACCCACATAAGGCAGAGGCTGTGAAATGGGTAATGGTCATTCTTGTGAGGCAGTTAGGTAGCGTAAAGCAAAGCTTCTTAAACTGTGATTTGTGACCTCAAATGAGATCATGTAACTGAACATGGAGGTTGTAAAATTATTATTTATTATCAGTCAACCTTTGATTCATGTACCTATGTTATATACTTAGGATCACACAAAATTTTTTTGGGCAAAAGGGGTTCATAAGTGGAAAAAGTTTAAGAAGCACTGGTGTAGGGAATGTACTTGGTGGCGGGGATATTTAGGTTGACTTTGAGCAAATCCTTAACTTCATTAACTTCACTGTTCTACCCTTTCCTCATCTGTAAAGTGAGGGGGTTGGATTTGACTGCTTCTATATTCTAGAAATGCATCTATCACTCTATTAAATAAGGTTTTTTTTTTAAAATTATCTATTCATTAAGTAAACTCTGGTAATGGTCACAATGTGACCATTAGGTAGGTGGTGCAGTGGATAGAGTACTGGGACTAGAGTTGGTATGTTACTAGCAGAACCTAGATTCAAATGTAGGTTCTGTGTTCCAGGTTAAATCATTCCAAGTTTATTACCAGAATGCCAGAATTTATTCATATTCTGTAAAAGCCATGGATACAAAGGCCAAAAGTTTTGTTTAGAACAATTTTGGTTATGCTGTTTATCAAAACACAGGTTATGAAGGAAAATTGTTTCACATGGATTGATTTAAGATGGTAGAACATAAAAGTGTACACTGAAAATAGTTGAAAATGAGGGCCCATATAAAGAAATATATCAGTGATCTCTGGAATTTGTTTGGCCAATTGTTAGTTATCCCCCTTTCCAAAATATGAAATTAGGAACAGCTTACTGTCTTAGAGGCACTTGTTCAGATTTAAAATAAATATCTCCAGATGTCCTTGTTTTATGTAGTAGATTACTATGACAATGAAGCTAATATTTGACTTTACTGTTAGAAACATTTTCTTCCTGTGATTACAGTGTTCTAAAAAGAATTGCTATAATGTTTAAAACAACTAATATTGTATTTGATTCAAACGTACCAAAATGCAAATATTAAAACTTTTCACAGTAAAGATAAAAAACCCTAAAACTATTTATGTTAGATTTACTTATAGCCCGTCTCTAGTAGTGGTATCTATCAGTTATATTTTACATTTGAATTCTATCTGTACAAGTTGCATTAACATTATAATTGATTATATTTTTACCTTGCCCACTTTTCCTTCCTTTATGTTAAATTTTTATTTCTTCTATTGAAAGGTAACATAAATTTGTTTATGTATTTTAAAAGGTCCATTGTTATGAAACAATGCATTTAAATTAAGAATGTATTTTGTACAAGGTACTGTCAAAGCATATGAAGATTAAAACAGAATAGCCCATTTAGTTGTATTGGCTTAGAGATATCCCATATGCATTTTGTTCCTATTTCTATTGTTTTTCATTCATTTATATTTTTTAGTGAATCAAAAAATGGCAGATATTTATGGATAGAAGCTGTTAGCTCATAGTTAGGTGGTATAATGGCTATTTTGGAGTCAAGAAGATTTGAGTTCAAAATCTGCCATTTATACTAATTAGTTACATAATCCCAAGGAAGTCATTCAATCATTTTCAGCCTTAATGGCTCTTCAATAAAATAAGGTTAATAATAGCAATTTCATAAATAATGTTATATATAAATTATTAAATAACTTCAAGAAATCAAAAGATTATAAAAGAAATGGGGAGATGTTATGAAAATAGATAATGATTTAATTGATCTCAATAAAAACATAGTATTGGATCAAATCTGTTCAGGCTAGGAAATGATTATGAAATAGGAATTAAATTATTTTCATCTAAGTAAATATGTATATAAAATTTATTAATTTTTATTACATTTAAGAAGTATTAGATAGTAACAGAATAGCAAAATTTTCTTTTCTTTGCTATTTTCAATGAGGAGAAATTAAACCTTATTTAATTGGATTTTGTTGTTTGCAATTTCAAACTTTTCAAGTATTTAAATCATTTCATATTTTCTTTTCAGGGTTGTTCTGGTTCTGGCTGTGGAAAATGTGACTGCAATGGAGTAAAAGGACAAAAGGTGAGTATTCCAAATGCATACATATACTGTTCCTTAAGGAGTCTCACTGTCCAACAAATTTTTTTTTGTGAAATATGAAAACTAAAGTAAAAAGAGAATAACTGGGATGTGACCTTACTACTTTTTAAAAGAATACTTCAAACACTGGCTGTGTAACCAAATTACTGAATCTCTCAGGCCCCTATGCATTACTCTAAGATTATAAACTTTGAAGAGGTCCCATCTAAAATGGTAGAGAGAATTCTTCACCTCAAGTTCTCTAACTGATAAAGTTATAGTTCCAGTTAAAAACAAAACAAACAAACAAACAAACAAAAAAACAAACCAAAAGCTATTTTTAATGAAACAAAACTAACTTTTTTTCTTTAAAAACATTCTTGGCTTTTCTCCACCAGGAAATCCAATATGTATGTAGTTAAACACCTCAAATTCTACTTATTGTATTACTAAAGTTATTCAAGAATTGGCTGGCCTGAAAGAAACTTTTGTAAGCTTATGTTCGTGATATTAATTTGCAACACTTAGAGTATCATCTTTTTTTTTCCTTTTTTTTTTTAAAAAGGTTTCTTCAGAATGTGAAGGAGCTTTCATTTTTAATAACATTACCTTATAGTGGAAGGAAACTCTTATCTTGCTGAATTTGTAAGCAGGTGGGCACTCTCCCAGCTTTTTATAGATGGAAGAGCGAGCCAAAAAAGACAGAGTTGTTTCCTAACTAATGTCATTGAGTTTAGTTTTGAAGCCAGATATGTGAATGAAGGGTCACTGAGGAACAGTACTCAGATATAGCCAGTAATTAGATATAGTGTGATAGTAACAGGTATAGTTAATGCCCTACAAAAAGATTGTTAGGCTGGGCTTTGCTCTGGCTTTGAGTTGGCTAGTTTTAAGCAGCCAACTTTTGAGATCTTATGTCATCACTGTGCAACCCAAGATTCTTATTGAAGTGTCTATTCACTCTTTGAATAATCAATGAATTTTACTTTCCTCCAAAAAAAAAATCAAAACAAAAAACATCAACAAAATAAAGCCTTTTGCACCTTTATCAGAAATTTGTTAAAGTACTAGACTTTTTTTTCTTCTGTACCTATCAATGAATGCTGTCACTGTGTTACTTGCATGACATTTGAATGAATGAAACATGTAAGAAATTTAACATATCTCATTATTTGCTAATTAATCTTTATATTTCATTAATTTTGTTGATTTTGGACTTCACTAGATTTTCATTCTTCATGAGCATTTTAAAGTGGAAAAAATTACCCCTCTCTTGTCTCAGTCTGTTTCTGTCTCTTTCCATATACATACGAACATACACACACACACACACACACACACATACATATATCACTTCTAATTTATAATTCTTAATATCATGAAAGCCAAAGCCTGGGAAATCACAAAACAGGAAATACAATTTGTGTTGGGAATATTCACTTCATTACTCTAATGGGACTTTACAATGGGAAACAAACTCTAATAAACTCTCTTGTTTGTTCTTTTACTTCCTTCACTATTCAATTCATATTAATCCTGAATGCAACATTCTTTGTCATGGGCATCTGTTTGTTTTAAATCTTAATTCTTGATAAATTGAGAGTCAATATAATACAGTAGAAAGAATCATGGATTTGTTATTAAAGGACCTGAGTTCCAAATATCATCTCTGCCTTTGTGACTCTGGACAAATCACTTAAGGTTTCAGGATCCTCATCTATAAAATGAAGGGGTCTAGATTAAATGCTATCTAAGGTATCATTGGATTCTGTATCTGTAATGTGTGAAATCTTGTTATTGTTGTTCTAAAAACAAAGTATACAAATGATGGAGAATGTTACAATGGAAAAGAGTTTCTGAACAATTAATAATCAATATATATTAATTAAGTTAACTAATAATAAGTTGATGATCAATGATTTTTCTTGGTAACCAAAGACCTCTAATGGAGACCCTGAGAGCCTTAAATATTTTTTGAAAGGAAATACTCCCAACAAGTGAAAATCAATTCTGACTGGTAGACATTAATGAAGAGACAGACTAGAAGTCTTTAGTTCTTCCTGCGAGAATGTGGCTTGATTATATGAGACTCAGGAGCCTCCTGCAATCTGAACAGGGAACTCCATCTCTGTTCCAGACCTCTCTGGCTGGCTTTCTTTTCTATGACCTAGGTCACTTTAAACTCTAATGGAAGAAAAGAAGGACATAAGGTTCTTCTCATGCAGACTGAAGTAAATTTATACTTTAAACTAAACTTGGGTGCGGTCCTGCCCAAGATTGAAGAGCATGTTCCTTGACTGAAGGCTAGGAGTAGTTTCATAAACTGGCCATGTTCATCAAAAATGGACCAACCTTTTAAAATATAATATTTTATTTCTCCTAATTGGCACATCATTAAAACAATTTTTAAACATTTAAAAAAAGTTTTGAGTTCCAAATTCTATCTGTCCCTTCTTCTTGAAATGGTAAGCAATCTGAAATAGATTGTAGATGTGCAATCCTGTAGAATATTTACTTATTGGTTATTTTGTACAAGATTTGAAGAAAGGAAGGGGGAGGGACAAAAGGATGAAGGAAGAAAGAGAAAGGGGAGGAAGGAAAGGAAGAAAGATAAAGAAAAAAGAAGGAAAAAAATGAAAAATAATATGCTTCACTCTGCATTCAGACAATATTAGTTCTTTCTCTGGAGGCAGATAGTATCCTTCATTATCAGTCCTTTGTATTGGATGAACTGACCTTTTACAGGAATTAGACCTTGATATAAAAATAGAAGAAAAACCTGGATCCCACTTTAATAATTAGTTATTTATATAATAGTATAAAGATTTTTTCAAAAGGGAGTCAAGTGATAGCATTCTAGAGCACTAAGGAAGAAGATCATCAAGTCCAAGAATCTCAATCCTTGAAATCTCACTGTGATTACTTTTTTCTGTCTGTAATTCTTTCAAGGCATAAGGGCCCCAGTTCTTTATCCCTTTGTTCAGAGGAACATGTAATTGAATTAACAAGTCTTTCTGAAAAGGAAAAAAATAAGCTGCAGTTCTAAAAATAGTTGACTGTTAAAAACTTAAACCAAATGTGAGATTTGATTGAGGCCAGTGGTCTTGTTCAAACTCCTCATCTTATTGATGCTGAGAAAGATTTTCAATCCTAAAATCATATAGTTAGTTGATTGAAAAAAAGAAGCGTTTTCCAGACTCCAGATTTAGGAATTTTTCTCCAACATATTTTTCTAGAATCATGAGTTCAATGGTTTTCAGCCCTGTTACTTTGCTATAGCTGAGATTTGTGGAAGCCAGGAATTTGTGTCTGAACTTTGCATTAAAAAAAAATCTGTGGCCCATTGGAGAAGTCTGATCAACAGAGGCATCATCCATCAAAACATTTGTTATTTTTTGGTACCTCTTCTTGTTCTTTCTTAAAATATCATTTCCTCTATTACCCATTTTAAATGTGCTTTTTCCTGCCTAAAGTGAAATTACATAAAGTGAGATTACATAAAGTACACAATGAAATTACATAAAGTTGATTTATAAAGTGTTCCAATATGTATCAACACATGATGAGAGATAATAAAAATATTTAATTGAGTTTCCCTTCTTTGTGAATTGCTCTGATTAAAAATGGTTTCCCAGAGAGTAAGAGAGAGAAACAAGTGCTACATTGGACAGAGCTGTGGGCCTGAAGTCAGGAGAATCTGAATTCAAAATCAGCCTCAGACCTTTACTAGATAGTGGTAGAAATCTAGCAAGATACTAATTCCTAGAAGTGTTCATATCATATATTTATATATATATATCTATATATCTATGATAGTTTGTGTCATAGATAATCACTTATCAAGAGATATAGTGAAAATTTCTACATGGGATGCAAAGTTGGAAGAATTAACTCTAAGATTCCATTTAGGAGAGCTTCTATGAAAGTATGAGAATTTGTGATGGTGACATCACTGTTTTCCAGATTACTTTTTTGCATCTTATTAGGGAGATAATTTAACACATTGACCATTTGCATAGCCATATATAGAATCTAAGAAGGAAAATTCTCTCCTATTGGAATATCTCCAATACAAATTGTACTCCAATGCCAAGATGTCTTAGTCTGACTCATATTTAATTTTATCATTGGGAGGAGGGGCTCAAAGGATGTAATTGATAAAGTCTCTTATTTCCTTTTTTTCTCTAAGAATTTAAAAATGAATTTTTTAGAATAACATGAAATTTAACATGACAAATGTGCCCTAATTTTCATAACTTCTAAACCATTAAGTTAAGAGCTATTTTGTTGTTAGTTATACAATTACTCATATCAGACCTTTCCTGGATTTTTTAAAGACTTTATTGAGCAATTTAGAATAAAGTAAGTTGTTTACTCACCACTTCCCTGCATGACTGTTCATATCTTCAGATGTTTTCTCTTAAGTAATTAATTTGGCTTTGCACACAATGCCTTTGTGTTCTTTCAGAGTCAGCAGTGATGTGGGAATGTTATCTGTTTAAACTGATTAAGGTTTTGAATACATGCCTGCTCAGAAACAGCTAATGTTAAGCTCTCCTTTTCTTGATAACCTGATTTTTTTTTAGAAGATCATTTGAAGCATCAGGAAAGGCACAATATTCCTAAAAATAACATTTATATGTTGAGAAAATTAACTCTTTGTATCTTGTTAAAATAGTTCTCTGGGTAGTCTCTGGAAAAAACTCTCATTATTCTAGACAGTGCTGTGTTGATATGAGAAAAAAGGAATTCATAAATCTTTAAACAAAAATTAAATGCTAGTTGTTACCTGGAATAGATTCTCTTACCTAGATTTTTTATAATCTGTCATCCTGCAGGAATATAAGAAGATGAACCAAATTTTCTTGCTCTAAGATTCTTTTGGTCATTCATTCTTCCTTCTCTTTTTCTTAAAGGCTATTGCCAGAAATATTTATATCTCCTTATGAGAACCTAAATATAAACTGGGACAATGAAAACATCACTGAATTGGCAATTTCCATAACAATTTTAAAATAATACAGATTTACGTAGTGTTTTGAGCTTTTTATTTAAGTGAAGTAATGTCGATTTCTCTTGAAATGATATAAACAGAATTAACTTTAATTCTGATAAATTCATAAGTGATATTTTTCATGACAAAGGATTCATTTGCCTTAGATTATTCATATTTTATGGAGAGTAAAATCCGTTGAATATTTTTGTGCTGTTTGTATACTTGGCTTTTTCTTTTCTTTCACTGCAACCTGAACAGGTTGATATCTTTTTAAATAGCCTACTAGTCTTTTTCTACTGTGGGTTCACCATATTGATGCCAGACTTACATCACCTAGCTCTGCAGTTCAGATCGCTTAATCTCAAGTGATCCATTAGCCTCAACCTCCATAGTGCAAGGATTACAAGCATAGACTACCATGCCTGATAGAAACAAATAAAATTAAAATGACTTCTATATTAAATTATATGCACTAAAGTCTCAAGGATCTGAATTGTATTTAACATAAAAGAGTTTTTTTTTTCTTTTACTTGGTATTCTTGTCTTAAATATTTGTATCCTCTCATTAATGAGATTTCATTGTATCAGTTCTGTATAAAGTATTGCAATCTACATTGGGGATGCAAGTTAAAAAAATAATGACATAAAATTTGAAGACTTGAAGGAACCTTAGATATCATTTAGTCCAGCTACTCATCTTACTAATAAAATAAATGAGACCCTTAGAGGGAAAGTAATTTTATTAATAAACTCAGAGAGCTGGTCCAAGGAGGTCTAGAATCTAAGGTTGATTAAAAAAAAAGCCCCCCCAATTTTTTTTCCTTTAGTGTTCTTTTTACTTTACTACAATTATCTCTCTGAAGAATCCCAATTTCATAGCTCTTTAAGAAACAGGCCCCCAAACCATAATATATTTTAGAAAACAGAAAATATTCTCCAGACCAAAATATAATTATCTCCATTAAATAAGCGCTATCCAAAGGCTTTGTAGTATGTACTAGAATTTCATTAAATCCAAAACATATTTATTATTGTCTCCCCTGTGCAAGGCACCAGAAAAATAAAGACAAAAATGAGATTACTTGTCTTCAGAGAATTTGGTTACATTAGTTTAGATTGATACAACATGCACAAAGATCAATTAATAAAAAGTTAGGGAAGGGAAGAGCACGTTTAACTGAGAAAATGAGGTAATTCAGATAAAACTTTATCATCTAAGTTGAGCCTAGAGAGAAGACAAGAATTCTGAGAGATAGAGATGAGGAGAGAGTGCATTTCAGACATGGGAACTAGCCTAAGCAAAAGTTCTAGGTCAATTCAGCCATAAAAATAGCCATTAAATATCAACCCAACTGCTATTATAGAGCTCTGAAAAAGATAATCACTTTCTTTATTTGACTTATATGCTTTATCTGATCTGAAATGCCAAGAGATGGATAACCTTAGTCAATCTGGAAGTGATTCACTCTGTGACTTGGAAATTTGGGAAGAATTCTATGTTATGATTTATTCAGGATATTGATTTTTGTTAATATAGTAAGTTTATTAAGATTGTTTACCTCTTTTGTGACTCCTAGTTACTTCTGAATGAAGTGCCTGAGATAACATTTCAAAATTCCATTTGAACTATTTCTCTGGTTGCCTTACTAGGGCTAGATATTCATCAAAAACTTAAAGGATTTATAAAGCAGATTTATAAATTTTGATCTTGTGAGTCAATTGCCAAGATCCTACTCTTTTAGACTTTCAGTAGGGATTTTAAAATCATTGTTGTCAAGTAACCCATTGCATGAATCCCAAGAACTCAAAATATCATTGTAATTGAATGAATGCTATCTATATGTAGCTCTCTGCTGGCTGGCCACAGGCCAGTGAAAGCTAGACCTTTTATAGCATTGTGCTAAAATGGTAATGAATGAAAGGACTGCTGGTGGATTAGGAAGAAAGCTCTCTTCTTTTAGGGACATGCACAAAATCCCCTGCTGTAGTTCTTGAGGAGTATCAGCTTCTACTTCAAACTTATATCATCAAACAAACAAATAAATAAATAATAAGAACTACTCTACTTTTGACTCAGAAAAAATCATACTGATTATCTGTCCTACGTTTTGAGTTGAACCGCACTATTCCATTTGAGGGAGAGGTCTACTTTGCCCATAATAATAAGCATTTTATATAATAGGTGATATGTGAACTGATCTTGTAGGTTACAATTTTTTTTTCAAATAAGAGTTGATATTTGTGATTAAGAATTGTTTAGTCATGAAGCATGAAGGTCCTATCTAAGTTGAAAGCAACTATTTACAGTAGACTCGAACTGGGATAGGTTGGGGAGGGTTGTATATAGTTCTCTGGGTAGTCTCTGGAAAGAACTCTCATTATTCTAGACAGTGCTGTGTTGATATGAGAAAAAAGGAATTCATAAATCTTTAAACAAAAATTAAATGCTAGTTGTTACCTGGAATAGATTCTCTTACCTAGATTTTTTATAATCTGTCATCCTGCAGGAATATAAGAGGATGAACCAAATTTTCTTGCTCTAAGATTCTTTTGGTCATTCATTCTTCCTTCTCTTTTTCTTAAAGGCTATTGCCAGAAATATTTATATCTCCTTATGAGAACCTAAATATAAACTGAGACGATGAAAACATCACTGAATTGGCAATTTCCATAACAATTTTAAAATAATACAGATTTACGTAGTGTTTTGAGCTTTTTATTTAAGTGAAGTAATGTCGATTTCTCTTGAAATGATATAAACAGAATTAATTTTAATTCTGATAAATTCATAAGTGATATTTTTCATGACAAAGGATTCATTTGCCTTAGATTATTCATATTTTATGGAGAGTAAAATCCGTTGAATATTTTTGTGCTGTTTGTATACTTGGCTTTTTCTTTATCTAATCATAGGTTATTTTTTTATTAAATATGCATTTTACTACAGGTTATTTTTAAGTTAAAGTCAAAGAATTAAATTTTGTGTAATATACAATTCTAGATGAAATTGCTATTCTATTTTCAATCTCTTTCTCTACCTTTAAAATTCAGCATTACTGTGGAACAATAAGTCAATAAGGGACATATAGAACAAGCAAACATTGAGAATTCTATACTAGGACCTTCATATATTTCATAGGCATTATACATGAAAAGGACCTTAGAAATTACATAATCCAATGGTCCTATTTTATTGTTGTTGAAAATGGGGTTCAGAGAGGAAAGGCTCAAAGTAAGGTCACATAGCTATGGAATGACAGAACTTCAGGCCTCTTAACTGGCCACTTCACTTTCCACTGTACCAATATGTTCTCTTCCTGTTGCTAGGTACTCAAAACTATTTTCTGATAATAATCTTCTTATATAAATAAAATGGCATTAACCATTATTACAAATGCCCAGCACCTCATGTTCCTTCATTAACTTTTAATGATTTTATTTTTTTTTCAGCTAATGACAATTTTTTTTGCAGCTATTCTTCTCAATAGCAGTATATACAGTAATATAGTAAATTATTCTGTAAAATCTCAGCAATTAGGGAAAGGTTGGTCTTTATCTTTACAATATTCCTCCCCCATGATAATGTGTATGGTGGTTATCTACTGTACTTCATTACAAAAAGCAATTAGGTTGCTTCCCAACACCCTTTTCCAATTTTCTGGACATGAAGAAGTATACTGTGCATGATTATTTTAACATAAAAAGATCTATAATTAATGTCTTCTAGATTAACACTAATTATAACACTAGCTATAAAGGATTATTAAATGACAGTGGAATTGGGTTTATTCTTTTGGTCCTGTAGGCTCAAACCAAGAATAATGGGTGAAAATTTCACAGAAGCAGATTTAAGCTTAATGTATCATTTCTAACAATGTAAGCAGTCCAACAGTGTAATAGGCTGCCTTAAGAAGTAGTAGGTTACCCTTTCTTAGAAGTTTTCAAGCAGAGAGGCTAGGCAATTATTTCATAGACATATATTGAGAATTATTTTCTTATATGTGTTAGATGAGATACTTTTCAGCTCCCACACTCTCTGATTCTTTTAATATAGCCATTTATAAGCAAATGGAGTCTACTTGACTCAAATTTGAATCTATCAAGACCAGCTGGACTAAGTCTGGAGGAATAAATTTGAAGACTTATAGGATAATAAAAGTGCAAACAACTTCATTATTTTTGCCAAGAAAACCCCAAATAGGATCACGAAGAGTTGGATACACATGAAAAATGAGGCAACAAGACAACAAAAGAAGGTTGCATGTCTTTTCCTCTTTTTCCTTCTTCCTTCTTCTCCTCCTCCTCTTCCTCCTCCTTCTTCATCCCTAAATTGCTTTTCAAAAATAACTTTATGGCTCAGATTTATGGCCATTAATCAATTTAGCTTAAGCTTCTAGAATCAGTTTGGTTCCAATAGTGGGGTATTTGAATAAATGAACATGATTGTCTCCTTGTTATTTAATCTACCTATAATTAATTCTAAAACTTTTTCGAGGAATTTCTCTTTGCATGTCTTTATAGTACATATGATAGAGGATTAAGCACAGAATGATTTCTTTTGTATATATCTGATTTCAAAGAGAAATCACTGGCTGTTGCCAGCTCCTAAAGAGCCATATATACGTATGTGTGTGTATATATACACGTATATATTTATATATATTCCAGTTAGCAGCAATTGACATGGATACTTTATTATGAGAATTGACATGACTATGACATAAAATGGGTCTACTTTCTCCTGCCCCTAGCATGCTTTTCTGTATTCTATGTTATAGTACTTGAGGTATTCTCAAAGTATATTGTATGCTAGTACTTGTCAAAAATCGAGAGGGGAGTATTTTTCTCCCTAATACTTTATCTCTCCCCTCATATTTGTCTCTAGGGGAAAGTTAACATGCCTCATTGATTTGTTTTAGAAAGTGATGGGAGGTTGGTTTGAATTTGGAAATATGTTTAATTTAAAAAAACAGATCAAATAATTTCATTTGGAATTGACCAAAGTACAGTTTTAATGAAGTGAAAATTGCCATGTCTTCTTTATCCCATCCTTATTTAGCAGAGCCAGTTGAAAAGGAAATCTCTTAAATGCATCCCATTATTGTTAAAGCCCAGAATAATTTATTATGAGAATACAATTTAATCAGTGATATCTAAGATATGCTTTGTGTGTCTTGGCTATTTATGGAAAAAATAACTTGTGTACATGTGATCCTGACAAATACTGGTAGATAAGAAAGTCACTTAATTGAAAAAAAAGCAGAAATTTTACTATAAGTCTTATTTGGAATTGGAAACTTAACATTAAACCCAACCTATGAAAAACTGCAAACAATGTTTCCTGTTCTCTTCTTGGTGAAGTACTAAGAGTATTCAAAATATGTTTCCAGACAGCACGTAATAATGCTTGATTATTATGTAGGATGGGTGGAGAATTTCATCCTCAAAAATTATATTCACAGAACCTTCCTCCTTGTGAAGTGGCTTAATACAATGTACAGTTAAACAAAGGAAGAATTAGTCAGAGTTAATGAGCAAAGCAGATGATAATAAGGGAAATGGTACCCCTTTGTTTATTCTTTACTTCTGGCAAAAATGATTATTTATTTTAAAGTTATACTCAAACTCATGAGAGTAATATAGAAAATGGTGCTACTTCTCCAGTCCCAAGTTGGATTAATATTAACTTATTTTCAGTTCATATCTAAAATTCCATGATGATGTAATAGTTATTGTATTAATTATCAAAACACTAGGCAAGAATGAGCCTCCCTAAAGCCCATGAAGCAGAGATCCTTATACTTACTATCAGATCGTAAATTAATATATCTATATGTCTTTGAGGACTTCGCAAAAACAGATGCAAGACTTATTATCTGCCAGGCACTATACTCGTATTGGTGATGATTAAAAAAAGGCAAGAAAATTCCTGCTTAAATTCTAATAGGAAAAATACACAAAGTAGAGTTGAAGGGTGGGGTTAGATAGGTAAGGATAACACAATAGTTGGTGAGGAGAAATATGGAGAATGAAATCTTGAATAAGATAGATTATAACTTTGGTGCCTTCTGAAATTGTGTTCTTTTCTAGAAGGCAATCAACAAAGCAGGGTCTCAGAATGAATTTTTCTCCAAGGATAGCAAGGAAGGAGGAAAAGAAGAATGGAAATCCTGAGAATATTTTGGGAGAAAGAGTACCAGTGGAGCAATTACTCAAAGCCTTTTCAAAGTTCTTTGTTTCTATACTGTCATCTTTGATTCTTTGTGGTGGTTTTTATTGGCTAAGTCCCTACCAGTAAACATACCAGAATCCCTTCCTTCTTTGCACAACCCAGTCTGGGTTACAAAAATAGGATAAATATTAAAACACTATGGAGCAGAGTTTCATGTGAATCTAAAAGTTTGGCAAGGGAAAGGAGCAGATTTTGTGTCTTACCAGTGATTATATTAACTTCCCTCTTCTCACTGATGGAATCAACATTTCATTGCTAAGGATTGGGGACACTGGGGCAAACCTTTCCTCTCTTCTTTCTAGACTGTATGTCTCCTAACCAAGCAGGAAGTGGGAGTGATATCTTTATTTGAAACAGAGATTTTGCATATGGCACCTTTCAACCAGACTCACAGAGTTCCATGAGCATCTCACCATAAATCTTCACAATGTTTCTGTTATGTGGGTGGCAACCATCATACACTCTTTCCCAAATAATGAATTTTAAACACAATGAGATATGACTTAAAAAAAACTCTTTAAGTTCTTTAAGTAGAGTTAGCTGGTAAGGAAGAGAGCAGAAAGCCTAATTCCATATATCCCTTTCCTGGACCACACATTGAGAGAGTCATGGGAGTTATTTTGGACCTGGTTATGACCCTTCAGTTGCCTTGCTGGGTCAAAGCTCAGGCAGTCCTTCCTTCCCAGGCTTTAGCCCTCTGCTTCTGTGAGTAGTACACTAAGTTCTGTACATGATACAATGACTAGGCATCTGACCAAGTACTCTTGCTTGCCAGAGCAGAAGTGATACATGACTTTGTAAAAGTCCTCCAGTAGTCTGAGTTAAATATTATAAAATTTCATTTGTGAATTAAATAAATAAGGCATAATTTTTTTCTTTCTCTTTCATACTGGATTAATTTTCTGTATTGTGAAGTTAGACACATATTTCTCAGCTTTTTGGGTCATTTCATGTCCAGTGACTTGTTGATATTACATAATACATGACTTTATCTGAAGATGGAATGTAGTCTACTGACATGAACAAGGGTTGGGCATTTTTGAAAGATTCTGAAAATACAATGTCTATAGTGTGGGTCAGGAAGAACAATTGTACAGTGATGATTTCATGAGCTACACATACATACTTTCTCTCTCTTTTTAAAAGTATTCATCCCCCCTTGCCATTTTTGCTATTTTCCCTCTTTTTTGTCTACCTTTTTCTCATCTTTCATGATTATTCAGATCTATGGATCTTCTATAGCACAGCAACTTTATTTCATTTTTTTCAAAAATATAGTTTCTGCCACATCTCTCTTTCCTTTTCTCCCCTCTAGATTTTCTTCCTTGTGAAAGGCAAGGTGTTGAAATAGAAAGATTATTAGATTTATAGCCAGAACACCTTAGTTTGAACCCTGACTCTGCAACTTATTGTCTATATGACATTAGACAAGTAACAATCTCTCTCAGCTTCAGATCTCCTCATCTATTAAAATAAGATCTAAATTTATAATCCCATGTCTGAGAGTTCAAATCATTCCTTTGACACTTATAAAGTGTATGACAAGTGATTTAACCTCAATTTTACCATCTGTAAATGAGAATAACAATATCTATGATACTTTTATCTTAAATGTAAGTACTTAAATTTTAGCATTATTGTGAGCATAAAATGAGATATTGTAACTTGTAAAAGAAAAAGTGAAGTACTATATCAGTGTCACAGGAACTCATAATTAATAGGAAAGCTGTATATTTAGAATTAACCCATTACAGACCAGCTGAATTCTAAACTAGTTTCACAGACCATTGTCTTAATCTATAGCTTAAGTGCTTATGGGTTCAAATCAATTACTAATAAAAGGTTGTTTAAAAAGATACAGAATCAATATTAATCTTCTCAACAATTAGTATTATTTCTTTCTCTCCATATCATAAATGTACCCTTAAATATGGTGACTTCAAAAGAATTCTAAAAATTAGAATTTCTAAAAAATTCTAAAAGAAACTAAAAAGGTGAAATTTTTTCAACTCATTAGTTTTTTTTTTTTTTTTTATGAAAAAACTATAAGCGAATGCAGTGAAAAGGATGCTAGATTTTGTATTTAGAAAAAGTATGTCCACATCTAGTTCTTGCAACTTAATCCCTGTGTGATCTTGGATAAGCATTTAATGTCTCTAGACCGAAAATTCAATATTTGTAAAATGAAGCCATTAGAACCTGTAAGGTTCCTTCCTGCTCCAAATCTTTGTGTGATCATTATCTCATACATAACTAACTCTATTACTTTTTGGATCCTTATAATAATAGAATTAATATTTAATTAGAATACAACTATATTATTTCTAAATATGTTTACATATATGTGTTTTCCTATTGTGGATAGTTTTATATAAGTTTCATATTTACCCTTCATTATGGAAATCACATTATTATATTATAAGACTATTGGACCAGTTTCATTAGAGAGAAGTGATGTCACTAAAAATGTGATGATAGGCTTTAAAGGTGAATTTTAAAAGAATAATTGAAAGGATCATGGATATAATCTTGGAAATATAAATACAAAAGGCATGTGTTCCAGTTTTCCAGGTGACACCCTCTATTTTGCTTTGATTCATTGAGTAATTTATTCTAAAGATTTATTCTACCCAAGTCACTTTCCTGATATAATTCACTGATGTCCCTAAGAAGATGCACCTGTAGATAGAAATGCCAACTATCTTTGGGCATTATATACTATCTTTAACCTTTTTCTAATTGGGGGCCATCTCCAGTCATCCTGATCTATATCCGGCCACTGGACTCAGATGGCTCTGCAGGGAAAGTGAGACAGGTGATCTTGCACAGCCTTCCCTCACTGAAATCACGTCATGGTAGCACCTCTCTGATGTCATCATCATCTGGTCAAACATAACAAATACAACCACAACAACCCCCTTGATAACTGGCCTTGAGCCAGCCACAAAAGAGACTTTGATGAAATAAGTGCATTATTACTGTTGGTCTGATATTCTTACTAGGATTCCAGTAGGATTCAGTAGATTAGAATAGCAATTTGATGTCAAAGAAAAGGGGAGTAGAAAAGATCAGATTAGTAGTAGTTCTGACTAATTTGTGCTTAAGTGTTCCTTGTTATCTAAGCAAGCAGAAATTTCTTCAGTCCCTGTTAAGTGGAACTATTCAGGATCATTAGAGTTCTTATGCATCCATATTGTTTTTTAAAATAGAATCATAAGTGCTAATTATTAACAATAACAAATTGATATGAAAGCAAAGGGGCAAAATCTTACTTTGAATGCCTTAGCATTTGTCAAACCATAAGCAAATAAGGAAAAAATGTCTTTCTGTTTGTTAGATCCTTCAAGTTAGATATCATCTAGTTTCATCCTCACTGAGATTAAGGATAATTCTCCTTTCCCTATTTTCACTCTTTTTTTTTTTTTTTAAAGCATTTCATCATTATTGATTAACAAGTTGTTACTTTTAAGTCACATTACTTTTTAAGAGTCTTTAGCCACTTTTCATATTTTTCTGTTAAAAAGATGTACACAACTGACTATATTTCATATCCCCATATTTGGCTATTGGGAATACTTTGATATAGCGTTATGCATAGTCACTTTATCATAAGATTCTAATATTTTCATTTTGCTATAAGTTTTTTCCTTGTTTGTCAAATTTAAGTTGAGATTATTTTTTATCACTGTTGTGTCTATCTTCTATTACTAACCCCCCCAAAAAGCACTTATTAAATGCTTACTCTAGGTTAGTTTCTGAAATTAAAAAAAAAAATTAAAACTGTCTCTATCCTTACAGAGCTTACATTTGTGATTAAATGTCAGAGAATTTTAATAAAATAAGAATAAATAAGTTTGGGATCCCAGAAGGGCTGTGTAATATCAGATATAACTGACCTTAATGAGATTAGAGAGAAGCTCTTCAAGTGGGTAGTTATAGCTTAATAAAAACAAAACAAAACAAAACAAACAAACAAAAAAAACAACATAGTGACATGAAGAAAAAGGAAAGAATGATCTGGTCCTGGGATGACTTAATTTCATAGTGGGTCATGGGAAAAAATAGTCTGGTACAGAAGATAAGAAAGAGGAAAAGTTCACTGAATTCTGGCATCCATTCTTACATATTTTAGAAATTTTAGTATTTCTAAAATACTTGTTAAATTGTTTCTGGGGTTGAACTATCTAAAGCAGCCAGTTGGGTGAATGGGATAAGATGACACAGCATTTTCCTTTTCCTTCTAATATTCTTAGGCTTTTTTTTTTTTTTTTTTTTTGGCAAAGCCTTGTGCCTATTTGATCTAGAAATGTGATTAAATGCAAAATCTGATGTTAATACATGATATGTTCAAACAAGACCCAGGTGGATACAATTTATAAAACAATAATACCTTACATTTCATAGTTCTGTAAATAATTTTCAATTTTTTTTCATTTAAATTATCCTGTTTGATAATTATCATATTTTTGTTAGGTAGAATCATTCTTATTATCGCCATTTTAGCAGAAGAAAAACTCAGGAAAGATTTAAATATGTCTAAATTTGTGTGGTTACCAATTAATGGAGCAAGACTAGAATCTATGCTCCTTTACTAGATCATATTGTTTCATTATTATTGTTAATAATTATTATTTCTTATGGGATAAGAAACTACATAGGGCAGTAGAAAGAGTGCCTGGTTTGTAGTCAGGCTTCCTGAGTTCAAATGTGGCCCAGACAATTACTTTCTACGTAACCCTGGGCAATTAAGTCAATTTTTTGCTTCAGTTTCCTCATCTGTAAAATGTATTGAAGAAAAAAATAGCAAATCATTCTAGTACCTTTGCCAATAAAAACCCAAAGGAGGTCTCAAAGAGTTGAATATGATTGAAAATATTAAATGGGTTAATATTTCTAAAGAAATTAAATTGATCTTGATGGAAAGTTCCATGTTCAATTAGTTCAGTTCAGCATTTATAAATCATCAATGTATATTAAGCACTGCTATGGGGGAGGGAGAAGGGTTAAATTCAAAATGTGGATGAAACAACTTCCTTTGGAATTTGCTGTGTGGTAGAGGTGTTATTTATGATGAGGATTAAACATTTTATTTTATCTGACTTGGAAACAGCAGCAGCATGGTACAAAGTAGGATTTAGAGACAGAGAACATAGATTCAGAATCTAGATGGTTACTTACTATTTATTTGACTGGCTTTTGGGCAAATCCCTCTCTGAGAGTTATTTCTTCATTTTTTTATATGAAGGATTAGATGGCTTCTAAGACTAGCTCTTAATCTAATACTCAGCAGATTGCCTAGCACATAACATACACAAAATAAATGTTTATTGGCTGATTTCAGATGAAGAAATGGAGACAAATGGTTATTAAATGACTTGCCTACTGTCACATATCTAGTAAACTATGAGATCATATTTGAACTCAGGAAGATGAGTCTTCCTGACTTTAGGCCCATTATTCTACCCAATCTACTACATAGTGGGTAAATTTATAATCACATGAACCTTTAAATATTTAGACTATTCCTTCCTATGACAATGTTAGTTTTGGAATTTCTTTTTCAAAATCTTTTTTGGGGAGGGATATTTATTATATTGTCTTTTTTTTCAATTGCCAAGCATTTATCTACCTTCCACCTATGATAAAGAATAAAAACAAAACCCTTGTAAAACAACAACGACAACAACAATAACAAAACATGCTAAGTCAAGGAAAACCCATTCCTATATCAATATGTCCAAAAATAAATCTTCTACTCATCTATTGCCTCACTGTCAGAGTATTAAGAGTGAATGACATTTTCCATCAGTGTTCTTTAGGAATAATGAATGATCACTGAATTGATCACATTTTCTAAATCTTTCAAATTGTTAATTTTTCATTATTATAGCATACATTTTTCTCTGTGTTTCTTATTACTTAATTCTACATCAATTCATATAAGGCTTCACAGGTTTCCTTGATAATTTATTCAGTCATTTGCTAATTAATTGGCACCTCTTTAATTTCTAGTTGTTTGCTACTATAGAAAAAGAGCTGCTACATAAAAATATTTTTTAACAAATAGGATATTTTACTCTTTCAATGATCTCTGTATGCCCATAATAGTAGTATCAGTAGATCAAGCGTGTATACATAGTTTAATAATATTTTAGACATAATTCCCTTATTGTTTTCTAGAATGGATGGACAATTCACAGTTCCAACAATGCATCAATGTACGTGTTTTCCCATATTCCCACCAACACTTCTCATTTCCTTTTTTTATTGCCTTTGGCAATCTGATAAGTATGAGGTAGAACCAGAGTTTTAACAATTTGCATTTCTTTAATTATTAGTGATTTGGGACTTTTTTTTTTTTTTTCTGTCAGTACTTTTCAGTACCTTTTATATCTTGAAGATGAAGCATTTATCCAAGAAGCTCACTACATTTTCCTCCCCAGGTTAATGATTTCCTCTTTAATCATAGCTGTATGGAATTTATTTGTCCAACAAATTTTAAATTTTACTTAATCAGAATGGTTCTTTTTATCTTCCATGATTCTTATTATTTTATGACATATATGTATTTCTATATAAATGATGCTGCATGTGTGTGAGAGAGGAGAAACAGAAACAGAGATAGAGAAACACAGAGAAAAAGAGAGAGACAGAGATAGACATACATAAAGACAGCAACACTAAAAAGAGAGATAGAGAGAAAGAAGTTAGTAAGGAAGGAAAAAAAAAAAAGAAAAAGAGAGAGTTCCCTTTCTAAGCTATATATCTTCAAGACTCTCTGTAGACATAGAAACCTGCCTCTTAGTTGTGGTCTTCCCTTTCTCATTGGTTAAAAGACCACAAAACAAAATCAGTTTCTAAGTTGTTATTGCTTTCCAGCTTTCCACTCCTATGCTTTTCCCCTTGAAAATATTTTTCAGGATCTCATTAGTGCTTCTTCTTTCTTCTTTGAATATAGATCATAGCAGAGTGCTTGAGGCTTATCTTGATGGTGACCATTGTCCAGCCTTCCCAGTGGAGCTATGTTCTCTTTCCAAGTGGAAACTTGGTTGCCATGGATTGGTTCTACAATAGCATGTTTAGGCAGTCCATGGTCTCTGCTTTCTAGGTATCTGTCTTTTAGGCATGTCACTGGCCTATCAGGCTGAAGTGAAGTTTTAGAATCAGATCATCAGCTCTGCTCCAATCTTTCTTTTTAATTAAACACATGGCTTATATTTCCAGGTATAAAATACAAACAGTTTGTTCTTCTTGAGTCTCTGGAAATTAGTTTTTGATGTTAGTTTTTATATATTTTCAATTCAGTCCTGATATTGTTAAGGCAAAAATTCTGAAAATCTGCAAGTTCATTGAATATCCATTTTTTTTCATTCAGTATTATGCTTAGTTTTGCTGGATGTGATATTTTGGCCACAGGCCTACTTCTTTTGATTGTTGATATATAATATTCCAGGACCTAAAGTCGTGTTTTGTAGCTGTAAAATTCAAATAATACATCCAACATATTTGAATTGTTGTCCTATAATTTTTTTTTAATTCAAGGGTTTCGAAATTTAGCATTAATGCTCCTATGTATTTTCTTTGAATCTCTTTGAGGTGGTAATGGGTGAATTTTTTCTATTTCTTGTGTTCTATCACTTCAGTTCAATTTTCTTGGGTTATTTCTTGTATTATTATATCAAGGTCCTTTTTTTTTTTTTGCTCACATCTTTCAGGTAGTCTAATTATTCTTTTGTTTTCTCTTCTTGATATGCTCTCCAGATCTGTTTTTTAAATGTTTCACATTCTCTTCTATTTTTGCATTCTTTAGGTTTTATTTTGTTATTTCTTGTTCTTTTATAGCTTTCATTGACCATTTCATTTCCATGCCAGATTTTAATTTTCAAAGAATTATTTCCTTCTTTAAGACTCTGTTGACTTAAGGAGAAAAATTAACTCAGTCGAACAAACCTAGATTGCAGAAAAATGAGGGATTTTAATTCATCTTAAAGGAGATTTGGCAGTGAAGGCTGTTGAACAATATGTTATAGCTGTAGTTATTGTGGTAACAAGGAATTGCCTCTTTTCCTGGAAAATATATTTTTAATAAAAAGCAGTAAAAAGTAATAATTGTTTAGATTACCTTACAATTGTATTTCATTTCTAATAATGTGTTAAATAAAAAAGAATTCCCTTTTGTTTTACTTGTAAAGGTAAATTACTCAAAAATATTTGACTATCAAATCCCAAAGTCATTAAGACATATAAAAATATTTATATACATGTACATACCCATTGCAATGTT
Source organism: Sminthopsis crassicaudata (assembly GCF_048593235.1). Lineage (NCBI taxonomy): Eukaryota > Metazoa > Chordata > Mammalia > Dasyuromorphia > Dasyuridae > Sminthopsis > Sminthopsis crassicaudata. The sequence continues at coordinate 168,581,001 of NC_133619.1, read as the reverse complement.
TTCTTTTTTAGAGAGTTGTGTCACATCTTTACAATTTGCAATCAATAAGCATTTATTAAGATCCACTATTCCAGGCAGTGGTAGGAGTTAGAAATTAAAAAAAAAAAACAAAAACAAAAGTAATCTAACAATATAACCCTGTACAGACATTGCCAAATTAATAATTAAGAGAAATCTAGAGAGAAGGTAACCAGAAAAACAAAATAAAACAGAGTGGTCATTCCGAAAGTTTCCTAAGCCTCAAGATTGAAGTTACTACTTGTATATTTTCTATTGCAATTAAAATTCTTTTTACATAGCAGGTTCTTTTAAATTTGTTTCATATGATTTATCAAAGCTATTTCAAATCAACTTATCCTAATTTGCAAAATTTCACTGAATATTTAAAGGAAAAAAAATCATGGTTTAATAGCCATATAGTCAATTTTAGCTTAATCATTTGAAATACATAGACCCATTCTTCCTCCTGGTGGCGAATAATATATTGCAGCCTACCTGCGATGAATGAACTAGTGAAAATACTACTTTAGAGAGCACTAATATTCCTAAGATTCATTGTTAAATAATGATACAATAGAATTAATTCATATAACACTAGATGGTTTAAATGACATTTCCATATACATTTAATCATGTGATCATGACACTGATCGAATTTTTAGGTAAAGTAGGTATTTTCCTCATTTACAAGAACCAAAAGCCCAGTAAGATTGTGGCTTGTCCAGGCTTACAGAGTTGTAATATGCTTGACTCTATGTTTGAATCTAAGTTCTTTCCCAAGAATATCAATTGGGAATCTTAAACAAAATATATTGCTTCGGGGGGAAAAAGGACCCTTACAATAATATAACTTTTTGTAGGTTTAGTGCAGTTTTTTATTTTAAACCATTTTTTGTGGCATAGATGGATCCCTTTCTTGGTGACACTCTCACTACTCTTCTCAGAGTATTTAAATGTAAAAATGCTTTGGATTATAAAGGATTATATAATATATAATTCCTGTATATTGGTTTATAAAAGCAACCAATTATATAAAAATTTAGTTGTTATTTTTTTTAAAGTTCACAGGCTCAAGATTAAGAACCCATGATGGACTGCTTGGTGGGGTAGTGGATAGAACACTAGGCTTGGAATTAAGAAGATACTCATCTTCATGGGTTCAAAACCAGTTGCAGACCCTTATTGGCTATGAAACCAGCGCAAGTCAATTAATCCTGCTTACCTTGGTTTCTCATGTACAAAATTATCTAGAAAAAGAAATGGGAAACCCACTTAAGCATTTTTATCAGGAAAACCCCCAAATGGGTCACAAAGAGTTGAACACAACTAAAATAACTGAACAGCAAAAAATGTAGGTATATTCCCTCTCTTATCAGTTCTTTCCTCATTTGAGAAAGAAGTTTGGTATACATTAAGAAAATAATCTAACTGCATTGCCTAAATGGGATATAGAAGATTAAGCAGGAAGGATGTGGACCAGATCCCAGATAGGAATGAGGTTGGGGAGGGGAGTGAGGTTGCAGTACAAATTCTCTTGGGCTTTTTATAGGGAAGAAAATGGACTAACTTGAGTTTTATGTAGTATAAACTATTTGAACCCAGCAGTTCAAAGGTGAATATGTTAATAATCTGTGAGAGTAGAGACAAAAGTACAAAGTATTTCCCACAGTAAAAAGCAAAGTTAGCTATTTAGTTGGAGATTGATACTAAAACAAAAATAAGCTATAGATTAAAGATTAAATACTCATACACAGGCTCTCCATAAAGAAATTCTTTCTTGTCTTTAAAAACTGTCATCACAATATTTTCCATATTATTTAGCTGGGGAGGAGAGTGGAGAGAGAGAGAGCAGCTGAGTACTTCAGAGGATGAATTATAAATATTTATCTACCAAAATCTTTGAAGCAGATTTTGCTGCTTGATAAAATGTGAATTGATGAAGAATTATTAGAGGCTAGAGTTGGCTTCCTTTAAAAGAAAATTAGAGAAAACACAGAACAAAATCTTTCTCTCTAAAAGCCTTTTATTATCTTATGTATTTTTAGTTCACAGGCTCTCTAACAGTATTGGGTTCTTCTGATTAGGGAAATATAGACCTTTGACAGAAGGTAAAAACTCTTGAAATCTGGAAAGACTTTTTGCTGCCAATAATTTGTTAGCATTAATGTTTGTCATTTATAGAAAATGTTTACTGAATTGCTGGAGTTTGATACTTTGTTTGCTTTTAGACCATTTGGTAGAGAGTAGCATTTGCAGATTGTTTATATTAAAGCAGAATATAATGTTCCTTTTAATTAACCTTGTGTTGAAGAGATCAGTCCATGTTTTCCTTACTTGGGAAAGATATCTCTTTCTATCAATTTCTCCATAATCAGTACAATGTTAAGTTGACCTCTATGAGATTAGAAAACCTGCTTTCTTTCCTAACAGATATGAATCAGTCAATGAGATATTTTATTTTTCCCCTGAGTACTTAATATATATCACTATATGTATATGTATGTGTGTGTATATAGTAGATGTAATCTAGTTTTAATATCCACTTTTAGTAGCAACAATCATAATTTTTATATAATTTGAATCTGGTAGTATCGTTAGTAGATAAAGGGCTAACTTTGGAGACAGAAAAGTCATTTAACCTCTCTGTATACTCAGCTGATCCCTAAAATGTTGATTTTCAAATAAGTTGTCTATTTGTGTTAGTGGAGAGAGTTTCTATACTGAAATTTCTTTGTATTAATGAAATAATAAGTTTGGATTAAAAGGAAAAAGGGAGAAAAAAACCCAACCCCTCTAAAAAACCTTTTGAGCCTAGAAATTCATTTTGGCCTAATATCATGTGATATTTGAAGCCTTCCATGAAATTGTTATATTCTGCACTTTAGACATTTGTAGAAACTTTTGTGTGGTTAGATTCCTCTTCCTACAGAGATGTCAAGACTGAGGACTTATCAATGTAGGGGTAAAGAGTGGCTCTTCAGTAAGAATGACTTTTTGTCGAGGTCTTTTCAATCAATGATCTAGGGATCAATTGTAGACGCTTATCAGAAGATTAGATCAGTCCTGGTTTTGTATTTTCTAAATCCTGGCCTCATTTGTTAATTTATAAGAATTTTACACAAGGGGATTCTAGACTTAAACAATGCTGGGAAACTTAACCCCTCTAGATCTCAAAATTAGGGTTCTCAACTCAAAAATCTACAAGAGAAGTACCCTTTGAATTTTCAAAAATGTGTATTGTTAGACAATCAGCACTACTTCTATCTCAAAATCCAGAGCTTTTTTCTTTGAATAACAAAGGACACGGGAAGAGATCAGAATGAATTTGAAGAAAGTGTAAAAAAGGTACCTCTAGTGGCTAGAGGACTAGTGTCCTCTGTATCTGCAAATGAAATGGCTAAGGGCTAAGTTTTCTAGTCATTCATTGACTACAGCAGTTAGAAAAATGTTTGGTCTTCTCAACCTTTGAATTTATAGATTTTAAAGTTTCTCAATATCAGGCATCATTTCTCTAAGTAAATTCTTTTTTGGTTTTGTTGTGAAGTAAGTTTCTTAAACATTGAGTATACTTGGGTTTTTGTGTCAGTAAGAAAGTAAGCACTCCCAATATTTGTCTCCTTGATTAAATATTAGTCAGAAGAGAAATTAAGAAAGCACAATGAATTAATGATGATCTATAATGCTTTCTGAGTTTATATACCTCTTTCATTCTCTTCTTTATCTTGAAAATTACAAATACTAAGAAAAATGACATTGATATTGTCTAACACTTATATGATAAAGAAAATCATTGTTTGCCATCAAACTTAATTTACTAAACATTTGCTATTAAAATCATTTAAATGCATCCATTCTTTGGGCAATAATATCAATTGTTTAAAAAAGGAGAGAGGGCAAAAGAAAGTTAGCAAAGATGTTCTTAAAAAAAAGATAAGAAAAATTGGAATGTTCTGTCACATTCCATAAGAATAATCATTTTTATTTTGATTTGATTTTCCTCTTGGGTAATACTAATATTTCTGTTATAATGTCAACCAGAATGGTATGAGGACAACTCTCAGTGAGTCCTAGTCACAAAACTTTTCCATGAACTTGTGACATTAATCAGAGTCTTCCTACAGCTTTTCCAGCAACATCAGCAGTCAGGAAATGGCCTTGCAGATGGTTGGCTGTCACTGGACTCATGGAATTAGACTTGGGAAATTTTTGGCTGAGTTTTTCATTCACTCCATTGACTGTCTTCATTTTATCTCCTTTCCTCATGGCTGAATAACTCTTTTTCTCTGGTTCCAAATCTTAGTACTTCCAATCCTGAAATGATTTGGGATCTTCCTTTTTAGCTATTTTTTCTTAAACCTCAAAAGATTTTTTAAAATGTCAGATTTCCTATTTCCTTTTATAAATGTAGCCCTAATCATATATAAAAACAGTCTCTGGGATCCATAGGTAATGCAAATAATCATAGAGGTGCAAGGGACCCTCAGAGGTCATTTATATAGTATAAATCCCTTAATTTGCCATGTATGAAGGAGGATACATATGTCCATATACTTGTTTGTGGCTTTAATGACTAAGATTTTTATTGATGGTATCATCTGTGAAAAATTATCAAAGTTTGAAAAAAATTGGACCACATTATAGACATCAATTGTGTACTGAAAAATAATCAATCATATATATTCACCATAGCTTTCCCTAAGTTACATACAATGCCATTTAACTAATTTAAATTTGTTATAGATTAAACATTCACAAATACTTTTTACATATGTAAAAACCAAATCTTAAGTATGATGTTCTCTCTCAGATTGAGATGATTTTCAATATTGTAATGTTCAGTGATATTTCAGTGTTGAACAGAGATGTTTTCTTTTATAAACACTAATTATAGAAACACATAAAATGCTTTTTATTGTACTATAAGTTAGTTAGAATCTATGGTATACTGACAAGAACTATGGTTTTAAATTCAGAAGATTTTGCTTATGATCCTAGATATCCTCTTTACTACTTGTGTGATGATGGCCAAGCCACTTAACCAGCAAGAATCTCAGTTCTTTTTGTCTGTGAAATGGGGATTGCTTAATAGATTGTTGTGATGAAAATACTCATACAAATTAGAGATATTATAAGAGGAGATCTCAACAGAATCTAGTTCCATGTCATCTACATTTTGGTTTTTTTTTTTTTTTGAATATACAAGAAAATAATGCTTTTTTATGACTTGTGATCGCATTCTGATCTTAGATGTAGTAAATTAGTTGGCCTAACATCATGACATTTTCGATGATTTTTTTTCTTCTGAATCTATTTTGTATGATTGTTAGGTATTTTAGTTGGGATGGTTACTATATATCCAGACCATTAGAAGATATTTCAAACTACTCTTGCTCTTGTCATCAAAGGGACTTTATTTCATTTTGAGACAGTAACTTAAGAAAGCTTACTTATCCCTTGGTTCATGAAGTCACTTATTTCTTATGTACTTTATACATACACCAACTTCTTAATCTATGTTTTGTTACCTAGACCATAACCCATTTCAGAGGACTTGGTCCTTTCTATTCCAAAAGCTCCCATCTTGGAGTGTTTTTGCTGATCCATTAAGTTATCAGACACCTACTAATTTAAGCTTGGTCCTAGACATGCTTCAGTTCATTCCTTGGACATCTTCTTGACTGTTGCTGAACTCATACCCTTCACACCCTTCCCAAAACCCTTTCCAATTCTAAAACCATAATCAAATGAACTCTTGTCATTGCTTCAACAAAGGGTTTGCCAATCTATTCCCTGTAATTCTTTCTACTGTCCTTGTAACTTCCCCAAACCAAAAGCCTCTACCTTTACATCACTTCCTTCTATATATTGACTCCTCTAGATGAATGGAATCTCCATGAGAACAGGGGCCATCTTCACTTTATATTTTTGTCTAGAGGCTTAACTCAGCTTAATTATTACACAGTAAATGATTAATAAACGTATTTTCATTCATTCATTTCAAGGGACAGTAAAAGAATTGTACTCTTTTTTTAGATCGCACTTTCCACTTCACCTGAATTCACATTTGCTTCTGGCTACATGTTGAGTAAAACTTTGCAGTCATTCCAAGCATGAAACTCTATTTCATGCCTAATTTAGAAAAGCTAGTTTCAGCTCTGAGGTCATTCTTTATAGCCCTATTCCTTAATGTTTCCCATATAGATGATGGATTTTTATCCCCTCCCTAATGCTACTCCCCAACCCACATTCTGAATTTCTTCATGTGAGATATTGCCAAGTTACTTCTGTTCTATAGACACATGAATTTCCCATTAGGATTATGAGACACTGGCAACGTATTGCACAAAATGTTCTGAGGATTTTGTGTAACATTTGAAAAGTTCTTTTTTTCCCTTTTCCTTTTCATTTGCATCATTCAAAATTAGTGTTCAGAGGTTACATTCCAATCACACATGAAGTACGTGGTCAACATGTTCTCTTGGAGCCTACTTTTTCATTTTAAAGATGCTGAAAGGAGTCTTTATCCCATTGATGTTAAATTATGAACAGTTGTGGCTGAAATGTAGCAGAAGTTACTTCATTTATTTTTATTTTGTCTTTTTACAACTGTACATTGTGGACTTGCAGTGACTGCCATGTATATAATGTTTGTACAATATGTCCAGCTCTTTGTTCTTTGTACATCATCACTTGAGACTTATAAAAATCTTAGGGGAAAACAACTGGGACACTGTAATTATATAGTGTTTGCCAGTTTATTGTATGGTTGTGTGAATGCTTATCCTGTCTTTACTCCTAGCTCTGGTTCCCATGATAAATTTGGACAGGGAAATAGATATTAGATTATTCATGTGGGCTTTTGTCTGAATAAATTACGAAAAAAAAATGTAGGGAGGGGTAGAAAGTTATGTAGTCTAAGTAGTCACTTCCTTTTAGATACTTAATTTTAAAACTCTTGGGACATACAAATTTCTTAAGTTTTCTAATGACATTTGGGAAAGAATGTGTTCTTGTGGTTAATTGGAGGATTGGGAATTCAGATTCCTAGGCCCAATTCCCAAGAATACCTCTAGGTCATAAAAGGATATGAGACAGGTCAATATAACTTCTGAGTCTTAATTTCCATGTCTGTAAAATGGACATAAAAGGGATGCTACTTCAGGCTAATTTAATAATGGTATAATGTTTAATCTTCCCTTGGGAACTGGTGTGGTTTAGTGACCTAGAAAAAACATTGGCTGGGCCATGATAAGACTTTTTTTTTTTTAAATTCTTGGCATCGGTGCTGACTCAGTGAGAAACTTTTGCAAGTCATGAATTTTGTTCATTGCTTCATACATTCCTTATGTTTAAATGAGAATGATAAGATTTGATTTGAATCTATGTCATAAGACTATTTTTGGTATCATGTGCCAAGTATTCCCTCAGATATAAAAATGTAACTTTGTCTTAATGTGACATTTTTATATAATAATTACAAATATCATATATAAAATAATTATGGTAGATTAAAGTGCTTCATTCCTTCATTCCTTCACTTGGTTAACACTTGCTAAGTCCCCATCCATTATGTGAATATTTCTTTTGGTTATATATGGGTAGGCTTTTCTAATGCTTGAACAGCAGATTTCTATTTATTAGAGATGGCAGATATTATTTCAGTTTTAATTATATATCTCTTCAGTTTTCTCTTATTCTTACTTAAGGATGGGGAGTGAAAAGTATTGATAGAAGAAGTATGTGAAAGCCATATATACATATATCTATTTCTGTTCTTAAGTCTTTGTTTATGAATAGTGTTCTTTTTCTATATCACAAGGTTAGAAGGAGAAGGATCTAACATTTAATGTAAAACCCTGTTCCTTCTCATAGAAGCCCTTGATGCTGCTATTGCAAAAGTCATCCCAAACTGAGAAATTTAGTTTTCTTTAATCCATTTGCCATTGAGTTATGTCCTCTTGAGTTTAAGATATTTTCTTCCTCATTTATTCAAATGCTTTTCTAGAATTCTGATTTAAGCGTTCAAATTTGGAAAACAACCCATAGTACGGTTATATTATAGATTAATTTAGAGTCATTCAACAAAGAAGTTTACCAGTTTTTAACCAGTTGGTTCATTATCAAGATTGCTAAAGTGCTTTGGAAATGGGGTTAATGTTTTTCGTGCTTGCTAGATTATTATTTTAATTCACATGATGTGAATTAAAAAACAACTAACTTTGAAGTGACTCTGAGTAGTGTTCTGTTTTGAAGGAAATTCTTCTTTGTTGTATTTCTTGTCTTTTTTTTAAACTGGTAATTAATTAATAGAAGCTTAGGGAAAACAACGATATTTAGTCCTGCTCATCACTTATGAGGTCTTAGAAGATCATAGATTTAAATCATAAGATAGTAGGTTGAGGGAGGGAAGAGACATTTCAAGTCATCTGTCCTGATATGCTTTTGTTATGATTGAGGAAACTAAATTTTAGAAAACTGAATAGAATTTCCTTAAGTATTAAGTAGTGGTATTTGAACCAAGGTTTCTGACTCTATTCCAGCATGCTTTCCTGTGCACTATTCTGCTGCTTAGTTATTTTCAGTCATGTTCAATTCTTTGTGACCCTATCTGGGGATTTTGTTAGCAAAAATACTGAAATGGTTTGGATTTCCTTCTCCAGCTCATTTTACAGTTGGGAAAACTGAGGCAATCAGGGTTAAGGAACTTGCCTAGGATCACATAGCTAGTAAGTGTTTAAAGTTAGAGTTGAACTCATGAAGATGAATCTTCCTGACTCCAGACTTAGTAGTCCATCCACTGAGCCATCTAGCTGCCCCATACTGCCTAAAGGAATCTCAAAAATCATCAATAAACCACAAACATTTATTAAGTCCATTTTATGATGCTGGAGATAACAAATGCATAAAAAACAAATATTTATATTCTCAAAAAGTTTATTTTATATATTCAATCTAGGTCTATCCCTTCACTTTACAGATGATGAAAGTAAAACCCAGAGAAGTTAGGTAATTTACCTAAGAGTGTATAAGTAATGAATATTAAACTCAGGATATAAAATCAGGTCTTCTGCTTACTCCTTTTTTGTATAATTTGAATATTGATGTTTTATCTGACAGGTTGACATTGTAATATTGTCATAATGACCATTCTCCTCCTGGGAACTTATAAGCATAAGATCATAAATCTGAAAGAAACTTGAGATATAATCTTGTCTAATCTCTTCATTTTAGTGAGAAAACGTCTGAGAGACTGAGGTACTTGCTCAAAGATACAAAAATACACTTAGATCTTGAGCCAGTGTTTTCTACTTCTAAATCTAGAGATTTCCCCCCTACACTATACTGCCTTTTCACTAATTACATAAAATGTGCTAGTTTTTCTAAAGCATCAGTTCACCTCTTCCATAACTTTGTGATGTCAACTTCCTATACTCCACAATCTTTGTTTTTTTTGACTTTACCTCCTTTCCAACATGATGCTCTTTATTTCATCTAGGCTGGTCTTCTCTGTACAATATCCTTCCTGCTTGTTCTGGCCTCTACTTCTTTGTTGTGTCCCTTGTCTGGATGTCCTCCTTCTTTTCCACATGGACATGTCTTAACTATTTTAAAGGAATTCTACCTCAACTTTCTGTAATTTTAAAGCTATTTCAAAGGAAAAAATTTTGAGGGAGAATTTCTTCCAATTAATACTGACTTGCATTTTTTTTTTTAATTTTTCAGGGTGAACGAGGTCTTCCAGGATTACAAGGTGTTATCGGGTTTCCTGGAATGCAAGGGCCTGAAGGTCCACATGGGCCTCCGGGTAATAAGGTAGAATAAATTGAATGACTATTAGTTTCTAAGTTATTCAAAATTCTTGTCATTATGAACATTGATAATGCAATTTTACTGTCTTACAGGGGGATGCTGGAGAACCAGGACTACCAGGAACAAAAGGAACGAGAGTGAGTATAATAATCACTTATTTTTGTTAGTCACTATGTATTGGGTATGGTAAGGGTAAGGCCTTAAGTGGGGTAGAGGAATTTCAGGGTTTTTTCCCCCTTGTTATTGCTGTTTTTTTTTAATTCTTTAACTATATCTTCTATAATCTCTGAGTGAGCACTCAGGAAAAATGTATTTTTTATTTCCTCTTATTTTCTACTTTTTTTTTCTTCTTTTTCCTTTCCACACAAAGCTCAAATAGGTAAAAGATTTGAGGAGTATTTAGTAAGACTATTGTATGTGGTCAAAGTTGGTGATAGGGAAGCTTTCTCATCCCTTTCCCAAGGCGGTAACAAACAATACTTTTGAAATTCCTTGTTGTTAGTTCAGTAATTTAGAATGTTCATTTATCCTTATTTTGTCCCCATTTTATCTTTTCCAAATATTTCCTATAAACAAATCTTGATTTTGACTTTGGGAAATGAAATCATTAAATTAAAAGTTTCTCATTTATTGTGAAGTAAGAATATATATTGTTAAAATTAAGTATCATTTCAAAGATAAAATAGCTATCATTTCTAAATGTTTTCTCAATATTTGAATCCTGTATAAAAAAAACCCAAAAATTTTAGGAATTTTTAAAAATAGTGAAGCATGTGAGACAAATAGCTACATTTCAGTTCTATAGTTTATATACACACATACATGTACAGAATATCTATATACATATAAGTAAAAGATAATTAAACCAACACAGGCTTATAAAGGATGCTAACTACCTACAAATTTTTAGGTTAATATTTAATTTATATTAAAGTTAATATAAATAATTGGTAATTTGAGGAAGAGCTCTTGAAGGATGCAGAAGCAATTCCCTATAATATACTAAGATCAACATGATATTCTGAAGAAAATCGTCATATTTTGCTTTTTAATGAAAGCGCTTTAACATTGGGTAAATTTGTTTCATTGATGTCATTGCCATCTTTATAGATTATAGAATTAGCCTGCATTTTGGACTACAAATTGTAGAAGAATAAAAGTCCAAAGTTTTATATGCATGAATGAAAATTAGTGATGAGCAGCATAATTTATATATTTGTCAAAGACAGATAATTTATTTAGGCATAGTAGGAAATGTGTCTACATCTGATGACAGGAGTTCATTCTGCCCAGTTGGATGATAGCAAACATGAATATTATGTATTTAAAACATCAAGAGGACTTTAATGCCATTTTGAATAAAGTGGAGTGGAGATAGTATTGCTATAAATTATTTTAATTCTTTTCTCTTTTACTTACTTGTAGGGGCCACCAGGCTCATCTGGTTATCCTGGAAATCCTGGACTTCCTGTATGTATATGAGTTAGATATTTAATTATTTTAAAGTACTTTTCTGTTGTACAATGATATTATCAAGTGAATGCTTAAGCAGTTATTTCTTTATTTTGTTGATTGCAGGGTATTCCAGGCCAAGATGGTCCACCAGGTCCTCCTGGAATCCCAGGATGCAATGGTACAAAGGTAAGTTAAGAGTTTTAACCAAATTTTATCTCTTGTGAAATTTTAAATAATAACAGATGGAGACAGTAACGAGTCAGAGAGAAAGAGACAGAGTCAGAGATAGAAACAGAGATTGAAAGAGACAGAAACAGAGAGAGAGAGAGAAAGAAAAGAAAGAAGGAAGAAGAAAGAAGATGAAAGAAGACAAAGAGGAAGTGAGGGAGGGAGAGAATCAGAGAAATAGAGACTGAGACAGGCAGAGTGTCTGAAACAGATACTATTGTATTGTGGATAGTCTTGAAGTTGGAGACACCTGTGTTTGAATTCATGCTCTGCTACATAAGCTATGTGTGAGTGTGCCAGACAACCCTCTTAAGCATTGGTAAAGAGATTTTCTTCACTAATAATGCCTTAAGTTGATAAAATCACAAAACTGGACAAAAAAAATATAGCAAACATTTGTTTGTCTTGAAAGTAAAAGTGAATTATTAATAATAAATGAAATTGAATTGTGTTAATAAAAATTTTATTTGTCAGCTGGGATTCAATTCATTGAATCTTGGAATTGTAGTAGGATCTTGCCTAGAAATCATGTGTTTTAACATCCTAATTTTACAGGTAAGAAAAAAGAACCATGGAGAAGTAAAGTTATTTCTAAGTTATTGGCAGAACTGAAAATAGGGCCTAGAACAGATGGCCTGTCCAATGCTATTTGCTATCTCAAATTGCCTTTCTCTAGATGCTTTATTGGTTGAAGAACTCCAGTTTCTTCTAGTTAGATTCTAGGACATGTTCAATCATTCTACACAATGTCACCTTGAAGTCACTAGCTTTCCTACCTAAATCAGTCATTAAATTATACAAGATAGCTAACATTCTTATATTTTATCTCATGAAGTACTCTTACCAACTTAATGGGAACAAGACTGTCAAATAGCACTCTATCTTTAGAAAAGGACTAAAACCAAAAGATGATATATTTTAAGCACTAGTAGAATTTTCCTAAGTTTTTCCTAAATTTTCCTAAGAAAATTTTCCTAAATTTCCTAAGAATTTCTAGGCATGAATCTAAAATCTTTTATACTACCATTCCTTAAAGAACTTGTCTCTGTTCTTTTTAGGGTGATAGAGGTCCAGTGGGTCCTCCTGGTTTGCCTGGATTTTCTGGGATAGCAGTAAGTAGAACATTTTAAAAAATGAAATATTTCTTTGATCATATTTCATCTCTTGGCACTTCATTTTCTCTTCTCCCTTTCCCTACCTTTTCCCCAGTTTGCATAGCTTGATTTTTTTGTTGGTTAAAAAAAAACAAACATTAACATAAGCTATTTCTTTTCTAGGGCCCCCCTGGATTGCCAGGAATGAAGGTATATAATAATTAATAAATTAATTATTTGTAGGTAGCCTGATTAAAATAGTTTACTAATGATATTTAATTTTAAGCAGTTCTAACTAGGTCAATCTATGTTCAATATTGTTTTGGAAAGTATTAAGATAATGTTTTATGAATTAAAGTAATTAGAATCTTTAAGGGGTAAATATTGTATTTTTTCAGTTCAGTTGTTTTTTAAAAAAAGGAATAGAATTACTTTATTTATTGGCTAAATATTTCTTAGTAGACTCATGTAAATACTCATTTAAATATCATTCCCATGGATTTTGTGAATTTAATAATTACTCAGGAATCAAATATAATTAAATGATAAATATTTGATATCATAGTCCTTTTTATTCAGGAATATAATTCATCTTGTTTTCAATCATAATCTAGTATTAGTTACTAACAAATATTAGCATATCCATGATCTCATCAATTCACCAATTAACCACTCAACAAGCATTTATTAAGTTGTGACCCTAGCCAAATGCTGCATTCCAATGGTCCAAATCACTTTCTCATTCTGTGTTATTTTTACCCAGGTCTTTCCCATAAATCTTTTATAGAGAGAAATTTGTACAATACACTGGAGACCTTCTTCCAGGTCTTTTTACATTTTATCACCAATGCAGCAGCATTCAGACTGACAATAGTCTTGCTAAGTGACATGGCCACCTGGTATCAGTCATTCTCTCTCATTTTCCCCTTCATATTCAAGGGGACATAATCCTTCAAAGCATAAGAAAGAAGAATAATTGCCTTACTATCTTCTAACCAAGTGCCAATGGTTTCCCAACTACTAGCAGATCCCTCAAACTGTATTTTGCTCTTAAATTGTTCACATGATGACTTAGCAAACTTCCAAAATTGTTGGAACAAAGCAGAGGCAAAAGCAAATTCTAGAGTGGTTGGATTAAAGAGAAACATAATTTGTCTAAAGTTATAATTAGAAGTGGCAACTTATTTTACCAGAAAGAAATATCTATAGCAGGAAGAGGAAAAATATGAAGAAAGAAAGAAAATTTTGAAACTCATGAAAATGAAAATGGATAAAATACAAACATTTTTGTTTTCGTCTCAGAAATTTCATAAAGATGCATTATAAATACTTGTTATTGCTGTTTAGTCTTCTGATTGTTTACATTATGCTTTATGAATCATGTTCTCATGCGTGCCTTGGCAAATAGATCACTGTTTCCTGACCCATTTTTAAACCTCATTTATTTTTTACTTTATTTTCTCTCACCCCACATATTAAATCAATTGCCAAATTATGCCGTGTTTTTTTTAAGCTCTGAATTTCTTGCATTTGACCCACCCTTTGTAATCATACAGCCACCAATTTCATTAAAGTCCTCATCACCTATCACTCTGAATAGTACAATTTTCTATTTAGTCTTCCTGACTCAAATCTCTACCCGCTCCAACTCTGTACAATTGCCAAAGTCATTTTTGTTAAGTGTAAATTTTACTACAACATTCCCTTGGTCAAACAACTCTAGTGACTGTAGCTTCTAAGATAAAATGAGAATTCTCCGGTTTGGTTGTTAATGACCCTAACCTATCTTTCCAGTCACATTACATATTACTGTCCTTCCCACACCCTACACTTTGGATAAATTGGCCTTCTCATCATTTCTTGCACATAGTATCCCATATCATGTCATTTCTTTACATGGGACATCTTTTGTGCCTTAAATGCATTCCCTCATTATGCCTACCTTATAGAAATTCCATCTTCCTTCAAGATGTAGTTCAAGTATCATACTCTATATGAAGTATTTCCCATTCCCCCAGCTACTAATATCTTTCCTTCTTTCTCTTGGCTGACACTGCCACCACTGATCAAGACCCTTATCTTGCCATTCCCACTTTAATCCATCCATCATTCAGCCACTAAAGTGATTTTTCTAAAATGAAGGACAAGCAGCAGTGTGTGAAAGTAACAGTAAAAGGTAGTATGGATCTATTCAACACAGTGGCCTTCACTTATGTGGCAAACCTCATTGATCATTATGATAGACACTGTGCATTAAACATTTAAGTCATAGCTGTGTTCTGTGCAAAGCTTTTAGCTGGACCATTCATAATAAAATGTTCTTACTTGATAGATTCTAAATTGTTGCTTCTTCTAGTTGACTGTCTCTGTAAACTGATCATAAATAAAAAATGTGGCTTGGTTTGGTTTTTATAGGGAGACCCAGGTGAAATCCTTAGTCTAATCCCAGGCATGCCATTGAAAGGTGAAAGGGGATTTCCTGGAGCCCCTGGACCAATGGTAGGTATTAGATAAATATATACTTGTATGTACTTGTATCACTTTGTTGAGTTTATATTTATAATTTTAAAATTTGCTTCTTTTTCTTGAAAAATTTTACTATCTTTTTTTTGTATTTCCAATATTTCTAACTGTAACCCTCTCCCCTCCTTTAATCAGAGAACTCTTTATAAGAATGAGCAGAAAAGAAAGATTTATAAAAAGCAATTTAGAAGAACTCAATTATTAACTGAATATATTATTTGTAGTTACACATACTCCAAATCCTCTTACTTTGTCAGGGAAGCCAGGGAATATGTTTTCATGTTTTTTTCAAGGCTAAATTTGTTTTTTATGATTACACTATATTCATTTAAAAATATTTTCATTTACATTGTTTTAATGATTTTGTATATCGTTTTCCTTCTTCTCCTTGTTTTATCCCATGTCTATTACATATAATCCCTCATACATCTATGAGTTTTTCATATTCATGGAAATTTTTATATAATAATATTTTATTTTATTCATGTACTGTGGTGTGTTCAACCATTCCACAATTAATAGATATGTACAGTGTTTATGCTTCTGCTCCCATAATAAGTATTTTTATGAATATTTTAATGTGCCTAGAACTTTTTTTTTTCTGAATATAATTTCCCTTGAGTTACATACCTAAAAAGGGTCCTTTAGGTACCTTAAGTCAAATGGCATCGACATCTTAGTCATTTTTAAAGCATCATTCCAAATTACATTTCAGAATGATTTGATCATTTCATAACTCTATCAACAAGTGTATTAGAGTGTCTATTGTTCCATAGCCCTTCTAACCCTTACTGTTCCAGTCCTTTTCTATCTTTGTCAATTTCTTGAATATGAAGTGAAATTTCAGAATTATTTTGATTTGTATTTGTGATGGTGATTTGGATGTTTTTTTTAATGATTTGTGATTCTTCTTTTGAGAGCTGTTTTTTTATATTTGAATTATTTGTCCATTTAGGAGGGTCTATTATTCTTATATATTTGTTTCAATTCCCTAAATATCTTGAAAAAGACTTTATCAGAAATATTTGATGCAGATTTCCCCACCAATAAATTATCTTCTTATCCTAATTGCATCCACTTTGCTTATTCAAAACCCTTTTTAATTTCATGCAGTCAAAATTGTCTGTTCTACCTTTTTTTTATAAGCACTCATATAAACCTTGTTTCATAAAAAATCTCCTTCTTAGCCATAGGTAAGATAAAAAATGCTATCTCTCTACTGATTTTTGTGGTTCTTTCCTTCTTTTTAATAAACAGGGTCCAAGAGGAAACCCAGGGTTACCAGGCATGGATGGTCCACCAGGATATTCGGGACCACCTGTAAGTTTCTATTACTGCTATCTATGAGTAAAACCTCTTTGGAAAAAGCATGGAGAAAAGAGAATTTATTATCTAATGAAGTCTCGTTAAAGTATCATTAAACAGCTCAAATCAGGTGGAGCAATATAATGTTGTCTATTAAATTTTGTTGGGTATATACTAGGAAACAGTTTGTTTGAAATATTTTATTTTTGTCATTCTTATAGAATGTTTATGATGTAATTGCTTTTGTTCTGAATTTTCTCCTACCAGTGTGTTAAAAATTTTAGAGCAATAGAAGAGAGGATTCATTGTGATGCTGCTTATAAGAAAAGGGGATAGGGAATGGAACTTTAATTTCACTGGTACAGTGAACTATGGTGAAAAACTTCCTCTACTGGATAGGACATCCCCTTTTTTATAGTTTATAGCTTTTGAATATTGAGTAGAGCACTTAAAGGTAAAGGACTTGACCAGAATTACACAGCCAAAGAGAATCAGACGTGGCATTTAATCCTAACTCTTCCTGTCAGCTTTCAGTTTTCTATGCCTCCATACATATATAGATACATATTTATATATGCACATATACACATGTACATAGATACAGATACACATATACACATACACACACACACACATATATATATATATCATATTCATTAATTGCACAAGATTATTTAGGTGTTAAATAATGTCTAGTGGCCATCAAGATTTTATGCTCTAAATAAGTATAAAATTAAAAGAAATATTTGTCCTGCAGTGCAGCCTAATTTGTGATATAGACAGTATATAGAAACACAAACATAAAATGTTAAAACAATATCAAAAAAATAACTAATGCCAAACTACTTAATGTTTTTTAATTTTAGTTTTAAATCTATCTATATATAAAAGACTTACCTATCAATAAAAGTGATATCAAGGATCAGAATAAGTAGTCACTTAGAGGGATAGTCACTGAAGTAGTCATTTAAAATCCATCAGGATTGTTTTATGTGTTTTAAAAGTTCTATATAATTAAAATGTCTTCTTTTATAGGGTCCACCAGGTCCTCCAGGACTTCCAGGTGAAAAGGTAGAGATTTTCTAATGTTTTTGCCCCTTAAATAATTTGAATCAAATAATTATGAAATGTCTCATAATTTAAAAAGTGGAATTTTTGCTTGTTTATTTAAAAAGCTTTCAAAACATATAATCTATTTCCCATAGATCAGAAATTCTTTGAATCATGGTGTCTGTTTTTGCCTTTTCATTTAGCACAATGCCTGTAATATTATAGACATTTACATGCTTGTTAATTTGACTTATTCCACTATAGAAAATTATGATATTCAAAGGTCTTTTCAACTTTTTAAAAATTCTCTATTAATGGTCTTAAAAAAGAATATTTTATAGAGATTGAATATAATATAGTTATGACATTTGTGAAAATTTTGAGGCAACCAAAATCCATTGCAGATTTGATTCATTCTATGTTATTTATGCCTATTTATTTGATTTTTATATTTAATTTTGGAAGATAGAAATTCCTATAATAATATAACTTTAATTTTTAACCAACAGGGTCAAATGGGTTTGAGTTTTCAAGGACCCAAAGGTGACAAGGTAAGTTATATTTGATTTCAGAGTGTTTTTGTTTAAAAAAAGTAGGATATCTTCACTTTTCCCCCCAGTTCCTATGCACAGCAGGAGAGAGCACAGAAGGCAATAAGAAAATGTAATTTTCAAATTGTAACTGCTAATATTATATTCATATTTTTCTGTATATCTTTTTTTTCATCTTTTTGATCTTTTTACAATGAAAGCATCCAAAGATACATTGGTATGAAGGTGGAATGAAAATTAGGTTCTTATAATGATAGATAATAATACATTTTCATTAGCTGTTTTCCCTCTACCACAACTCACTTGGTTTAGGATCACAACATCTTTGCTTTTTTGGTAAATCTATTTCCCTTCTCAAAGATATCTCAAATCTACTCTGCACTGTGTACAGTTTATTTATCTCAGTACTTTTCATAAGCAAATATCTACTTTTATATTCCACAGACTTTCCTTGATTTAACCAAACCATTTGTGACTAGTCCATAATAAAAATTACCCACCTTGACACAACATAAGAAATTGTATCAGCTTAAGAAATAAATGAAAATATAAAAGACCCCAGAACAAATAAACACTTGTTTTAAAAGCTGATGATCTTCATTATTCTCAAATATTTTAAGGTGCTAAAATTCAGGAAGATCTCATTTCCTAAGATATTAGGTATAGGACAAATTAAAAGAGAATTAACTCTTTTAAAGAAGTGAAAGTATAATTAAATTATATAATACAAAACTTTGCAGAATATTGTTCCATTATTAAGTGGTAGTTAAAACAGGTCAAATATATATTAAGTGATTAATCCATGTAAGGTAGTATAATCTATGTAAATTATATGGGAAACACAAAGAAAGATGAGAAATTGTCTCATCTCTTAAGTAGTTTGCTATCATTTTGAAAAATTAAACTATGGAAAATTATATAATAGCAAACTTCCTCAGTATCTTTGCCAAGAAAACTCCAAATGAGGTCAGGAAGAATCAGACATGACTGAAATGACTGAACAATAATATACATGTGTATAATAAAAAAAATGTATATCATGCTAATATGCACATGAGGCAAGGAATAGTATAGTGAAAAGAGAGGAAGTCTTTAAAAGCAGGAAGACCTGGCTTCAAATGCTGCCTCTGACATATAATGACTAAGTGACATTGAACAAATCATTTAATTTCTCAGTACTCTAGGCAGATGTTAGTCTATAAGTTGCGGAGGTGTCAAACTTCCTTAGTAAGAGTTTCTGATCTGTATGTTCCCTGAATCAATGAAAGCATATCTCTCTCTCTCTCTCTCTCTCTCTCTCCCTCTCTCTCTCTCTCTCTCTCTCTCTCTCTCTCTCTCTCTCTCTCTCTCTCTCTCTCTCTCTCTCTCTCTCTCTCTCTCTCTCTCTCTCTCTTTCCATCTCCTGCCCCTGTCTTTCTCTGTGACCCTCTCTGTCTCTGTCTCTCTGTCTCTCTCATGGAAACATACCACACACATACACACATGTTATCTGACATTTAATTATTTAAAAGCCAAAATTAGGACCAGATTTCTGCAAGCATAACTATATGAGCTGAGAATGTATTGAATTTTTTCATTTTCCTCCTCAGTATATTATTTCTGTCTAATCATTTCTCCACTCTTTTTTTTTTTCAAAATCAATAGGGTGAACAAGGTGTTAGTGGACCTCCAGGTGAACCAGGACAAGCTCAAGTAGGAAAAAAGGGAGATCTTATCACTCAGGGACCAAAAGTAAGTATGCTAAATTTAATAAACATTGATTTCCTAATTTTTAAACTTATCCCACAGCACAATGAACAAGTGTAAAAATCCTTTTTTTCTACCAGAAGCTATCTTCAATTTTTTTTAACCTTATGTGTCCCTTAGAGTCCAAATTTTCATTTGTGTGAAGATTTTTTTTTGTGAGCTTCTAATTGATTTGCTAGGATCTGAAGAAATGATTTAAATTCAAGAATGTAAGCAAAATTTTAACACAGGAGTTTCCCTCCCCCTTTACAATTTATTTTTTAGTAATTCCTTCCCTATGTATCCCGAGGAGTTTTTTTTTTTTTTCTTTTTATACCTCTTGCCTCTCCAACTGCATTCCAAGATTTACTTGTGGGGAATTGCTGATATTATAAAAAACTATACCAGGATTTGGTGTTTGGTGTAGAGGTATAGAAGGTAGACTCTTTGGCATCTTGAAGTAGGAGCTACAAGGCATATTTTTATTACAAATAAAATATTATCCATGTTAAAATTACCTGAATAAGATAGCATATCTAATGTTTCCCCTTCCTTTTTTTTTTTTTAAAGGGAATGCCAGGTGACAGAGAGAAAGGTGAACCTGGTAAACCAGGCCCTCGGGTAAGTATCTTTTATTATCCTCTCCCATGAATCTCATTGCTTATAATCAAACATTTTTTCACTACAAATTCTATTATAAAATCATAAAAACCTGGAACTAGAAAGGGTATACAGGGTCATCTGCTACATAGAAAGGTAGTACTTGATTTCTTGAAGATCTCTAGAAAAAAGGCTAAGAACAATAACATTTAAGTGATCTTGAAGAAGTTACAGAAATATTCTTCAGTATTTCTACTAAGGATACCATCCTCTTAGCTTACCACTGCAACATTACCTTTATTTCTTTTCTTCCTCATTAGCCCTTACCAATCATATGTTTCCAAGTTCTGTCAATTCTTTCTCATCAATATTTTTCTCACCTGTTCCTCTTCTTATTTCCTTGACTACTATCCTAGTTTAGGTCTTCATTAAGTGCTTAAAATAGATTTTATTGATTTTTTTATATTACTCATATTTTCTGTGGTATCATTCCTTCATTATTTCATAGCTGGACTATTTCAATGTTTTCCTAATTTCTGTCATTCCAACGTCACTTCTTTCTAATGTAGCCAACACAGCAGTGTTAAGATTATCTTAATATACAACAGGTTAAAATCTATAGCATATCCCAGATAAAACCCAAACATTTTAGACTGGTATTCAGGGTTCTTTGAATCTGACTCCAAACTACATTTTGTGCTTTATCACTCTCTATACTTCATAACACTGCCAAACTAGATTTGACTATTTCCTGGACTCACCCTACTCTGACCTGTATCCATGCATTAAATCACATCTTCCTATATTCCTAGAATGTACCTTTCCCCCTTATTTGTGTCTTTGAGGCTGGCTTCCAGTTTAGTCTTATCTGCTGATTATACTATCCTCTCTTCCCAAGTTAGAATTAATCTCTCCTTTCTCAGATATCACATCCTCCTTGGTACTTTGTCTAATCTCTCTATTATGGCAAAATATATATATATATATATATATATATATATATATATATATATATATATGTAGTTGGACTTGAATGCAGAAATCTAGATTTAAGCCTCAACTTTTTGACCCAAGCAAGTCACTTAATTTACATAGTTTTTTTGTGTTAAAAAAATTGTGGACTTTAAAAAACAACCTATCTCACAATGTTGTTGTCAAGAAAACACTTCATAAATCTAAAATGTCATGTAAAGTCTGGCTGATACTAACTACTTCAGGGCAAGAAAAAGTGTCATTCATTTTTGTGTCCTCAGGGATTTGACACAAGGCCTTACATATATAGTATGTGCTTAATACAAGTGCAGCTGAATTGAGAGACTGAATATTTCCTTTTCATCTTTGAATCAGAACTTTAAGGATCATGTCATCATTTTATACTTTGCTAATGGTTCATTCTTTGTCATCTAGGGGAAACCTGGAAAGGATGGTGAAAAAGGAGAAAAGGGGAGTCCAGTAAGTATTTTCACAAAGATTTTCTTTGTCTTAGTATATGACCTTATATTCACCTTTACAACATACCAATGCAATTTTTTCAATTATTTATTTTTAGGGTCTAAAAGGTGATGCAGGATTCCCAGGAATCCCAGGCCAAGAGGGTGCTAAGGTAAGCACAGAATAATATTTGGGTTTTAAAAATTACTTCCATTGTGTAAACTACTTTATATCTGTGCATTAAAAAAATTAAAAAAGAGAGGGGCCCTTAATTTCCTTTAAGCAGGAGAGCCAATGACCTACTGAAGAAAAAAAATCAATCAAGAAACATACTAGTAAATGGCATTTTGCCTTTATTTTACTGTGTATAATTTGTTGTTTTTATACATATTGAATATTTTATTCTTTTTATTAAAACTTAGGGAGCAGAGAAAACACACAAAAAGTAGTAATACCTTATATTAGTATAGTGATTTTCATTTATAAGGAACATTTAGTATATTAAATTGTGGTCTTCCTGAAGGAAGAAAGGGGTTATTATTACTCCATTTTTAAAAATGCAAAAGTAGATTTGGAAGGGTTAAGTGACATTTATTCTCCAAGGTAACTGAGAGAACCCATCATACTTCTTTAAATTGCTCATTATAAAAGATATTCATCAAGTCTTTAAGGGGAAGGTTTGAGAGTATATGAAGAGCTGGCCGTTGGCTCAGAGTCCCCTCTGTTTAGCTCCATCCTATGACATATAATGACCATCTGATGTGGGACAATTAATAGCTTTTTAGTGACCAAGTTAATTTGATAGCCTGTAAACTGCATAGTTTTGGTAGAGCAAATTTCCTTATTAGCGGGGTCCTGACCTGTGACTTTATGGATACCAGGAATTTGAAGCCAGATTTGAATTCAGGTAAATTACTTCAGATATGTAATAGCTGTGTGACCCTGGGCAAGTTACTTATTCCTGTTTGCCTCAGTTTCTACATCTGTAAAATGAACTGGAGAAGGAAATGTCAATCCATAATTAAATATCATTTGTGATTCTTAAGGGAACTTAATAATCAAAAATAGTAATAGTAATAAGAAAAATTTGTGAAGTGAATAGCTATCTTCTAATTTTGAGATTTAAATAGTCAGCATTTATTAATGTTATTTGAAATTATGAAATAAAAAATAATTTGAGGGGAGTGTATACCAGCTCTATTTTGTAAAAATAAAAAAACATTAAATATTATTATTCATTATAGTCTAATTTTTGCAATAATAAAATAACTATGAAATTCATTTATTTTGTAGGGAGACAGAGGATTACCAGGCCCTCCAGGATTACCAGGCCCCGTAAGTAAAATAAATGTTATGTGTGTATTTCTTTTATATTCCTTCTATATAAGGACCTAAGTAGATGATCCTTATACCAATTACCATTCTTCTGCAGTCATTTTGTTATTGAACCTTTTCCCCATTGGCTATACTCAGTTAACAGACACACAGTCTCTGAAGTCAGCTAAGGCTATATTTAAGACAGGCTTCTGTCCAAATTTATATGTACCATGGTTGAAGAATCCAGGGTTATCTCCATAGTCTTCTTAAGAGATGAGAGTAAGGCCTTTATTAAGGTGAATATCTATGAAACTGTTAAGCAAAAACTGCAAGAAGGATAGGGCTCAGATGTTCTATTGGAATTTTTCTAAGACATGTTACCATGGTGGTTTATATTTTTGCACTCTGCCCTTGAGGCTGTCTATAGATAGATACAGAGTGATCAATTAATACCATTTTTGAACAATGTGGAAACTGTCTTAGAGTCATTCTTTTCTTTTTTAATAGTCCTGATTTTGCATGTCATTTTTAAAAGAAAATGCATGCTAAGATGATACTTTTTGGTATAAGGATTTTGGGCCTATTTTTATTTGATTTTTTAAAAAATTGTTATTTTATATTTAACATGTATTGGACTACCTGCCAGCTATGGGAGAGGGTGGAAGGAAGGAGGGGAAAATGTGAAACAAAAGGTTTTGCAAGGATCAGTGTTGGAAAAATTACCCATACATATGCTTTGTAAATAAAAAGCATTAATAAAAAAATAAAAAATAAAAATCATTATTTTCTTTTCTCTTCCAGAGAGCCTAAGATCTCTAAAACAAACAAACACGCCCCCCACAAAAACACATCTGATTTGCTATAATATAAAAAGTAGCAATGATGTATGTATGTATGTTGACTGAAATTAATCTGAAAACACTTGGTTTCATAGCTTCTCAGTAATTTAGTATTTGGGAGAATAGTTTATTAGGTAGAAATAAAAGTTTTAATCTATTTTTCAGTTTGTCTATCTGCTGTCATCTCTTAAGGATGGCTTTAAGGAGAAGCCTTATTTTAGTGTGGTACCTCTTTATCACCCATTGGTTTGCTAAGAATGTAATCTATATGCCATGGTTAAAATATGTGTGTTCTTAAACCCTTGGGCTTTTTTTTTTTTCCTTCTTAATGAGAGAAAACAAACCAAAATAACATTATCAACATTGATATTGACTATTTTGCCTCTGCCTAATTACTTGACTGATTTCTGTGTTAAGAAAACCTGAGAAATTTGAGGTTCTCTACATTCATAGTTACTTTCACAATTTAATGCCCTTAAAGAGAACTCATTATTTTACTTGCTGTAAGCAGGTGTTGAGCTTGTTAGTTTTCAGGCACAACAATTTTCTTTACACTTGTAGCCATATTCTTGATGCCATTTTGTAGATTTTAGCATTCATGGATACTTTTCCTTACTTTGATATAGGTGATAAGCACGCAACCAGGGGGTGAAAAAGGAGAGAAGGGATATCCAGGTGCTCCAGGATTAAAAGGCGAACCGGGTCAAAAAGGTTAATTTTTTTTTTAACTCTTTCTGGTCAAATTAGTTCTATTGAAAACATTTGTGTAATTGGCAGAATTATATAGCATAACTGAGATTTTATCTTTATACCATAAACCATGTCACATGTAATGTGTTTATATTACAAATCTATATTATAATTGCAAATTTACTCATGTGGAAAGGGGTTTTGGGGATAGTACATAATGTGTGGTTTTTTTAGAGACTTAAATAATTGAATGGTCATTAAATTTATTCTTGAAATCGAATTGACATATAGGAAACAATACTGACAGAAATATAAAAGAGTGTTGATCATCACTTTTGATCTTGCCTTTCTGTTCTTTGGAGGTACATAAGGCTCATGTAGAATTATTTCTTTTTCTTTACCTTTTTGGGTATATTTTTTCATATCCCCATTGGTATGAGTATTTATGGGTATGGCAGACTTGAACCAATCAAAATGATAAATTTGACTAACTAAATTCTAATATCTCCTTTTTTGTCTCTTTCCTTAGGTTACCCAGGTATTCCAGGCCAACCAGGTCCTCCAGGTAAAAAATTCAATTTATAACAGGATTTTTTTTCCTATTTAACCTAGATTTTCTGTTTTCTTCAGTATGTAATGAATGTTACAGATCTGCATGGAAATTGATTTGCATATAGTAGAGGCTTAAATCTTTGTTGAAAAAAAATGAGTTAATGAAGATAAAATTAAATTATTCAAAATATATCTTCTGAGTAATTTGGAAGTGAGAATGAACATGCACACATATGCTATATATAGGCATACTGAAACACACAATCTATTTGAACATCATATATGTATATATGTACATATATATGTTTAAATACATATATACATATATACACATACACAGTAGAATTACTGCAACAATATCTTTTAATTCTGTTATATTTTTAATATGGTTTCTCTTTACTTTCAGCTATCTTTTTTAGAATACTAATCCTCTTCCAGAACCTCTAATGACCTTGCATAGTCTTTTCTATCAAATCCTGACTTCTCTGGCTTTCAGGGACTCCTTAAGAAACCCCTACAATATTTGTGTGACTTTAGTTCTTATCACCTAATACAAAATCGCCATAGCAGTCAGATTACTCTATATTCCTTGCTTTCCTATCCATTATGTGGATTATTGTATTGCTACCAAATCTCTTATATAAATTCTCCTCCCTCCTTCCCATTTTTCAAAATCTAATTCAACTCCAGCCTTCCCAGTGAAACCTTCCTTGAATACTCTGGTAAAGATATTTGTTCTATAAAGTGCTATTAGAATTTTAAATTTTACCCTGTAGCTAACTTAGTTATAGTCTTCATAAGATAGTAGCATTTAGAACTACTGTCCTGAGCCCACAGACTCAGGATGTACAATATATCTTTGAATTACTGAGTCCAGGTAATGTTCAGTAATTTGTTCAACAAAGATCTGTGATTCTGTCAATGTCAGCACTCCTTCCACTGACACAGATTACAATTTCTCCATACCTCAGTAGAATTATCCAATACATGCTTTCTCTCTTCCTCTATGATCTGCCCCTCTGTCTCCTTCTATCCCTGCTCTTTCTTGATCTCTTTCTCCTTCCTGCTTCCTCTCTCTGTTTCTGTCTCCTTCCCTACCTTCTTTCTTCTATAAACCTTTCTCTCTGTCTCTTTTCCCCCCTTTCTCCCCCTCCCTCTCTCCCTTCCTTTTTCTCTCTGTTTGTTTCCTCTGTCTCTCTCTTTCCCTTTTTTTCCTCTATGAATCCCTCTCCCTGTCTTTCTCTGTGTGTCTCTCTCTCTCCTTTGCTTCCTTCCTCTGTAAACCCTGTTTTCTGTTTCTCATTTTCTTTTTCTCTTTCTTTTCCTATTCTTTCCCAAACACATGCATGTACAAACATGCATACATATATAAACATACATATATATGTATATATTTCTCTGTGTATCAATGAATGGATGGGCATATTTTTTAATATATATGGACCTATAATTTCAATTATATATTGATCTGGACTTATCATTTCACTAATATAAGTAGGGAACAACCAGTAAGGAAACTATCATTACTACTGCACATAATTACTCAGCAATATGCATACTTAAAATCTTGAAGTGGATAACTATACTCCTATGTGCTGAGACCATACTCCTTGTCTTCTAGCTTTTGATGTCTTTAAGTACACACTTGATACATCTCTTTAGTCTCTACCTATGCTCCTATCTCCAGAAAAACAATCTATTTACTCTACCTCTATTTAGTCTCAATTCCTCCTTTCATCTAATATCAGTTTCTACACATAGGATGTGTTCTCATTCCCTTAGTAGAAATTTCATATTTCTTCTATTGCCTTCTGATTATAATATTTAGAATATTTTTTCAGTTCAACATATTGACAGAAACTGATGACTATGCTTCATAAAAATATCTATATAGTTATTCATACTAGTCTGCATGTAAGTTACGTATTTTATCCATGCAGGTTCATTTAACTGGTTCTTATATTGCATCCAATGTAATGTCAGATGCCTGTGGATATCTAATACATGTTATTGATTGATTATCTCCTAGCCATTTTCTCTTTGACTCAGTAAAGTAAAATTGCTTTGTTTAGCATTTGTGAGATTTTATGTTTGTTTGATTTTGTTTTTCAAGGGAATGGGTTAGAATGTGTCCTTTTATGCTAATTGGTTGTGTTCTGACCTAAGGCTTCCCAGTCCCCGGGCAAACTGGTGCTCCTGGCTTTCCTGGTGAAAGGGGAGAAAAGGGTGATCCAGGTCCTCCAGGACAATCATTACCTGGAACAAGTGGAAGAGATGGGTTCCCAGGACTTCCTGGGCCTCCTGGGCCTCCTGGCTTACCAGGCCATACAAGTAAGTTTCATTTAATTTAGTTTCCCTTGAAATTCAACTTATTTTTTAGTGTTAAGGCTAGACAAAGAAGTGTGAGGCTTACTCAGAACCACAAACATTACCTGTTGGTTATGGAGCTAATTGTTCCAGAATAAGAAGATATGTTCTAATCCTATGGTTGAACTAAAGATTAATACGAATGGCTTTAAAATTCAAATTGTTAGGTAGGCATATATCACCTTTTGGAATGTTTCTATAATACTATTCAACATAGACTGAAAGTGTGTGTGTGCTATACTTTGATCATCATTTAAGGAGATTTAATTATTACAACATCAAGTGTACCAGAACTAGAAATCCTTGACTATTAGATGGCATTAGACCTAAAGGTAGCATACTTCACCCATGAAGCTGTGGAATATTTAGATAACTTGAAAGGAAAATAAACTGAGAAAGTGAAAGATTCAATTTATTCTAAGTCAGCTAGAAGAATAATGACTAAGAATGCTAGAACTCAGACTGATCTTTGACTAGTAAGTGTCTAAAGCAGGATTTGAATGGAGGTGTTCTTGACTTTAGGTCCAGGGTCCACTGGACTAAACTACATTTATTGGCTTCTATCTCTCTCTCTCTTTTTTCACTATTGACGTCATAGGATCATAATAGAGAATAGAAAGGGATCTTAGAAGTCATCCAATCCTCTTATTTTGCACAAAAAACTGAGGGATAAAGTTATTAATGACTTGCCTAAGGTCACAGGTTTTAAATGATATATTGTCCACCAGTTTTCCATGCTAGTTGCATGTATAAGTATGCTTCTGTTATATATGTGACCTTTTCACTTCTCTTATTTGAGTATGAAACTCTAGTTGAACTATCCTCCTATCAATCTACCTTAGCTTTTATAGACAATATAAAATAAGCACAAAAATCATGAAGTATTAAGGGATAATTTATAAATGAGAATGTTTTATATACACAATATGACTCAGGCAAAGTGACAGCTTAAAGCTAATTGCCACTTTGAGGCATATTAATGGTTCATTAACCATGCACAAGTGAAACAGTCTTCTTTCAAATTTTCTACTGAATTTCATGATTGTCTTCATTTCCCATATGGTTGCAATGAGCTCCAGGCCATCTGTGCCTGCAAATAATCTTAATAGATAGAAACTGTTCACCATGGATCATAATATTGATTTTTATATCTGATCAGTAGAGTTTCCCTAATTTTTGATCTAGGTTTTAAGTTATTTTGGCTTGATTTACCCATTCACCCTATATTGCTTTCTCATCAGAAGAGTACAGTGGTGCTATTCAGATAAGGAAGGATGGAAAGGTTCTCTGAAAACTATGTGAATTTTATTTAAATAATTAGTTAGGCTATTATAGGATTGAGATCTATAAAAGACCTTAGAGATAATCTATTTCAGTCTTTTTATATTAATATTTCTTATAGACCAATAGATGGATTTGAGGAAGATAATGTGGTGTGGTATATAGAATAAGGAAGATGATTTCAAATCCTTCTCAGTAATGAAGGAAAATCAATTAACTATAGGCCTTCGCATATCTCTAAAAGCTGTATATGAATACTTGTAGTAGCTAACTTGGAAGGTTGTCATGAGTATCAGATGAGAAGCCATGCACCTACACAAATACACACACACACAAACACACAAACTCATACATATATATATATATATATGTACACACACACACATATATATACACATTATACATATCTAAATACATACATACACACACATTTCTTTGAAAACCTTCCTGATATAATTGTCAATGATTATTATCAGGTTTAAGTAGTAGCTAACAACTAAAACTACATGTGGTATTAAGACCACACTCTTCACAGTGAAGTAATTTGAGATTTTTTTTCAAGCATGATAGTTTATTTTTACTTTAAGAACCTATAGGATTCAGTCAATTATACTGAAAACAAAAATGAGGAAACATATAAATTACAAGAGATGGAAAACACAAATCCAGAATCATTAGCTATGGCTGACTAGGAAGAATATTGAGAAGTAATTGCCTTCTAGGCTTTCTGACTTCCTGTGCTTTAATGAAGAGAAATCACCAAGAACCACCTATTTCTACCTCAGATTTTACTTACATACTAGATGCTGGGTATGCTGGGCAGCCTAACTCTGATTCAAAGAAGAGGATGAGATGCATTCTGTTGGGGTATTAAGTAGAAACAATTGAGGGTTTGCTCAATTACCTCTGCTTTGTGCCACTAAAGAAAACACATTTATTCACTAGCTGTCCCATACTACAACTGTCTCTTGTTCCCCAACAATGCACTCTAATTTCCACTAGACAGCAAAGGAGTCATAAACCAAATTGATTTGAGGACTACTGGCCAAAGAAAAAATATCCAAATAAATGTATGACTTATCATACTTCAGCATTGCCTCCTACCTAGAGCTCTCTGTCCCGTGCTTACAGCATCACAAATAGATTTTTACAAACTAAAGAAAGAGCAAAGATGAAAAGTTCTTAACCTCTTGTGAATCTGTTGGATGTTTGGGGTGCAGAAGTCAGGTACATGCTAAGAAGCAAGAGCAAAATTCTCTGTAATAGTTTGTTCTTTCATTTTTCCTTGATTGAGTTAAAGAATAAATGTTCCATTTTATAAAGAGGGAAAAACACCTATTGTCTAGTTACAGACAGAAAGTAAGTACTTCTTACCTTGAACCCACTTCAAGAAATACACCAGAAGTGGTTTGTATAGCTAGTCATTGCCTGATCTAAAACATAAAAACCCTTAGAATTAAACATCAATTATTGTTAAGCATATTACATTGGTGCTATAAATTATGATTCTTTTAGGCCAATAATGACTTTGTTTTAATTTTGTGTTGAAGGAGTACATTAACGAGTTAAGACATTCCTGTCATGACATTCTAAATAGTACCTGTGTGGTTGTATTTTTCAAGTCAATGGCTGTGGTTTCTTTAAAATTCTAATAAATATATATGTTTTTTTTTTGTTGTTGTTGTTGTGGCACATTGGCTGTAGATACCCTGGTTGCTATTTTCTAGGAAATCTGAATTTTATAAAACCAAAATTCTTCTTGTTTTGTTTGACTTCTAGATGGAATAGTGGAATGCCAACCTGGACCACCTGGAGATCAAGGACCACCTGGAAATGCTGGGCTACCAGGATTGACAGGGGAGATGGGACAGAAAGGTAACTTAAGGTTTAGTGAATTTTTTAGCCCAGTGTTCACACCTGATACTAAATTTGTAGATCATGGGTATGGGGTACATTTTTGAGTAATTGTGGTTACAATTTGAATATTGTCTTCTGCAGCTTCTTTTGAGAGTGTCTCATTTTGAGCTTTTGAGATGAGAATGCCCTTAAGAAAGGGAGATTTTGTAGGTTTTCATCCCTCAGGATTAGTGTCTTTCTTCTTTGTTTTCCTTCTATTTCCATGTAATTTTAAATGAGTAGCCTCCATGTTGCTGAACACAGAAGAACAAACTGTGGGACAAAATTGAGACTTTATCTTATTTTTTACCTAAAATTTCAAGGGCAAAAGTTCTGAAGAATGCCAGTATTTCACTAAATTTATGAGAATAAAAAGTGCCTAAAATCTTTTTTTTCCCTGAGGCTAGGGTTAAGTGACTTGCCCAGGGTCACATAGCTAGGAAGTGTTAAGTGTCTGAGACCAAATTTAAACTCTGGTCCTCCTGAATTCAAGCCTGGTGCTCTATCCATTGTGCCACCTAGCTGCCCCAAGTACCTAAAATCTTGAAGCTCAGCTCTGTTGTTAACCTCATAATGTCTGAATTCATTGGTACTGACCCTAACTGTTGGTATTTTGTGAACTGATTTTTCTTTTCCCTTTAAACAAGTCAGTTATGAAAGGGCATCTTTTGGCCTTTTTGGAATATACACACATATGGAGATATAGATATACACACATGGAGAATTGTTAACAGTTCTGTCTTTGAATATACATTTTACCATATTTGTTTACCTTTCTCCATATACATTATACGGATACTAATCAACTGGTTAGTTGAATAGGTAGTTGCCCCATTATTTTGATCCCATACTATGTCATTTCAATATTCTGATTTTCCTCAGGTGCTATTAACTAAAACCTCAGTTTTTACTTCATGTTTTAAAAGAAATGCTTATAGTACATGAAGACTGTGATCATAGAGAGCAGCTACCTTGATTACATGAATTGAGAGAAGGGAACTAAGGAGATAATAAGAAGAGTGGGATGAAAAGAATGTCCAGTAGATGAAAAAGAATAGCAATAAGTACTATTTTCTCCCGCTTTCTTGATAACAGTTGTTTTTGTATGTTTTTTTTCCTTTCCGCTGTTCTAATAATTTGTTTAGAAACAAGGTAATTGAAGATTTTAGCCTTAAAACCTAAAAGTGTAAGCATAAGTGCACCTAAGTTGTCAAAAGATTTGTTTTCTTGATTGAATAATGTTTTTTTTTTTTTTTTAACAAAGGATAAAATGTATTTTATCATTTCTTTGATGTGGTATATTTTGTTTTCTCCACTACCCCTTAATTTCTAATTAACCCACTGTTTCTTTTTCCTTTTGATTATCATCTGTTAATCAACAATATTTATTGGATCATTCTGCCAAAACAAAATAAGTCAAAGAAAAAATTAATTAAATAAAAAATTGTAAGGAATAAAGTAGCTTTTCCCCCTCCCCCAAAGACCAAGAAAAACAAACAACTTAGGTCACATGAAGGTATACTGCTTGTTTTTGTTTTTTGGGGGTGTTCCTCATTTTTCTTGTTTTTGTTTAGAATTATTAGAGATAAAAATAGCTTGTATGTGAAACATGGTTTTCAGAGTATAATGGAAATATGGATAAAAAGTAATCTTAGTTGTCAGAGAGGAAAACTATACTTATTCAGAGAGATGTGCCAATTCCATACTTATTAGAAAACTGCTATCCCCAAAAGAGGTGATCATTTGGAAAAGTTAATTTTAAATATGTTTGTTAATAACAGTGACCCACTTATCTTTATTCTCTCAATTTAGTCTAGCAAAGATTTTTTTTTACATATAATTCACTCACATTGTACTTAAATTTTACTTTGAAGGTGAGAAAGGTCAAGGCTGCCTAACCTGCGACATAGATGGAGTTCCTGGACTTCCAGGTCCACAAGGACCACCAGGGGAAATAGGTAAGATAATTGACTTTAATTTATTTGGACATATATTGGGTACAAGGAATAACATCTCTAGGAGCATTGCTCTTGGTCAAAGAGATTAATAATTGCCATTGTAGTTTCTCAAACTTCTGAATTATTATATTTTAATCTAATGAAGAACAGAAATCTTTGATATAATCTTCCCCCTTACACAATAGAAATTAATATTATATGCTGTAACTTCATCACAGAAAGAATTTCTTATTATCCAAATAGCTATAAGACAAGTGGTTCCTATACTGAGATATTCTCTTTACACAGTAAAAGTTGATGAATTCAATACTTTTACCAAAAAAAAAAAATGAATAGAATTCTCCTCAGGAAGATACCTATTCAGAAAAAGTTACTTATTTTATAAAAACTTACACAAAAGGACATTTTAAGGCTTTAGAATGCTTTTTTTTCTTCCTTTTCACTCTAACTTTTATCATAGTTGTAATTTTCAATAGGGATTTTTAAAATAAAATTTGTTTCAAGAACATCTACTTTGCATAAAAATTTTCCTGCTTTTTAAACAATAAATTAGGGATTTTAAAGTAGGAAAAATGTGATACTGCATTTGAGTCATTTCATTATTCACTTTACACTATGTTTTTGTTTAGGTTTTCCAGGACAGCCAGGTGCCAAGGGAGACAGAGGTTTACCTGGACATAATGGTCTTGAAGGGATGCCTGTAAGTGTATCATTTTGAACTGTAATCTGTTCCAGAAGGTGTCAAATGAGCTTATGATGATCCAATGAAATAATATTTATGAAATGCTTGGTATAGTACCTGACATTTAGTAGGTACTTAATATTTCTTAATATGCTTATTCCCTTCTTAAGAAAATTTGCATATTTGCATTTCCATTGTTATTTGCTTCACATTGGATTAAAGAAATACAGTATTTCTGAGTGATCCACTCATATCACTTTTTATCTTATACAAGATTAAGTAACTCAATTTTAGTCAAAATTGTGAAAGAAATTAACTTTGTTGAAACCAGATCAGATCAATTTGCTTTTTACATTTTTCACAAACCTGGTTTTGGTGATGCTATGTGTTTATGTATTTGAAGTCTGCTGCTCCATCTTCTGGTGGAATCCTTGTAGCTTCAATTTTAATAATTTTTTCAAAGCCAAAAAAGTGTAGCCTGGTGCCCTCCAGTGGCTTTCTCAAGCAATTACAATGGATATTCATTTTGGTTTTTTTAAATTGCATTTACCTTCTCAATCAGTACCATAATTGGGGAAAACCTAAAAGCTTATTAGTGAATAGGTTTGATATATTTGGTTCTCTGGAATATGGGACATTTAAATTCACTTCTTGCTTACTATTCAAGTGTCACTTTGTAGTAACCACCTTTTCATGAAACCTAGTTAAACACAATATCAATGCAATCTCTAGCTTCTTACAAGAAGGAATAATTAAGAAAACAGGAAAAAATTAAGTATTGAAGATGATTTTATTATTAAAATCAGTACTGTTTTCTAATGCAATAATTTTGTTTCCCCAATAACTTCTATTAAGTTTAAGCATTATTCAGTATATATAATTCTTTATTGTGCTGTCTTTAATCTGGAAAAAAAAAATTATTTCATTAGTCTCTTCTGATAGAGCAGATTTACTCAAAGGGATGTTTTTTATATATTCCTGGAACCTTGTATGTGTATGAGGGCAAGAGCATGGGGTAGCTCAAGTGAAAGTGAAACAGCTAGAGGCAAATAATCATTGGTTTGCTTTTGAAGTTAAATCTTTGCCTCTTGGCTTTCTAGAACCATCCTGGAACCTGGGGAGCTAAACTGCGGATTGCAGTTGTTTAAAGTGTTTCTAAATAAATTAAGGGTTCAGCTGAACTGAAGAAGTTCAATCTATGGTGAATATCAAAGACAAAAAAAACTTTGAGGCAATGTGAGAAGGATGCTTTTACTCTCAATTCATCTCCTTTTATCTGTTTTTCTTCTGAGGCTGCAGTTTCCTGCTTAAAGTTTGGCTTGAAATCAATCCTGATGCTCTTGGAAACCTGATTTCAGAAAACAGAAAAGTAGAAAAGGAGAGAGGAAGATACACACACACACAGAGACAGAGAGACACATTCAGAGAGACACACAAAGAGCAAAGAAAGAGAGATAGAGAATTGATTAAAGAACAGAATAAACAAAAAAATAAAGGAGGAAAGAGTAAAGGAGGGAAAAAGAAATCTATCTAAAAGTTGGACAAAGAGCATTAAATAAAATATCAGTGAATATATTTTAAGACAATTTCTGTTGCTTCCTCTATTAGAACTTAATTTGAATATGTGTTTAGGATTTATGACTGACTTAAAATGAAGAATTAAAAAAATAAGATTTTAAAAAATTGGATAATGAAAAAATCATGGTTCTTCTATCCAGCTACTAAGACTTCTTTATTATTTCTTAATTAATAACACTTTGGTGGACTAACGAATTGAATAATGATAATAATCATAATAGTGATAACACTAGTCATCATTACCTTAACATTATTAATTAATTAGTAATATTATTAATAGTGATGATGATAACATTTCTATAGTGTCTACTATGTGCTAGGCATATCTGTGTATTTAGCAAATATTATCTCATGGGCATTCGACTGTACAACTACAACAGCTACCTAGGAATCACTAAAACTTACTGGGCAATGCTTTAAAGTTTTATTAATTGCTTAAGTAAGCTTTGAAAAAGCTGTATTTCCTAGTTATGTTCAGCAAAATTGACCAAATAGTCAAAGTGGGGAAAGGGACCAGAAAAATTAAAATATAGATTCTTTTTCTCTTTAATGACATAGAGGGTTTCCAGTGCCATGGTTAAAGAGTCTTAGTAAAATAATACTAATAATACCCATAATAACTAACATTTACAAAGCACTTATTATATGCCAAATACTGTTCTAAGCTCTTTTCTATTGTGGTAAATACCAAGATAAATATACAATGTATTTATAATACACACTAATACACAATGTGAAGGGTATGCTGGATCGTGGAGATAGTGGAGCTCAGTTTGATTTTTTTTTTTTTGTATGAGTCACATTAACCCTTTGTCATCAATTTTCTCATCTTTAAGGTGAAAAAGTTGAATTAGTCTTCTCTTAGAGACTAAGAGTTTCAGATCTAAATTTATGATCCTCTAAGAACATGATCCCTGTAAAAGGAATTTAGGATTACATTATCACAAAGCAGCCAAGAAAATTGGTTTTTAGCTATCCCCAGTCTTCCCAAACATGTCCTATGTGTTTTTATAGTTCTACTGAACTATTAATTTTTAAGCATATATGTTTTTCTAGCACAGTAATATCCTGGGCCTTTTAATACAGTGGCCAATCCTGTACTAGAAAGAAGATCTTATACACTTCCTAGAAACCTAGGAAAATGAGTTAGTAATTGTATCCTAACTAACTAATTGATAGTGTAAATACATCTTAGAGGGTAGCAATTAGACTTTTATCATGGAAAGAACAACACCCTACTATATTGTAATGCTTCTTTTGAAAAGTCCAAATATGAGGAAAGGGAATAGGAGTGGGAAGAAATTAAAACTGGATACTGTATCAGAATATCCTGTGAGATTAAGCTTAACAAAATTATACTAAATCAGCTAGAAACCAGAAGCTGTTTCTCAGTGCTAAAAGAACAAGTAATTTGAATTTATTTCGGTCATTTGAAACAGTTGTAATTTCCTTGAGAATCGTGGGTACTGAAAGCTGCTGGATGAGAAAACATCTGTGGGTGTGCACATTCTGAGCAAATCTGGCTTTCCAGGAATTGAAAAATGTGTTCTGATATGTGGCTCTTGGGAAAGTAAATTCTATTCTGCTGACTGCTCATAAGTGACTAATTATAGAGTTGGCTGAAGCTGGCTTTTCGGTTTCCACACTTAGTCCTAGAAGACCTTATCTCCCAGAACAAAGGGAACAAACATAAAAGGAAACCTTTATAATTTCAGTAATGACTAGCCTGAGAAAGGAAAAAAAAACCAAGTCTGGTCTCACCTCTCATTGAGAAGACTCTTCTAACAATTGAAAATGGGAAACAGACATCCTTGCACTGTGGATCTAAAAGCCCCTCAAAACATTGGCACCACATAAACAAAAGGACTTCTTGGATATCTTGTCCTATGCCAATGTACATTCAGATATTTTGTGACTGTTTTAGAACTTGTGAGGGAAAATAAAAGTTTAAGTTCTTTGCAAATGGGACAGTAGTAAGGCCTCCTTTATGGAGCTGTGTAAAAAATTCCATACTTTCTCTTTATCTATCTATTTTTGAAAAATCCAAAGGAGCAAAATGGAATGTTTTGAGAATTA
Source organism: Sminthopsis crassicaudata (assembly GCF_048593235.1). Classification (NCBI taxonomy): domain Eukaryota; kingdom Metazoa; phylum Chordata; class Mammalia; order Dasyuromorphia; family Dasyuridae; genus Sminthopsis; species Sminthopsis crassicaudata. The sequence continues at coordinate 168,543,993 of NC_133619.1, read as the reverse complement.
TAGAAAGAAGGATCTGGGCTTTATTGCAAATTAACTGGTTCCATTTTATAAGATTTTTTACTCCAAATGCCACTTGAAGAAAATGACAAATTTCTGATTTCATTGTAGAAAGTATTGTTGAGTTTATTATTAGAGGAATGGATGTGTTTAGTAATGTGCTTATTTTTTTTTTTATTTCAGGGGCCTCCAGGTTTGCCAGGATTGAGGGGTGAGCCAGGAGCAAAGGGAGAGCCTGGAGAGATTTATTTGGATGCAAAGCTCAAGGGTGACAAAGGAGAGCCAGGTTTTCCAGGACAACCTGGTGCCCCTGGAAGGGCAGGAACACCTGGAAGAGATGGCCATCCTGGTCTTCAGGGCCCCAAAGGATCACCGGTATGTTTATTTCCATATTTAGTATATGTACCTTAATTTAGAGCAAAGGGGAATAAAAAGGATTACAATTTGAATAATTATCTATTTTTAGTAAAAAATCTGGCTAGTATTCAGACATAAATTTAGTGTCAGACCTACTAAAGTTAGTTTCAAGTCTATAATAGTTGTGAAGGAGAAATGGTGATAATGAAAATGGATTGCATGCTGAGGGTTAGGGAGCAAGTATGGGAAAATTATGATTTGAGGGAGCCAAATGAGTCTGAGGTGTTTGGTTGGGATATTAAATTTTGAGGCAGGATGTACTGTTTTTAGAGACATTTACACTGTAATTAGGAAAAGCTCTTGTTGGATTAGAAAATTAATCTGAACTGGAAAAACAAAAACTAATCTTTTACCTACAGTTATAAAGGTATAAATCTTCTCAGTTAAATATGATAACAGAAGGGTGGTGGTTTGGAGTAGGGGAGGAAAATGGGATGATAAATATAGCATACTTAATTATCAAAAAGTAAAGATTCTAAAATTAACATGTATGAAAGATAATTATCTTTTTTATTAAAGGGTTCAATAGGACTAAAAGGAGATCGTGGTCCCCCTGGAGGAGTTGGTTTTCCTGGAAGTCGTGGTGACATAGGCCCTCCTGGCCCACCAGGATTTGGTCTACCTGGTCCAGTTGGTGACAAAGGGCAAGCAGGTTTTCCAGGAAGCCCTGGGTCCCCAGGTCTCCCAGGTAAGTATTTGGAACATACGAAAAATTGATAAAATTACCACCTATATCGTATAGTAGAAAGAGCAATGAATGACGCACCAAGGTTCTGTTTCCATTATGACTACTGACAAATTACTTAGACTCTTTAGCCCTCAGTTTCTTCATCTGTAAAATTTTTGGATAACAGTCAGTTTTCTTTGACATCTCTTTCACTTCTAAAATTCTGTGAATCTTTATTCTTTATGTAGCTACCTTTCCAACCAGAAATCATAGGTTGGGAGTTCCAGAGGGAACACCTACTATCTTGAGTTAAAAAATTTTAGTAAAAATCTGGCTAGCATTCAGACATAAATTTAGTGTCAAACCTACTAAAGTTAGCGTCAAGTCTATAATAGTTGTGAAGGAGAAATGGTGATAATGAAAATTGATTGCATGCTGAGGGTTGGGGAGCAAGTATGAGCCCTCTGGGAAATGTGCTCTTAAAGCTATAACTTTGTATCTTTAATAGCCCATAGACACAAAGTACAAAGCAAAAGTCACTCACCAACATGATACAGTAAAGAGTACATTATGCTACAAATACACACAATGTTTAAGGGGAGAGTGGACATAAATTCATAGTAAGTTAGTAGTTCGACATCCAGAGAATATATATACCTAAGACAGGTCATGTTTCTGGACTATAGACTTCTCATGGACATTAGCTTCTTGTGGTATCCATTTGCTGTTACCCCAGGTGCATCTCTTTTACTGGAAAACATGCTCAGTTAGAATCCCTGGGTATGCCACAGATCCATTCCCAAATGTGAGGGCTAATTAACATTGACTCTGTGGTTGGTTATATTCTCTGCTGTCAGGGTCATTCTACTTCATGATGTTCTAATATTGATTCTTGCATCTGTGTTTACCCAGTAAATATGTGTGTCTATGAACTATGTTTACCCACTAAGTGTGTTTGAACTATGTTTCAAAAATCCAAGATTTCCTTGAATTCTTGACTTCCATGACCTATCTCCAGGGTTGGTAGCTTTAGGGTTTTTAAATTCATGTGGGGCATGGCCAGTCTTTTGCCAACCAATGCCAACTTGTATTTCCAATTCAATCAGAGAAATTGCATTTTGTTAACATATTAATTAATACCTTATTACCACTGTTATTTGTGGTTTAGTTTTTAATAATTATATCAGTTGAGATGGGGGCAGGGAATGAAAAACAACTCATTCCTCTCCTCCATTTTATATGCTTTTCTTTTTATCAAATGTGTATATGCCAGTAAGGTATTGCTGTTTTAATTTATGAGCAGTTTAGTTGTGAAAAAAAGTGGAAAAAACCTTTTTGTATTAAAGAATACAGAAACAGTTTTCAGATGAAATGTGATAGACATAGACTTGCTCTAAGGACCAAAGAACTCAGAGGAACTGTCTTGAGAAGATAGAAAAATCTGGTGCTAGAAGAAATCCTGACCCTTCAGATAATTTGCTTGTAACCAATTTTTTTAATAAGAAAGTTTAATAAAGTAGATAATTAACTAGAGGCAATGGGATGATTAAATAAAGACTATTGATTTCAAAATTTAAGAATAAAAAATTGTTCATATTATGTTATTGGTATGAGAAAGCACTTCTTTCTCTGTCCAGGTTTTCTGTCTCTGTCTCTCTCTCCACCTCTTTTCTCCAAAGAATAATCACCAAGTATGTGGAAGTATTGGTTTTAGCCAAAAGAAAATAGGAAGTCAATAGGGAAAAAAGGATTAGTCAGCAATTAAAACTCTGTTTCCCCAACTCTTGATAGGAACTGGCAGCAGAATGTGAAAGACAGGTTTTCTATTTGTTTTACTATTAGTGAGTGCAATCAGCATGTGTTTAAAGCTAATCAGACAATCCTATTAGGTATAGAGCTAAATAAGTTTGTTTGCATTGTCAAGAGAATCAACATAAGAAGCTTTGCTGTGAATTCTGATTTGCTATAAGAAAAGCTAATTCAACGAATTAGCTAATACAATAAACCAGCATCCAATTGGGTCAAGAGTTATCCTAGATCTTGTGCATTGTCCAGACAGCCAACCTGAGATGTTTTCTATTTGTCTAGCTTAAGAGAATTGCTTTTCATTATAATAGTGTAGCAATTCCTCTGAATTTTTGAAGAGTAATTATTGCTTCATCAATTTAAGAATAAGTGAGAAACAGATTTGCATAGAGTAGAAAGTACCAAAAGAAAACAGCCTATCAAGAAATGGTTTTGATGACAAGACTAGGAACCAAGAACATCAAGGCCTGAAAATCAGAATTATGAGTTTTCCTAAATTATAGATTGTCCTTATTCATGTGTCTCTCTCCTAGGTTTCTGTCCCTCATAGATAATGTCTGTACTGATGGGAGAGACCCTGATTTATGAATGATAATACTCTTAATAATGTATTAATTACTTTTGCATGACCTTATATGAAGTAACTGTTATTATGCTTCTTAATATTGATATTACCTGATTTTTAAATGTATGTTTTATATTGTGAGAGCTAATTTAAAGGTGGCACAAAGCCAAGATGAGGTAGTGAAGACAGGGATTCACTTGAGTTCTTCCGAATTTCCCTCCAAACATCTACCTTCAAAATAATGCTTCAAAATGAATCTGTAGTGACAGAACCAGAAAAGATTTGGGGTGAAACAATTATCCAGGCAAAGAAAACTTGGAAGTTTGGCAGAAAAGGTCTGTCTCATTGTAATGAAAGTAGAACTAAGTGCAGTATAAGGCTGCACCCTAGAAAGTCAGTAGCAAGTCTTGACAGTAGCTTACAAAGCTCCCTGACCACAAATGTTAAAGGGATCAGATACCTGATCAGAAGGAGATTACAGGGAATTTATTCTGGATGTTGGACCCTGTTGCATTGTCCAAACAGTTCTGGGTCACAATGCCTGGGCAAGAAAGAACTTTAGCACTCTGGCATATGGATGCAGGGGAGCAGAGACCCTGATCACAGTTCATGGGCAGAAAAGAATACTTGGTATGACTCACTTTTCAGAGCACACACCAAAAGAACAGTGAACAGACCTCTCCTTAGGTCATACTGCCTTGGAAGAACCAAAAACTTGCACAGCCTCAAATCTAGCTCTGTAAACATCAGCACAAAAAACCTAAATGTTAGGATACCACGGGAGCAGAGTCCAACTTCGAAACCAAGTTAAGAAAGAGGCTGGAAAAAAATGAGCAAGCAACAAAAAAGAATCTGATCATATAAAATTACTATGGTGACAGGAAAGATCAAGATCAAGTTAAAATAGCTACATACAAAATCTCAAAGAAAAATTTTAACTGATATCAATTCTCAAAATAATTCCTTGAGGCTCTCAAAAGTGATTTTAAAAATAAAATAAGCAGAAAAAAATTGAGAGAAGAAATGAGAGTGATGCAAGAAAATTATGAAAAGGGTGTCAATTAGCTTGGTAAAGGAAACACATACACACATAAAACTGAATAAAATAACACTAAAATATAATTGGTTAAATGGTAAAAGAGGCACAAAAATCTTTTAAATAAAAGAATTACTTAAAATGTAGAACTGACCAAATGGAAAAGGAGGTACAAAAGTTCACCGAAAAAAATAAGTCCTTAAATATTGGAATTGAGCAAATGGAAGCTAATGATTCCATGAGAGAATAATAAATAATAAAATGAAATTAAAAGAATGAAAAATAAAACAAAATATAAAGTATCTCATTGGAAAAAAAAAACTGACTTGGAAAATAGATCTAAGACAGAAAATTTTAAAAATTATTGAATTAAATTAAAGCCGCAATCATTATGTTTCAAGAAATTATCAAGAAAAACTTCTCTAGTATCTCAGAGTCATAGGGTAAAATAGAAATTGAAAAAATCCACTGATCACTTCTTGAAAGACATCTCAACATGTAAACTCCCAAAAATATTATAGGTAATCTAGGATATACTATAAAATATTTAATATGTATGGGAATACCTGCCATCTAGGGGAGGGGGTGGAGGGAAGAAGGGGAAAAATTTGGAACAGAAGGGAGTACAACGGATAATGTTGTAAAAAAAATTACCTATGAATATGTACTGTCAAAGAAAATGTTATAATTATAAAAATTAATAAAAAATAAAAAAGAATATTATAGCTAAATTATAAAGCTCCCAGATCAAGAGAAAATATTGCAAGTTTCCCGAAAGAAACAATTCAAATATGATGGCACCACAGTCTGGAAAAACACAAAATCTAGCAGTTTCTACATGAAGGATTAGAGAGCTTACAATATATTCCAGAAAGCAAAGGAGCTAGGACTGTAACCAGGAATCACTTATCCAGCAAAACTATGCATAATTCTTCAGGAGAAAAAAGGATATTTGATGAAGTAGGGGTCTTTCAAACATTTCTGATGAAAAAACCAGAGCTTAATAGAAAATTTGACTTTTATGTATGACTCAAAAGAAGTATAAAACGGTAAATATGAAAGAGAAGCCATAAGGAATTCTATAAGGTAAAATTGTTTAAATTCCTACATTAGAAGCTGTAACTTCTCAGAATTTTATCATTATTAAGGTAGTTAGAAATTCAAACAAATCTTTTTTATTTTTTGCAGATATTGCATTTAAAATATTTTATTTTACAAATTATAGGTTTTATTGGCTACTGTGACTTGAGCAAGCCTATCAATTCCATTGTCCCCAACTGAACATGCTCACATCATGTCTATGTATCACATTTTGGTATTTCTCAAAATATGTTTAATTTTTTCATTATTATTATAATATCTATTATCTGTGATGCTACTATTATAATTGTTTTGGTTGATCATATATTGCACCCATATAAATGGTGAACTTAATTGATAAATGTTGTGTTTGTTCTGACTACTCCACTAGCCAGCCCATTACTCTCCCTCTCTTTGGGCTCCCCATTTCTTGAGATACAACAAAATTGAAGAATATCATGCAATCTTAGTTGATAAAGCAGTGGCAGTGAGAAGATTAACTCCAGATTTGAAAGAAATTCCAATGTGTGTAAAATTCTGTCAAACAGCTTCAGGGGGAAAGGAAAGCATGAGAGAAAAGGATAGAAAGGGGAAAATAGGATGAAGGGAAATATATATTTAGAAATTGTAAAAATATGTGAATGTGATATACTCACCTATAAAACAGAAGTGAATAGCAGAGTCACTTAAAAATCAGAATCCAACAATATATTGTGTACAAAAACACATTTAAGATGAGAGACATACATAATAAAGGTAAGGGGTTAAAATAAAAAAATAAAAAAAGCAGAGGTGGCAATCATGATTTCAGACACAGCAAAAGCAAAAAATAGATCAAATTAAAAAAAGATAAATTAGGAAACTACATTTTGTTAGAAAGTACCATAGACAAATGATGTAATATCAATATTATACATATATGTACCAAATAGCATAGCATCTGGATTTCTTAAAGGTTAGTTAAATGAATTATAGAAAGAAATAGACAGTAAATTTATATTAGTATAGTATTTCAAGTTTCCCCTTTCAGAATTAGATAAATCTGTCCCATCAAAATAAAGAAGAAAGAAGTTAAGGAGATGAATACATTTTAAAAGAAGTTATATATGACAGATTTCTGGAGAAAATTTAATGGAAAAACAAAGAAATTATACCTTTTTCTCAATAGTTCATGACATGTACATAAAATGATTATTTATTAAAGCATAAAAATATCACAGCCAAATACAGAAAAGCTGAAGTATTAATTGCAACATTTTCAGATCATAGTACACTAGAAATTACATTCATTAAAAGCACATGGGATCCTAGATTAAAATTAATTGGAAAATAAATAATCCAATCCTAAAAAATGAGTGAGTGAAAGAACAGATTACATAAACAACAAATAATTCCATTAAAGTGAATTGCAACAATTTGACAACATACCAAAATTTATGGGATGCAGTCAAAGCAGTACTTAGGGGGAAATTTATATCTCTATACATTTACATTAGTAAAGCTGAGAAAGAGTAGATCAATTAATTCATTGTATAACTTTTTTTTTTAAATCCTAGAAAAAGAACAAATTAAAAATTCCAAAACACCAAATTAGATATTAATAAAATTCAAGCAAGAAACCCATTGAACTAATAAAAAAAACTGGAAGCTGATCTTATGGGGGAAAAGCAATAACAATAAAGATAAACTTTGGTTAATTTGATTAAAAAACAGAAAACTAAATTATTTCTGTCATAAATGAAAAGAGTGAATTAACCATCAATGAAGATGAAATTAAAGCAATTATTAGGACTATTTCCCTCAATTATATGCCAATAAATCTAACAATCTAAGTAAAATGGATGAATATTTACAAAAATATAAATCTTCCAGATTAACACGATCTTCAAAATTGAACAAACTATCAATGAGCTTCCTAAAGTCCTAAGGACCAGATGGATTTAGAAGTCAATTCTACCAGACATTTAAAGGACTATTAATTCCAATATTGTGTAAACTACTTTGGAAAATAAGTTTGTTTGTTTTTTAAAGAGTCCTACCAAATTCCTTTTCTGACAAAAATATGGCAGTAATATATAAATCAGGAAAAAGAAAACAGAGAAAGAAAACTGTAGACCAATTTCCATAATGCATTTTGATACTTTAAATAAAGCACCAGGAGGAACATTATAGCAATATATCATAAAGGTCATAAACAATGACCAGATGGAATTTATGTCAGGGATGCTGAGCTGATCCAATATGAGGAAAACCATCAGCATAATTGACCAGATCAATAGCAAAACTAACAAAAAAACCATATGATTATATCAGTCGATGTAGAAAGAGCTTTTGACAAAATACAATAGTCCTTCCTATTAAAAAAAACACACTAGAAAGCATAGGAATAAATGGAGCTTTCCTTAAAGTGAAAAGTAGTATCTATCCAAAACCATCAGTAAGCATTATTTGTAATGGGGATAAGCTAGAAGATCACAAGTCAAGTAAGGATGCCCATTATCATCACTATCCATCAATATCATTCTAGGCATTATCACCACTATCATTTAATAATATATTAGAGATGCTAGCTATAACAATAAAAGAAAAAAGAAATGGATTAGGAATAGGCAGTGAAGAAAAAAAACTACCACTTTGTAGATGATGTGAAGGTATACTTAGAGAGTCAAGTAAAAACTATTTAAAATAATTAATAATTTTAGCCAAGTTGCATGCTATAAAATAAATCTATGTAAATCATCAGGATTTTTATTACTAACAAACTCCAGCAGCAAGAGCTAGAAAGAAATGTTCCATTTAAAATAACTGCAGACAATAAAAAAAATTTTGGGGATCCACCTGCTTAGGATAATCTAGAAACATAATTATAAAATATGTTTCATACAAATAAAATATCTAAACAACTGATAAAATATCAATTGCTAAAGGGAAGGTTGAGCTAATGTAATAATAATGACAGTTCTAACTAAATTAATTTACTTATTCAGTACCATAGAAATCAAACTACTAAAAGATTATTTTATAGAAATAGAAAAAATAGTAACAAAAGTCATCTGGAAGAACATAAGGTTAAGAATATGAAGAGAATCAATGGGGGAAAATGTGAAGGAAGGTGGTCTCACAGTTTTATATCTCAATCTATTTACAAAAAGGTATTCATCAAAATAAAAAGCCTCAGATGAGGTCCCAAAGAGTCAGACATAACTGAAATGACTAAACAGCAATAACAATAAAATCATTAAAACCATCTGATACTGACTAAAAACTCAAGAAGTGAATCAGTAGAATAGATTGAGTATATAATGCACAGTAACTGATGGCCATAATAATCTCATGTTTGATAAAATCAAAGACCCAAACTTTGGGAGAATTCATTACTTGATAAAAATAGCTGGAAAACAGCTTAGCATATGCTAAGTATAGACCATCATCTCTCACTAATATAAGGTCAAAGTGTATGGCTTAGAAGGATGGGGGGGGGAAGGAGAGGAAGGATTTATAAGTTTCTCTAATGAAGGTCTCATTTCTCAAATATATAGAGAAACTTTATAAAATATGAATGATTTTCTAATTTAGAAAATCAGAAGGAAAACTCAAAGTCATCTTAGTCATATGAAAAATTTTTTTAAAATAACTACTAATTAGAAAATGTAAGTTAAACAACTCTTCATTGCCTATTATCCCACATCTATTACTTTGGGTAATATGACAGAAAAGAGAAAAGTAAAGTATTTAAAGGAATTTGAAAAAATGGTTGAATTAATACATTATTGGTTGATTTGTAAACGGATCCAACCATTCTGGAGAGAAATTTGGAACTATTTCCAAAGACCTCTAAAACTGTGCACTCTTTGATCCACTAATAGGGCTGTATTCCAAAGAGAGCCTTCCTCTAAAAAAGAAAAGGAAAAGGATCAATATTTTCAAAAATATTTATATTGCAGCTTTTTTTTTTTTTGTGGTGGCAAAGAATTGGAAATTTAGGGGATGGCCACCAGTTGGAGAATGGCTAAAGAAGTTGTAGTGTATGATTGCTGTGGAATACTCCTGTGCTATAAGAAATAATAAGCAGGATGTTTTCAAGAAAAAAAAAAAAACAGGGAACACCTGCAAAATGAAATGTGCAGAACCAGGATAATATTGTCACAGTAGCAAGAGTATTGTGAAGATGGTCAAATTGTAAATGACAGGTATTCTCAGGAATACTTATGAGAAAAAAAATTCTATCTATTTTCAGAGAAAGTACTGATGGGGTCTGAGTGCAAGTAGGAATGAACATCCTTTTTTTAAACTTTTTTTTTGTTTTGTTTTGGTTTTCTTTTGCAACGTAGCTAATATTTAAATAAGTGTATTTTATAAGACTGTATATCTGTAATGAATATCAAATTATTTCCTTTCTCAAGGAGAGGGAAAAAGAATTTGGAATCAAAAATTAAAAAACCAACAAATGTTAAAAATTGTTTTTATATGTAATTGGAAAAAAAAGTTAATGGTGTCAATGTGTGATTTTGTGTAAATGGGAAGCACATTTGGAAGGTCTCCGGAACTAAGTGAACAAGTAAGAAGAGTGTGTGTAATCCTATAATATAATCACTATTAGGAATAGTGTGAGTTGTTTCCATGTGGTAGAAGTCCTTCTCTAGGAACTCTAAACATCGAGTATGGGGGCAGATGGTGATCAGTAAGCCATCTCAGAGAGAAAAGGAAGCCATATATTAGGGTAAGGCTATATGCATAAATAAAAGCCAGATATTAGAATTAAAGGTCTTTTCCTACTTCATTTAAGTCATTGTGATATCTAAATTTACTAAATATTTTTTCTTTGAATTAATATATTCTTTTATTGTTTATAGTTTACAGGTAGTGGTCTTTTTGGTTAAAGGAGTATTGTCGGTGTTCCAAGTAGAGCAAAGGAAAATATAAATCATAATTCTTTCATATCTATTTTGATCTAAAGTAGACCTCGGATAAGACATGTATATAGAGGGAGATGAATATGCATTAGAATGCTTTTCACTGAGTAAATATATGTGTTTAATTAACTCAAGAGAAAACATTGATAAGAAAGAAAAAAAAAACATAATACTGTCAAAATATACAGATTGCATTTCTATAATTCTCATCTCATTAGCTACCATTATTTCCTAAATGAATAGAGAAGATAGTTTAAAACGATCACCAAACTAAGAATTGATAAATAATCTACAGCAGGATTCAGAGGAATATATTATCATTATTATTGGGTCAGCTAGGTGGTACAGTGGATAGAGTTCTGGCCTGAAATCATGAAGATTCATCTTCCTGGGTTCAAATCTGGCTTCAGATGGTTACTGACTTTGTAACCTTGGTCAAAGTCATTTAACCCTGTTTGCCTCAGTTCCTCACAGTGAGCCATTCCAGTATTTTTGCCAAGAAAACCCCAAAATAGGGTAAAAAAGAAATCGATCATGACTGAAGTGACTGAATAACATCAGTCATCATCATCATCATCATCATCATCATCATCATCATCATCATCCAGCAAAACATATAGAAAGTACCTACTGTGTGAAAGATACTTTGCCAGGCTCTGGATTTAGGTATAACACAGACCCTCATCTTAAGTAGCTTTCAGTCAGAGGAAAATATATTACATTGTTGAGTAAGGTAGTTTAGGATTAGGAAATCTGTGATTTCACTGACTGAGAAAACTTCTTGTACTCAACATTTTCTCTGGTTAACAAGATTACATTTCTAAAGAGCTGCCTGGAACAGAGTTTAGATGACTTATCTGGAGGCACACAACCAGTATAGTGGGGGATGACTCAAACTTGTTGGATCTCTAACTAATTCTCTATTCATTAAACTACATTAAAAATATGTTCAGAACTTTCTAATCAAGCAAATTGAATAAGAAATTATATGTAGCTGGGAGTTTTTTTTTCTGGAATAGTTTTGTATGCAGTAAAATTTGGATTGTTTTGTGGTCTTAGTAATTCTCATGAAAAAAAATAGAATTTTAAAATAAGTGTTAAGCCATAACTTTTTAGGATTTGATGCAAATAATTATGGGTATGCATTTCAACAAAAATGCTTTCTCTTAAAGATTTCAGAAAATTAGTGGAGGGAAAGGGGAAAATAGGCTTCACTATCATTTTAATAAATTTAATATTATATTTTAGATGGTGCAAAAACACTACACTTGGCATATAGAGCCTTCTATTATATCCGTGTTTACAAATTTTTTCAGGTCCCAAGGGTGAAGCAGGAAAAGTGGTTCCTCTACCTGGTCCCCCAGGGGCAGAAGGTGTTCCAGGACCCCCAGGTTTCCCAGGACCCCAAGGTATATTTTTTAAAAAATTTTATTTCTTTTAAAAGTTGAAGCCTGACAAACTTCCAATTTTAGCTAAGATTGACCTTTTACTATTCTCATTAAAGGTGATAGAGGTTTTCCTGGCAGCCCAGGAAGACAAGGACCTCCAGGCGAAAAAGGATCTGTTGGCCAACCAGGAATAGGATTTCCAGGACCTCCAGGACCAAAAGGTAAAAGTTTTAAATATTAAAAATGAATTTAATTGAAATTAAGAGCTTTGGGTTGGGAATTCTCTTATTGGCCATTCTACTAGCTACAAAATCTTATGTTTCTGTTTCACTTTTTCTCAAATGTAAAATGAGTTAATGATTTTTTTTTCTGCCCTAAGAAAATATTGTAGAAATAAAATAGGACCATAAGTATGAAATAGCTTTGTAACCTAGCAAGAATTCTTTAAAAATATGAGATTATCTTATACGATGATTTTTGGAAAAATGAGATGGTGATTTGAAGAGAAGTAATTTACAAGCATTTAGTTGACAGATATAACTCTTGGTTAGGAAGGAATTTAAAGTTAGGAAGGTAAATCTATTTATGGAGTATATTGTAAAATAGGCTCAGAAGCACCATTAAGCTGACATTCCTTATTGTCCTAAAAAACAAAAACAAAAACAAAACCCTTTTCTCCACAGAAGGAGCAGCAGGATAGCATTTTTAGAAATTTACAAGAAAATGATTTGGGAAGACCAGGAAAGGGGATCCAAACAGATTCAGGCTAGGAAGCCTATTTACGGAGAAAAGATTCCTAATATATTCTAGAATTACCTGTCCCTCATTCCCATTTGATTGTTATTTATCCTTATTTATTTTTTGAGAACCTTTATTATATTCTAATTGTGGTCATCTAGAATGGTCAGTCTTCTTTGGTAATTTAGTTTGCTTGTTTAGTTATACAGCCTAGTCTGCATGGTATGAATTAGTTGTCATTCAAGGAATTGACCAGTATTGGTAGAAGGAATTTTGTTATTGTAAGTTCTCAATATCAATATGATTATAGTTCTAGTTCTCCGCCTCTGAACATAATACCATTTGGCCAGGCTCTGCCTCAGTGTCCTTGGCTATTAGACCAAGGGGTAAAACAAAATTACATACAAACACACACACACACACACACACACACACACACACACACACACACACACATACACCTTTTTAACTCCCCTTTTCCTACACACAGACTCACAAAAACTGATCCTAGGCATCTTAATAGGCATTAATTTCCATAACAGGAGATAATAAAGCTTTTTTGGTTTGAATATTACCAGAGAGGCTAAATTATTATTACTTGTGTCCAGTACAATGCCTGGTACATCATTATATAGTAGAGTTTAATAAATTTTAGATTACTAATTTTTCTGTCATGCTTAACTTTAAAAGCAAGAGAAAAGGAGATTTAGGAAAAGGAGAATAGAAAGAAGTGGCTTAGTAAAGAGAAAGAAGAGAAAGAAAAATGGATAGATTTGGGGAAAAAGAGGTGTGTAGATTGTAAAATGCCCATAACAGTGTCTTAGGTGACCCTGGTGATACCAGCTGAATAAATTATCTTTACTTTTTGCTTTCAGAATATGTATCTCTGCTTAATTTTCCAGATAAGTTCAGGCCTAGTTTAGTAGGTCATAAACCCGTTGCAATATTAATGATCTGCTTTATTCAATAGGTGTTGATGGCTTACCCGGAGCTATAGGTCAGCCTGGAAATCCAGGTCGTCCAGGATTTGATGGTTTACCAGGAAATCCAGGTGTTCCAGGCCAAAAAGTAAGTAGTATTGTTCTTTTTATTTTATTGTTTTAAAAAGTGTTCTTGAGAAAGGAAAAATGCCAATGATAATGTAGCTAAAGAATCACCTTGCACCTTTTCATTTGCTAGAATTTCATTATTTTGATTTATTCACATTCATCTTTTGTTTTGTTTTGTTTTGTTTTTTAAATTGAAAGGAAAAACAACACTTTTGTGGTTCTGAATTAACTCCATGATTGGGAAGTATACTTTAGCAAGTCACTTTAGGATCAAATAGGCCATAAAATATATCTTGATTTTGTAAACAACAACCCCTTATTAAGAAAGTGAATGTGCTTTTATGAATCATCATGGACTAGGAGATAGGAAACTGGCTTACAGTTCCATCTTTTTAATGATCTTCCAGAATGATCTTGGCCAAATTATTTTATTTTTCTTGAATACAGTTCCCTCATCTGTGAAGCTATTTCTAGTTTCCTATCATCTTTAATTCTTTAATTCTATGATTCATTACACATTTCCTTAGAAACTGAATAACCAGAGGGTAGAATTAAAATAGGGACAGATTCTAAGATTTTAGAGGTAGAAGGAGCCTGGAAGATCACTTAGTCCAGACTCTTCATCTTACCAATAAAGAAACTGAGAGGCAATTTCATCTATTCACTAATTGGCTATTAATAGCTACTAATTGACAAAATTCAGATTCAATACTAGGTTGTCTTGTTCCAAATCCAGCGATCTTTCTACTGTGCCATTACTTTAGATTTTCAAAGGAAAGGACATATGTTACAGGAAAAAATATTAAAATAATATTGTATATGTCAAAAAACACAAAATTGATATCAGAGTCTGAGAACAGAAGGAATTCATTTTGTAGAGTTTGATTAGGTTATGTGCTAAGACAGAGCAAACTCCTTCCCCTGAAATCAAGCACACTAACTCTATTGCCTCATATCTCTCTTGGCATCAGCCCTCACTTAAAGCCCTTATTTTAGAGGAAGTGGAATGAGCAATGGTTTTGGCTCCAATCTGAGTTCCACAATTTAGTATGTTTGAAACTTTGGATAGCTCATTTTAATTTGTGGGTCACAATTTCCTGATATGAATTAGGGATATGAACTAGGTGATCTCCTAATTTTTTTCTGGTTTTAGGGCCTATGAAGATTCTTTAGGCTGTCTTCTCTTTTTTCTGTGTTACTCTAAAGAATCAGATCAAGGTGGAGTAGTTGGATGCTGATCCTTCTAAGTCCCAGACTCCCTGATTTCTGAGGCATCTTTGAATACTGGTTGAATTTACTTATAATGAAAATGCTTTATTTATCAGTGGAAGTAGCAGTGTAATTTGTCTTGAAGGAAGGCCAAAAATGAGTCCTATCAGTATTTTTTAAAAAGAAACCTATCCTTTACATTTTGTACTGAGTATTTGGAAAAGAAAGAAAAGAGCAAGACAGTGAGACACAGAGAACTATAAGTCCACAATTTTAAATAAACTCCTCTTTTAGTTATATTTTTAAATATTCATATTTGTTAGTGTTTATTGTTAATTTTTTTAAAAGAAAGAAGTGAGTGTGCACTGAACTTGTGAAGAGCTAGAAAAAAAAATCTCCATAGGCTCCTCCTGCTAGAGAACTCTATAGTCAACCAGAAGCCAGGCCATGGTAAAAATGATTACTAACATGTTCCTGTCCCATATAATTAGTTAAGTACAAATGGAATGCAAATTGATTTTTTGCTATTATCAATAATGTGTGCCCTTAAAAAGTATTCAAAGATCATAGATCTTGACTTCTTGTTACTAACTATTCTTACAATGTGCAAAAATTGAGTAATTTTGAGTATAGAGAGACAAAAGAAAGACTTCTTTGAAGGGAAAGTTATAATTTTAAGATTATTTTTTTAAAGAATGCAATAAATCCAAAAGCCATGGAAACTGGTTTTTGATATTATAGCAGAAATCAATTGTACTTTACTCAAAACACTTTTTCTTTTTTCTTTTTGCCCTATATACAACTTCTCAAACATTTATTTAATACATAATTTGAAGTAAAATTATATTGCTTATTTTCTTTTATAGGAGATTTCATTTGTTTATTTTTTTTTTCATTTTCACTACTTATTAAATGCTCTTAGATCATAAAATGTTTTAAAGGATATTTTAAAAGCACTGATTAACATTTTAAAAAAATTAATTATGAAGGTAAATCCAAGATAGCAGAGTAAAGGCAGAAAAAACCATTAGGCATGGTGTCCTATTATGATTTGGAACCTTTTATTAAGAAGGTATCAGCTCACTTGTGAGAATGCAATTGTTTTGCATTTTGTTTTTTATTTGTGTCCAGCATGAAGACCTTAGAAGTTCTAAGCCCAGAAAAACATGTTGGAAACACTAAAGTTAGCAAAGAAAATAATACTGTCTGGGACTAAAATTCCCAGGAATATACTAAGTTTTAAAATCCTTTTCTTGACACAGGGAAAGTCTGAATACCTGGTTACATTTGTTATAAATTGATCTTGCCTTGTCATTTTTTTTTCTTTTTAATATCAAGGGTGAGCCTGGAGTGGGTCTCCCAGGTCCCAAAGGATCAGCAGGTCTTCCTGGCATTCCTGGACGCCCTGGTGAAAAAGGGAACATTGGTGGACCAGGGATCCCTGGAGAACATGGACTTATAGGGCCACCTGGGCTACAAGGACTCAGAGGTAATGTTTTCAAAGACAGAAAATTTCAAAATGAATTCATTTTCTTAAATTACCTGTCTGTGGGTGGAAAGAAGGGAGTTCCTGATGTGGGTAACTGATTTACAATTTTTGTTTCTTCTCTTTAGGTGACCCAGGGCTGCAAGGAATCCAAGGCCCAAAAGGTGCCCCTGGTGCTCCAGGAATAGGCCCTCCTGGAGTTATGGGCCCCCCTGGAGGACAGGGGCCACCAGGATTAGCAGGTAATTCAGAGTTCCCTATACTGTCAGTAGTTGAGAAAAGACACTATATTTTTTCACTATGTGAGTGAAAGAAAGGATAAGCATAAATCTAAATAGTATGTTGGGTGGGGCAGTATTTGAAGAAAGTAATTTTTTTCAGTTTTCTTTTTCAAGTATTTTTTATTTAACTTTTCCCACACACATGTATTATTGAGCAAATAAAACTGAAAAACAAATCCTTTTTAAAATTTATTTTTATTTTATTTTAAAAATTAAAAAAAAAGAAAAAACCCAAATCTTACAGTGCATAGCTTTAGCTGCATAATCTGGTAAATGTCTAAAAATGTATGTCTCATCTTGCATTTTAAAGCTTATTACTTCTCCAGCAAGTGGTGAGTGGTACGATTCATGTTCATCCATTTAGATTTGCAGTTCATCTTTATGTTTATCAGAGTTATAAAGTCTTTCAGAGTTGTTTTTCTTTGTAACATTATCATTGTATAAATTGTTCTTCTGGTTCTTCTTCCTTTGCTTTGCATCAGTTTATGAAGGTCTTCTTAGTTTCCTCTGTCATTGTCCATTTCATCATTTCATAAGGCATGATATGGATTCTATCATATTCATATATGGACCGTTTCTTCTTTTTGGATTTCTTTGATGTAGAAACCTAACAATAATATAGTTGGGTCAGAGGATAGGAACTGTTTGGTAACTTCTTGGGCATAGCTTCAAAATGTTTGCCAGGAAGGCTAGATCATTTCAGAACTCCACTAATAATGTAGTAAGAGAATAATTTCAATTTGTAAAAATAATTTGATTGGTTATTTAAGTTAATGTTCCTTCCCATATGCTTGTAATACATGCCATTAGAAGGAGATGAGTAAAACATCCTTGAATTTTTATCATGTCATTTACATTTTTTCTAACTGAATGCAAGTGGATTCTCTTAATTGCTTCCTTGGTGGTAGTGTTAATTAGTGACATTGATATTAGGGTAGTGATATATGAATAGACCCAATCTTTAGCTCCTTCATAATCTTACAATAAAGAGGACTAGGAGAGTGGGAATCCATGAATCATTATTTATTAATAATTATAGTTTTAAGCTCGCCTCCTTCTGCTAGGGATATAGTAGACTTAAGGTTAATTATACTTAATAGGGACATATGTGTTTTCTTATAGTGTTTACCAAAAGTGACATATCTAGCAGGCTGTTTCTTGATTATGCAAGTTAAGATTATTTGCTTTTTGCCTTATTTTAGGTCCTCCTGGAATCAAAGGAGAGAAAGGTTACCCTGGATTCCCAGGATCAGATATGCCAGGACCCAAAGGAGATAAGGGAAGTCCAGGTCTTCCTGGATTAACAGGCCAAATAGGTTTACCTGGGCCTCCTGGCATACAAGGGACTCCTGGACTTCCAGGTTTTCCAGGTAAGTCATATTTGAAAACTCTTCTTCCTTCTCCAAAACTGTTAAATGAAATGATGCATGTTTACTTGAATATTCCGAGCCAAGTGAAAAACTGTCAACTATATGCAAATCTGAAATAACATTTATTCTTCTTTTGCTTTGCTCATAGGTTCCAAGGGAGAGATGGGAGTAATGGGAACCCCTGGTCAGCCAGGTCCTCCTGGACCAGTAGGTTCTCCAGGTTTCCAAGGAGTAAAAGGTAAGACTCATTGCCAGCTACAAAAATGTCAATACTCTGAAAAATCTAATTTCAAGCGTTTCTATTAGGTCAACTTCTCCTATAGAACATGGTTGCTATGTAGTTATATTAAATCCAAAGTTTCAATGACATGTTGCAATTTTCCTTATATCTTTATTGGGCAATTTTTTATGAATTTCTTTGGCCAGAATATTCATGGCAATTCTCTGAACTTAACTAGTCTTTAGATGACATTTATATTAAAACTTGCCAAATGTACTCCACTGAAACAGATTTTGAGAATATGAGATAATCACTATGCCATAAGAAAGCATGAAAGCAACGGAATAGGAAAGAATAGATCAGAAAGATTCACAATAATAAGTAATTAAATATATAATGCAAACTTATATCACATATTCTCAGATGAATAGCCTACAAGTATGTGTCTTTCCAACACTAGGAAGCATCCTTACTATAATTCTTGTATTGTCTTCTTTCTCTGTAGGTGACCAAGGTTTCCCAGGTACAACAGGACCCAGGGGTGATCCAGGTTTCAAAGGTGATAAGGGTGATGCTGGTCTCCCTGGACAGCCAGGATCAATGGATAAAGTGGACATGGACAGTATGAAGGGCCAGAAAGGAGATCAAGGAGAAAAAGGTAAACTTTCTTTCATTCATTTTGAGCCAGAAAAAATTCACATTTAAGGTGAAACTTTTAACCTAAGGTAGCACAAAACATGTCTGGAATTTTTAGGATTGTTTAGGATTCTCTGAAGTCTTTGCCAGCAAAATAGACTGTGTTATCCTCTCTCTTAACTAGCTAATATTGTTATCAACTTTAGTTTTGCTTGTCTTCAAAAATAAATATAATTTCTCTTATCTGACATTAGTACAAAATATATTTTCTCAAATGAATATTTTCTTTAAAATGTTATTCTATCAGAAATTTCTAATTTTATTTAGAGAAAATTATTATTTAAAATGTTATTTTCTTAAAAGGAAAAAAATGCTGTTGTAATTATCTTATATTTTTAGTTTTTTCATCCCTTAGAAAACTCTTCTTTTAGATGTTATGTTACATAACTTATTAAGATATGGTTTTGGGGAAGTTGGAGCCAAGATAGCAGAGTAAGGCAAGAACTCATTTGAACTCTCCCAAATTCATTTCTAAATGACTAAAATGATGCTTCAAAACAGATTCTGTAGCAGGAGAACCAAAAAAAGATTGAAGCAAAACTATTTTCTAGTCCCAAGACAACTTAGAAAATTGGCAGGAAAGGTTTGTCTCATTGGTGCAAAAGAGTGATATCCAACTCAGGTAGTACCTGAAGAAGCCAGCAGGGAGACTCCATGCTGGTGCAAGCAGACCAGCAGTAAGGCTTCATGTTCCCCATTCAAATCAGAAGTGAGATCCTATGCTAGCAAAATAAAATATCAGCAAAGCCTTTCATCTGTAGCATAGGTCACCAACAAGGCCCTATATCCCAAACATAGACCAATAGCACCTGGTTGAGGTCCATAGTCAGACTCTATGCCTTTGATAGCCTTGAGTACCTGATATAAGAAACTCAAGACTATTCTCTGCACTTAAAAGCAGAGCTCAACTTTAACGTAAAATTAAAAGTCAAGAAATAGGCTAGAAAAATGAGGAAAGAGCAGAAAAAGGTCCTGATTATGCAAAATTACTGGGTTGACATGGAAGATTAAAACACAAACTCAGAAGAGGAAACAGTATCAAAATAGCTATATGACAGTCTCAAAGAAAAATGCCAATTGGAATTAGGTCCAAAAAGCACTCCTAGAAGACAGCAAAAATAATTTTAAAAAGAAAATAAAAGAAATAGAAAAAAAATTTGGATAAAAAATAAAGTCATGTAAGAGAATCATGAAAAAAGAGTCAGCCATTTGGTAAAGGAAACAGAATAAAATGAAAAAAACCATACAGAAATCCACTGGAGAAAACAACTCCCGAAAAATTAGAAAAATAAGTACAAAAGCTCGTTGGAGAAAATAATCCCTTTAAATTAGAATTGGGTAGGTGGAAATTAA
Source organism: Sminthopsis crassicaudata (assembly GCF_048593235.1). NCBI lineage: Eukaryota > Metazoa > Chordata > Mammalia > Dasyuromorphia > Dasyuridae > Sminthopsis > Sminthopsis crassicaudata. The sequence continues at coordinate 168,523,722 of NC_133619.1, read as the reverse complement.
TGGCTTTATGATACACCAAGAAACCATAAAATATAAATAAAATCAAAGGAATGAAAAAAAAAAGAAAAAATGTTAATTATCTCATTCGAAACTATTTCCTGGAAAATAGATCCAGAAGAGATAATTTAAGCATTATTGGACTACCTATAAGCTATGATCAAAAGAAGAACCTTAACATCATATTTTTAAAAATGATCAAGAAAAACTGCCCTGATATTTTTATGAAATAATTCATCACCTGCTAAAGAGATCCCAAAATGAAAATGACCAGGAATATTAAAACCAAATTCCTGAGTATCCAGGTCAAGGAAAAAAATATTGCTAGCTGTTAAAAAAAAGAAACAATTCAAATGTCATTGAACTCATAGTTAGGATAATACAAAATTTAGCAACTTCTACATGAAAGAATTGGAAAGCTTAGAATCTAAGATTTCAGAAAGCAAAAGAGCTAAGGTTACTATCACCTACCCAATAAAACTGAGTATCATCCTTCAGGGGAAAAAACTGATAGATGACTTTCAAGCATTCCTAATGAAAAATTAGAACTGAACAGAAAATTTGGTTTTCAAATATAAGCCTTAAGAGACACATAAAGAAATAAACAGGAAAAAGAAAACATAAGAGATTAATAAGGTTAAACTATTTACATTTATATGGAAGATTATACAAGAACACTTAAGAAGTTTTCCACTATTAAGGCAGTTAGAAAGAGCATAAATAGACAGATGGCATGAATATAAAGTGACTATGATGGGGTAATATATTTTGAACAAGTCACCAAAATAAAGAGGTGAGAAAGAGGATTGTCCTGGATGAAGAAGAAAGGGAGAGTTAGAATGAGGTAAATTATCATGTGAGAAAAATTACCTCATTATAAGTGTTATGAAAGGTATTACATTGGAGGGAAAGATTGAGGAGTGGTGATGGCAGGCAATGAACCTTTCTCTTAATTGGATTTGGCTTATAGAGAGAATAACATATACATTCAGTTGGGTATAGAAATTTATCTTATTCTATGAGAAGTAGGAGGAGAGAGAAAATTTGAAAAAGGAGGGCAGATTTAGAGAGGTAGTGGTTAGAAACAAAACATTTGTGAAAGGAAAGAGAAAAAGAGAGGAAAGAATAAATGGAGGGGAGAGAAGAGGATGGAGGGAAAACAGTGAATATGAAGGTGATGAATTCATCCATAGAACAGAAGCAGATAGCAGAGCAGATTAAAAAACAGGATCCTACAATATGTTGTTTATAAGAAACACATTTGAAGCAGAAGGAAGCAGAGTAAATATAAGGGGTTGGAACAAAGTTTCTTATATGTCAGAAAAGTTTTTTAAAAAACACAGGTAAGATAGAGATTTTGCCTCTTTTTGTTTCCTTAATTTTATTTTGTAACAGAGGAATTAAAAACAAAGAAAATATTTCATAATTAATTACTATGAAGGATAGGGGGAAGGATTGGACTTATGATTTCATTGATACTTGAATCTCTAAGATAAGGAAAATCCTTCTATCATTGCAGGTCAGCACCTTAGATTCTTTAAGTGTTGCCTAGTGCAGAGGAGTCTAATGATTAGTATTTTGCCTTTTTCCCCATAGCTTTATAAATAATAAATAATTTATAAATAATATTTATAAATATATATTTATAATATATAATAAATATTATATATAAATATATAATAAATATTATAAATAATATTTATAAATAAATAATTTATAAATAATAAATGCTTTATAAATAGGGGACAATACATATTTATTAAATTTTGTTTCTCTTTATCTCTCTGTCTCTAACTTTGCTGTTTTCTCTTTTTTATAACTTGGGGTACTCAGGACAAATTGGACCAATTGGAGATAAAGGAGCCAGAGGAGATCCTGGCACTCCAGGAGTACCTGGGAAAGACGGACAAGCAGGAACTCCCGGCCAGCCAGGTATAGAATAAGATTTTAGTGCTCTAAAGTATATTTGTAATTTAATGTCGAAGTAGTATGTGAATGTTTCTAAAATAATTTTTGGGCAAAATGTTTGATGTTTTCTTCCCCCCCCCCTTTTTTTTTTCTTAAAGGTCCTAAAGGTGATCAAGGTCTTGGGGGATCTCCAGGTGCTCCAGGACTACCAGGACCAAAGGGTTCTGTTGGTGGAATGGGTTTGCCAGGTAAATTGGGATTTTGTGAAAGTTTCTACTTCATGGTGAATGATAAAACACATTTAATAGTGACTGGATCTGTCTGCCAAATGAAATCACATAGCTAGTCTGGGGAGGAAGAGATTACACTAACATTCACAAAAATGTGATATTTTCATTAATTAATTAACTTTAATCAGTTTACAAAGTCAACATCACTCATGTTAACTTAAAAGTGTAATTGCATACATTGGGACTTGTTTCTTGAAGCCAGAAAATTAAATAGAATTATGCAGTTTCCAAAGAAATTGTTGTCTTTCCATTGAAGAGTTTGCAATTAATTTGAACTTGATTAATCCTTATTATAGTTTTCAATTACATCATGATAGCCACTATCTCATCTAATTCTCCATACTCCATGATTTTATTAGCATTTTTCTCTCTTTGAGATGTAGACACATCATTTTCATAATAATTATTATAGAGACAAATATAATATTCTATTCAGTATGCTATTATTCTCATAAGTCTTTAATTTGTACAGAATTTAGAGAATTATTTGGGACATTCCAAGAAGACTCTCTTACCTATGGGATTTTGCAGAAGTTCCTTGATTTTTCTGAGATCAGTTTTCTAATCTGTAAAATGGAAGAAATGAACAAGATTATTTCCTTAAATTTCCTTTGACTTTTATTGTCAGTGAGTCTAAGTAGAAATTACTGTAACCATCTTGGTACTTCATTCTTGGGAGCAAAGTTTTTTCTTTTTAATTGAAAAAATAAATTTGTGGGTTGGTTCACTAGAAATTGAAGATTCTTTGGCTTGTATTTTTAGGGTCACCTGGAGAAAAAGGAGCACAAGGAATCCCCGGTTCTCAAGGTATCCCAGGTTTCCCAGGATTAAAAGGAGAAAAGGGAGTGAAAGGAGAAGCAGGTCGCCCAGGCATTGGGACTCCTGGACTTCCTGGTGAAAAGGTATTTACCATTTCATATTTAAAGGCTCATTCCCTTCTATCACATACCTCAGATTCTAATGTACAAGTATTTGTTATATTACTATTTGTCCAGGTCCATCCATAAATCTAGCTGATATATTGCAGGTCTTTATGATGGTCTTTATGGATATTTATTACCATAATAATGAAACCATATAATCTCCCTCTTTTTTGGCTTACAGTCGTGGTGATATTTAATATGCTGATCATGTATGTGTAACTGATAATATGCTATAGTCTACTTATTTCCACTATGCATAGAAACCCTTAGTTTTCCAGTGGTTTTCACTAGTTACTTTTCATTATGATTTTTTTAGTATCATATAGCCTTAGAGATTTACTTTAACTCTTAAAGAGTTCAAGATGTAAAGTATCAATATGTGTTGATAGAAGGGACTTCATTATTTGGAAGCTACATTCTTATTTATATCCTATATCTATATTCCTCATCCTTATTTATATCAATAAAATCATAAGTCTAGTTTTTATTCTTAACCCATGAAGGTCCTATGAGAGCATAGTCATATGTATAGTATAGCACAGCATCACTAGGAGAATTTATACTAAAAATATGTTTTTCTACTGGTGTGTTTTTTTCCTGCAGCAAAAAGTAATCCATGATATAAACATTTTTTTGTATTACATCTAGTCTTTGATTATTTTATATTAAACAAATTTTAGTGTATAGTACTTTTTCTCACACACATAAACAAAGGTTTGGAAATGTTGATAGTAGTTTAAAGATCAAGTGGAGAATCATTATTTGAAGACAGAAAAAATAATTTATATCATGTCAAATGGATGTGTACATAATGAATGAAAGTAGAATAAAGAAGGATGAGTAGTAGTCCATTTTCTCCCTAAGGTGCCTCATGCATCTCTTGCATATCAAAAGAAATGGAATATTCATTTGAAAATAAAAGTATCTAATGATCTAACATCTAACTATATTAATGATGACAACAATAATATCTAATTACATATTGCTTTTAAGAATTAGATAGCATTTTACTCATAAACACCTACTTTGAGGTAGGCAGTGTAATACAATTTTCCATTTGACAGATGAGGCTGACCCTACTCGCCTAGGGTCAGTCAGCTAGAAAGTGACAAAATCAAGATTTGAACCCAGATTTCCTGAGCCTAAATCCAATGCTGTTTACAATATAGAATAAGAACAGTTATAATTTCCATTTATGTAAAAATTTGTTAAATATTTGAGACACCTTATCTCATTCACTCCTTGTACTAGGTAGTATAGGTAGCATCATCCCACAGAAAAAAAAGTTCTAAGAGGTTAACAACAAAAAGAAGTATTTAATAAGAATGTAGAGTATTCAGAATGATATGGGAGATCAAAAAGTAATGAATAGAGATATAGAATATTTATATTACTTTTGTGTTTGCAGACTTTGTGCTATAATACATATATATGTATACACACACACACACACAATCTTATTTGATTCTCAAATCCCCATGAGATAAATAGATGCCTTTTTGCCCTGGTTTTTATAGATAAAGAAAATGATGCTGGATGAACCTTGCCTGATACCTCACACTGCTAGTATATTTCTGAGTCAAGATTTGAATTCAGGTTCTTCCAAATCTGTTATTCTATCTACTAAGCTAGCTTTGTACATCATAAAAAATCTAGTTATCATAAGAAGGGTCAGACCTGAGCTATAAGTAGACATCTTTAGAGGCAAGATTCAGGCAATTTTTCAATTCCACTACAACTGCCTTTTCAGCAAAACATCAGAATTTGCCAACATCAAATGTGAATTAAAATATGTGGATTTTTTTTACTTACAGGGAGACCCTGGACCTTCAGGTTTCCCAGGAAGGCCTGGAGAAAAGGGAGAAAAAGGAAGCCCAGGAATGCCAGGAATGCCTGGTCCTCCAGGTCCTGGAGGATTACCTGGGAATGTAGGCTATCCAGGTAAGTGGAAGAAGGCTGTCTTTTTGACTCTGGGGATTAAAATGAACAAGAAGTCAGCAAAATTAAAGGGATCTCTTATTTTTAGGGAGCCCTGGAATGCCTGGAGAGAAGGGTGACAAAGGACTTCCTGGCTTGGATGGTGTTCCTGGAGTTAAAGGAGATGCAGGTAGAAAATGGCTCTAAAAACAAGCTTGAAAGGGATGCTGTGTATTCCCCTAAAAAGGGGGTGTAGTTAGTGATGACAATATTGATATATAATTTTATAATTGTGTGTAGATTTGTGTGTAAGTTGATCATAAAGCTTGCATTAGTCTCCATCAAATTCCCCGAAAAATAACTTATAATCAAAGAAAGAATGCTTGTGTTCTAGGCGCTGTTTTAAGTGCTTTACAGTCATCTCATTTGATTCTCCTAACATCTTGAGAGGAAGGTATTATCATTATCCCATTTTATAGTTGAGGAAAAGGAAACAATGGTTAAGTAATTTATTCAGGGTTATAGAGCTATTGAATTTCTGAAGTTGATTTTCAACTCAGTTCTTCCTGATTTGATCCATGGAGCTCTATTCAGTGAACCTCCAAGGACAGCAAACATCAACCCCTGAAAGGACTTTGCAGTTACTTCCTCCAACTCCCTCATCTTATAGGTAGAAAACTGAGGCAAAGAGAAAAGTGAAGAGTGATCAATGCCACAAATAAGATTCACATATAGATTCTATCACTCTTTTTCTCACACTGCCCACCAGCTTAGTTCATTCAACTCAAGATTTTGCTATACCTTTAGCATTGGGTATCTAAACTGTCATCATTTTTTGAAGAGTGCCATATGCATTTACTAATGCACTAAGTTTTGCCCTACCATTTTAGTGGTGTGAAGGACTCCTTGACATGAAAAAAATTGTCATTGATAGAGATCAGAAATTTTTCTATAATTTCTAGATGTCTTATAGAGATTGTATTGGCACATTGAAAGGTTGAATGATTTGTCCAGGTTTACACAACTAAAATGTTCCAGAAGCAAGGGTTTGAGACTACAAACTCAGTCTTCCATTAATGGCACCAGGTTTCCTTCCACACTGCATTGAAATGGAGAGTAGAAGGAGGAACAGGGATGAAAGAAGAATGATTATTTGCAGCCATGGCAGAACGGAAAAAAGGGAAATATAAATTGTACCTTTTATAAGATCTAGAACAAGTGCTAATTTTCTTTGAAATTAAGGTCAGAGATGCAAAAATCTGATAACTCTAGAGTTGAGTTTTGAATATTTCTCCTCCTCTGCTAGGTCAGCCTGGTGTTCCAGGTCCAGCAGGTCCAGGTGGTCAAAAAGGTGAACCAGGTGGTGATGGAATTCCAGGATCAGCTGGTGAGAAGGGTGAACCAGGTATGTGCCCTAGATCATTGAATTTTTCCTTTATGTTCATTTGAAATTTATTCTGATACATATGTCTACCCAGTTGTCTCTCAAAAACAAGGATTACTTGTAAGACACCTTTCATCTTTTAGCCCTCAGTCTGGCAGATTTCAAGACAGACGTTTTCAGATCACAAATTAAGATTTTTAAAACACATTTATAGGGTCTCAAGAGTAAGCTCAAAAGTAGAAAAATGGTATAGTGGTCTAGATTCCAACATTTTTTTTCCTATTCATCTTTTCCCCCTTATACACTGTGTTTATACCAATGGTTTTCTTCCTCTTCTTTCTCCCCCAATTTTCATACAAATTTACCTACTTTCTGATTCTGGGATCTTAGTTGAAAATGATATAAAAATAATCACTATATGTTATTCATGGTAAAAGTCTTTACAACTCTTACCTGAAAGGCCCTAGATGATTAGCTATTAAAGAATATAGAATTCCAAATTCTTTAGATATTTTGATCGGTCATTGGGGTAGATGATCTTTTTGCAATTATAGATCCCAATCTTTCTCTCCTTTCTACTTCTATGTTATTCTTGTCCATATCTTCCCATATTTTTCCATAAAACTTCCATCCAAAATACTGAAGACCTTTTGGTTCTCTGCATACCTTTAGGTTATTAATGTGGCACCTAGGCTTTCCCTCTGCTATTTTTCATTCTCACTAGGTTGGCCCAACTCCTTTTCCAGTCACACATGCCCTTCATATTGTCTTTTATGCCATCTTCAAGTAGCACAAAATAATTTAATATTATAGAATCTCAAATACATAATCAAAGAGTTTGTTATAAATTATAGAATAAGGAATTTTACCCAGCAGATGGAATTAATTCATTGATAAATTCCTATACATTAAACTCAATTTGCATATTATTGCCAGCCTTTAATGTAAGGAAGATTTTAAAAAATGAAATAGAACTTTGATTCTTACTCTCAGTGTTTGCTAAATAGGTCTTCCAGGAAGAGGACTTCCAGGATTTCCAGGTTCCAAAGGAGAAAAAGGTAATAGATGCTATTAGAATGTGTTCTTTTTTAAAATTAATTTTATAATTATAATTTTTGACAGTACATATGCATGAGTAATTTTTTTTACAACATTATCCCTTGTATTCATTTTTCCAAATTTGTGTTCTGGTTTTTAAACTAATTGCCACTGTACATTATATCAGCAGAGTTGGAGGTAAGAAGTCTGCAAGGCTTACCTAGTCAGTTTTTATTACTTTGGCAGCATATTGGACATAAGTGATAAGTAGTTTCTTGGTGTACAGTTTTCCTGCAAGGCATGTGAGTTTAATTTATGGATTGGAATGGTGTCAGTTATTTGTTAGAAGCTCTGATTCTATTTTTAAAAACTATTTTAATAAACTCTACTAGCCAGGAAAATATTATATGTGTATGTGTGTTTATACAATGCTGAGTATATGAATATATAATTTTGAATTATATATTTAAATATATATTAAATATATTATATATTTGAATTATATACATATCTTCATTTGTATGAAGATGACCCCTAAAGCAGTTGGGGTTAAATGACTTGCTCAATGTCACATAGCTAGGAAGTATTAAGTTTCTGAGGCCAAATTTGAACTCAGGGTTGTCCTGACTTTAGGACTGGTGGTCTGTACATTGCACCACTTAGCTACCCCTATACAAAACATTCTAAAAAAAAAAACAAAAACAACAAATCAAAACTTAAATACTACTATAGAAATGATATTTAGGAGGCATGGTTATACAAGGATCATGCTAAAATTACAAGAAAAAATTTTAAAAATATTCCCAATCTTCATAAATACCAATAAATACAAGTGACAAAACACATAGAAGTTCATATGGTTACCTATAGCATTCAGAGATGTGATTGTGAAATAATAGATCCTAAGTAATTGTGGAGCTGAAGGGACGGTTCATGTGATAGTATCAGTTTACATTTATATAATGCTCTCAGCTTAAAAGGTACTTGCTTTCCTACCACTTAAAGAGGGAGATCCTTATTGCATATGTTATCCCCATTTTATAACAAAGGAAACAGGTTTAGACGGTGGGATGATTTGTCCACAGTGCCATCATTCACTACTTATTGTATTTACTAAAATGCTTAATACCAGATTAGATAAATATGGAAATATTCATGATAGAGGTAAGAAATTAATAATATTTTGAAGAAGAAAACCACAAGAACCAAAGAATTTTTGCCCTTAATTCATTCTAGAGTGTGCTAAAATCTTGGGCAGCAATTGATTTTGCTCCTGTGGATTCCCTTGACTAGGACTAACAGGATAGCTTGGGTTTAGACTTACTACATTGCTCTTTTTTTCCTTTAGTCAAGCTCACTCAAAATCAGAGAATGATATCTTTGAATAAATACTTCTTAGGGCTATTGAAGTACTGAGTTGCAGGATAGAGCAATTAATATGGCACCCTGCTGTTGTTTTGGTAGTAAGTTGGAGCTATACAGGAGAATCCACGTGATCAAATATAACAATTGTAATAGATTGCTTCTATAGTATTGTTTCTTCATTACTTTTTTTTTTATATTGGGGACCAAATAGTGTAGTTGGCTTGGCAGTAATTTTGGTAATTTTCCCTCTGGAAGTGATACTTTTAATGATTAGCAATGCAATATTCACAGTAATCTTTTGATAGAAATGCAACCATAAAAATGAATGAGAAAAATGCCCAAATTCTTATTATCCTGTGCTTATTTTCTAGAGATGATTATGGAATGAAATTAGAATGGTGTAAAATAAAGGGAAAATTGATGGAATACCAGCTTACTTAGTGGAGTTCTTCACTGAGTTCACCCCTAGGCAGCATGCTAGTAGATCATGAGAAAAATGCTGCATGAAAAGTTTAATAAATTGAACCAGATAATTAATTCATGTATTGGATTGTATCATTATTATTCAATTTATCTTGTGGTTTAGGTTCCAAGGGAGAATTGGGTTTCCCAGGATCAGCAGGAAGTCCAGGAATTCCTGGACTCAAAGGAGAACCAGGATTTATGGGTCCTCCGGGTCCCCCAGGACAACAAGGATTACCTGGAGTTCCTGGTCGAGCGGTAGAAGGTCCTAAAGGAGACAGGGGTCCACAGGGTCAACCTGGCATACCTGGTAAGTAGATGTTGAAGTATATTTTGTTCATAGTGGAACTAAGAGCATCTATAATGCTCTTACTAGAGCAATGCTCGTCACTAGAGCTAGAGCTAGGATTAGAAATAGCAGGGTATTGAAAAAAAAATCTTAAAATTTTATTAAGAGTAAAAGTAGAGAGAATGAAAGATAGGAAATATGAGAACAGTCTCTAGAATATTTGACATCTGCTATATTGATTTTTCAAGTTTTACTCTGGGTGAAGATATTATAACCATTTTTGTCTGTCAACATGTTATAGAAGTGACAGATCTAGTGTCAGTGAGTGTGAAATAGTCAAATCAATAGGCATTGTCTACTATGTGCCAGGCTCTGTGTTAAGAGCTGGAAATACAAAGAAAGGCAAATAACAACTGTCCCTTCTTTCAAAGAGCTCACAACCTACTAAAGAAGATAATATGCAATCAATTAAGTACAAATAAGAGGATAATTAAAGATAATGTCAGAAATAAGGCACTATCATTAAGGGAGATGAGAAAAGACTTCAAAAGATGGAATTTTAGATGGGTCTTGAAGGAAGCCTGGAGAACCAAGAGGCAGAGATGAGTAGAGAGTTCATTGCAGATATAGGGAATAGCTAGTGAAAAAAAACAAGTCCATAATAGAGGTTCTTGTGAGACAAACAGCTAAGAGGTCAGTGTTATTATATTTTAGAGAATATGGAGTGCAGTAAGATATAATATTGTAAAGGCAGGAAGGGGTCAAAAACCATTTTATATTTGATCCTGGAGGTAATAAGAAATAACCAGAATTTGTTGACTAGGAGAGGTGACATGATTAGATTTGTTGTTTAGGATGATCAAGTTGAGAGCTGCAGAAGTATATTAGCAATTTTGGGAATCAGGCTTTCTGTTTTCATTAAAATGTTTATGTGGTCATAGTCCAATTATTCCCTGTAGCTCTTATCCTGGGTTTTTGGTGGGCTTGTGATAATAGGGCTACTTTTTGATATATACACACACATATATATATATATATATATATATATATATATATATATATATATATACACATACATACATATCTATCTATCTATATATATATCATATTATAATATCTGGTGTAAGGGCAGAAATGACATGAAAGGAACCATATACAAATAGCTGACATCACCCAACTATGTAAAATTTATGGACGATTATATACTTTTTAACCTTTTTCAGGTGTTCCTGGACCTATGGGCCCTCCTGGCCTCCCAGGACTTGATGGAGCTAAAGGAGAAAAAGGAAATCCAGGTTGGCCAGGATCCCCAGGTGCTCCTGGAGCTAAGGGAGATCCAGGATTTCAGGGAATGCCTGTAAGTTGTTTTAAGTACATTGTCTATAGTGTGTATTAGTGTGTATTTCATTAGTTTTCTTTTAAACCTTTTTCAAGTCCTCCCTACTAGCTCTGGAGCTAGACTACCCTCCTTTTCTTTATCTGATTCTCTCATGTATAAATCTGTATCTTCTCTCTTATTAACATCCCACCTACTGGGCATATATATTTCTAATGTTGTTTCGTTTCTCTATGCACTATTGGCACGATAGTACGTAAATCTTAGAAAATATTTTGATATTTGATTCTATGTAATTATTAAGGGGGAGAAAATATTGCATTAGAAATTATATTTCTGGAAGTTTTTCTTCTATGCCCAAGGGAAAAGAAAACTGCAAAATCAAATGGTAAATTCAGTGGATTAAACCAACCATAGAGTAATTATTAGCTTTTACAAGTTAGTCATCTAGCTAGAAAGCATTCATTAAGCACTTACTATGTGCCAGGCATCATCTTAAGCACTAGGAATACAAAGTAAGGTAAAAACATAGTCTCTGCTCACATTCTAATGAAGGAGATGACATATATAATTTCAAGACATATAAGATATATAAAGAGCTAGTTTTGTAAAACTTCTCTTTTCTAGCTAATTCCTATTATAGACTGATATATCTGGTATGTAGGAGAAAGGATAAGAGAGAAAATCTGTTTTGACTTGAACAAAACTTCCTAAGAAAAGGGTTCCGGGGCAACACATGACAAATGGGTAGGTTTTTGTCTTCACTAACATACAAATCACTAAATACTACATATCTAGCTTAGGCTATTATAATGACAGTCTACTTTTCAGGTAAAGGGGGCAACATTTATAGTATTCAGACACTTCCTCAAATCACATTTGCACAAAATGGTCATTATAGAACATAACAGTTTGATAATATATTCAGATTCATGACTTAGTGAGTCATAAAATGCTGCTAACTTACAAATAATATGTAAGTATGTTCATATTTACAAAGATGCATATGATCATATGTAAATATTATAGAGTCAAAGAAAAATATGTTTCATGAGTAGATGAAGGTTCTTTATGTCTTAGCTCCAAGAATCCAAGTTCTTCTCCATGCCATTATGAGATGTTTTGGAATACAATTTGTATCCACCTATACTAAACTATAATCATGATACAATTTAGTAAAAAATGAAAATACAAAGCATTATTAATTCTAGTTTATCAACAGTAAATTTGAAATTCAGTGTTATTTAGATAATTTCCAAGGGCAGATGTTAAATTATTGAATAAGAATCCCAAATCTTCTTGTACTACCCACTCAAAAAATGTTGGCATTTTCCCAATGAATCAGTATCAGATAAAAGACTTATGAATAATTTGAGCATTTCAGCAGCTTTGGCTATCTGCAATTACAATAACTATTTTACATTCATTCCTGTTATTATAAGAGCTTATATATTTTTCACTATATGTTGAATATGTATTGTGAGATTGCAATATGTATGAATACATTTTCAACCTGGTTATTGTTGTATTACAGTTGCCCTGATGTAAGTGTGTGTAATTTGTCAGTTATTCATATATTCCTGCTTTTCTTCTATCTGTAACATACAAATATAATTACCATCCTGTAGAGTCTGCCAACAAATATTAAGCAATCTTTCTGCATATTATTTTTGTTATGGCATTTTTCTATAAAGGCAAAGTAGAGAAACAAATCTTTGTAAGAAGCAATACATTTTTTCATACATTATAACCCATGACTTGGGAAGAGGATATATATTGAAATAGCTAGAAAGTGAGACAATATTTTAAAATTCATGATATTCATTTAAAAAAAGAAAACACCATTTTTACAATATCTTCCTTTGTTTTCTTTGCCTCTTCCAAAGCATCATTTTTCAAATATTTGTTTTAGATACAATACTGAATTTGATTTTTGGAGAAAACTTCCCTACAAAATATAATGATACTATAGCCATATATGTTATCATCATCCTCATCTCATGAATAGATTTTTGTTGACTGTTTAGCTCTATATTAAGCACTGAGTGTGCAAAGAGATATAAAAATCAGTCCTTGTCATGAAGGAAGAAAAAGGCATATAGACATGAAATATAAGTATATCAAATCATCCATATATTCAGGTTCTATTTTTGACACACAGTAATATTATCATCCTTCTAATATCATGTGAGAAAGTGACAAATAGTAATAATAGGACACTTTATAATTACATTATCTCATTTCATCTCTGCAATAATCTATGAAGTAGATAGTATAGATATTGTTATCTACATTTTAAAGAAAAGAAAACTTGAATGATGATGTTGGAGTCAGAAGACCTGGCTTCAAATTCTGCTTTTTATGTATACTGTCCCTAGGCCTTGATATTTCTTGGTTTTCTATAAAGTGAGGAAATTGGATTTCAAAGATGTCAGTCTCATGGCCCTTATCTACATGTGTCTAGAAATTCTGAATGAGATTAAAATGAAATTGGAAATTTTTTTAAATAAATAAGGATATAATAAAATATAGATAATATTGGTGGACAGCTGAGTGGTGTAGTGGACATTGTACTGGACCTGAAATTAGAATGACCCGAGTTCAGATCTGACCTCAGGGACTTACTTATCTGTATGATCCTGGGTAAGTCACTTTGCCTCAATTTCCTCATCTGTAATATGATCTGGAGGAGGAAATAGCAAATGACCTCATTATCTTTGCCAAGAAAACCATGGAGTAGCAAGGAGTCAGACACGACTTAAATGACTGAACAAAAACAAGATAAGGTTAATTTATGGTTTTCTAAATCAGAATGTGACCTGTTCATTTGAGGTTGATACCAATGAACTTGTTGATTTTTGAGATCCTTTGCAGTTCTACCTTTATTTTTCATTTAGTATTTTATTTTCTCCTAATTATATGTAAAAATAATTTTCAACATTTGTCTTTAAAATTGAGTAACAAATTATTTCTTTCACTCTCCCTCATTGAGAAGGCAAGCAATTTTATATAAGTTATGCATGTGTAGTTATGCAAAAGTTTCCCATAGTGTAAAAGAAAGTATCAACTGAAATAACCCCCCATAACTTCTAAAATGAATAAAGTTTTTTAAAATATGTATCAATTTGTACTCAGACCCCATCAGTTCTTTTTCTGTGCTTGGATAGCATTTTTCATCATAAATCCTTTATAGTTGTATCATTGTATTGTTGAGAATAGTTAAATCTTTCACAGTTAATTATGTTACAGTATTGCTGTTACTGTATATAGTTCTCCTTATTCTGCTCATTCCACTTTGTATCAGTTTATTTAAGTCTTTCCAGGTTTTTCTGTGACTAGCTCATCATTTTTTATACAACAATTGCATTCCTTCACAATCATACATTAAAAATTGTTTAGCCATTTCTTAATTGATGGGCATCCCCTAAATTATGAATTCTTTGCTACCAGGCATGGTTTCAAATTACTCTACATAATAGTTGAATCAATTCACAACTCCACCAACAGTTTATATTAGTCTCAATTTTCTCACATTCCATTCAATATTTATCATTTTCCTTTTCTGTCCTATTAGTCAATCCAAGTACCTCAGAGTTGTTTTAATTTGTATTTCTCCCATCAAAAGTAATTTAGAGCATTTTTTCATATGGGTATAGATAATTTTGATTACTTCATTAAAAACTGTTTATATTTTTTGGTCATTTTTCAAGAGCTCCTATCTTGATAAATTTGATTCAATTTTCTATATATTTGAGATATGAGGCCTTTATCAGAGAAACTTTCTTGTATTTTTTCATAATTATGATTGATAACTGTATGTTCTTTCTTCCTATTTCCCTCTTGCATGTTCTATTGTGTCTCCTTCCTCAAAAATGTTTTATTTTTAAGTTATGACCTCCCTTTAATGAATACCACACTCCTCTTGTGCTAGCTAAGAGACCCCTGTAATTCTCTTTTAAACCAGTGGTTCAAACCCCTTACTGTCTGTAGGCTGAGCTCTCCAGAAGTAACTCCTGCTATTGTTGATTCATTGGCTCCCAATGCCTGTGCCTGGACTGCTGGGGCCAGGTCTGGACTGGCCCACCTTGCATTAGACTGCAATCTACTCTCACTACTGTGCAATACATCTCTCCTGCCAATCTTCTAAGTTGTCTTGGGCTAGAAAATTGTTTCACCCGATCCTTTTGTGGATTCTATTACTCCAGCATTTGTTTAGAACATTATTTAAAGGTCTTTGAATATATTTTTTGAATATATTGGTGGTTCCTTTTCTTTTTCCCTACCATCTTGGCTCCTATTTATAGTTTTAAAGGGACAAAACTAGCTAATAATATAACTGGTATTTTCTCAGAAACCTAATTCTAGCAGGTTATTTCTCAAAATAATTTATTGTAATTCTGCAAAATAATTTCTGCCATTTTTTCCCTAAGGGTATTGGTGGTACACCAGGAATCACTGGTTCTAAAGGTGATATGGGACCTCCAGGTGTTCCAGGATTTCAAGGTAACAGTTGAAGTATATTCTATTTCAGTTTTTCCAGACTTTTTTCCTAATCATGGTAAAATGAGCAATAAGTAGTATCGACAGATTTATAGCATAAGAGCCAGGTAACTTGCAGTACAATTTTTAAAAATTTATTTTAATCCAAAGAATCATATGCTGTGGTAACCAGAGGTTGCCACATTTCTTTGCTCATAATCAAGACCATACCTTGTGGATTAAGATGTTTTCATTAGACTGAAACATTTTAGAATCTTATTATATTCTTTTCAGTTACACTTTCTGATTCCAATTAAGAATGATTTATTATAGAAGTCAAGAGTTCATAATATTTTCCTTTTGTTTTATGAAAATTAAAAGAAACAACAATACGTGAGCTGAATTTTCCTTAGTCTTGAAATCTGAACAGAATTATAGACAATGATCAAACTATACATGCTAAAAATGAATTGACAATGTTTCATTAAGCCAATATTATTTGGCTTTTTTTTTAATTGATAAAACTCAGAAATGCATTTGCAGAATCTCAGAGCACAAATATTAGTCATTTCAGTCTTGTCTTAATATTTATGATCTCATTTGGGATTTTCTTGGCAAAGATACTGGAGTTTGCCATTTTTCTCCACCTCTTTTTATGGATGAAGTACTAAAGCAAACAGGTTTAATGATTTGTCCAGGATGACATGGCTAGTAAGTCTCAGGACAGATTTGTGCTCAGAAAGATGAATCTTTCTGACTTCAGACCCAACACTCTATCCACTGTGCCATCTAGCTTCCTTAAAACATATAGAATTATTTCTTATTTATTTAGTATTATTTATTATTTCTAACCCAAAGACTCATCCTATCCTGATAATCAGCCTACAGGTATAATGTAAAGAATATTAAATTAAGAGTTAAAAGAGCTGAGTTCATATCTTGATTTTCCCTTTTATAGGCTAGTTATATGAACTTGGGCTAACCTTAAATGGTTCTTGACCTCACTTTCCTCATCTATAATATAACCAAGCAGAACTTGATGACTTTACCTTCTCCTCTAAAACGTTTGTTATCATGTTTAGCTATGATGGGTCTCGGTCACAGGACACATCCTATCACCAGGAATATATCTGAAAACTTTCATTTATAGCAGAACCTGCTAGAGCTTATTCCCTATCCTCTACTCCCCTTACGTAATCTTTGATAATTCAAGATCATTCCCATGCAATGACAAGGCTTTAGGGTATAAAGGATTACCTTTTCACGTTGGAAAATTGGAGAGAAAAGACTTTCTTTAATACCTTAATATTTTCTCTTTGCTTTCTAGGTGCCAAAGGTTCTCCTGGCCTCCAGGGACTCAAAGGAGATCAAGGGGATCAAGGACTACCGGGTACAAAAGGTAGGGGCATTTGTCATGGACCCAACATTTATTAAGGGTCAGTCTGTGCAGGACTACAAAGGAAATTGAAGATATGGTCTTTTCCTATTAGAAACTTTATATTTAAGTGGCAAAGCAAAAATGAAGGAAATTACTTGAGAACAACAGTTACAAAGCTGTTATAAAGACTTGATCAGCAGCTCTCCATGTGGTATGTGGTAGGATTCTATTTATGGATCTGTGCTGTTCAGCATTTTTATAAATAATTTGAAAGAGACATGGAAGAAATATTTGTTAAATTTGCAACTGACTAAAAGTTGTGAAGGTTGGCTACTATGAGTGGACAAAATCAAGATTAAAATGTTGATATGGCTAGAATCCTGCTCCAAAATTAACAGGATAAAACAGGATAGCAACACATGTAAAATTTTATACTTATTCTTATAAAAATCATGCAAATTTCATAAGTGACCTAATTTTAGTTGACATCAAGTCAACAATATGACATAGCTACCAAAAGAAGCTTAACTTGAAACTTGGGCTGAAGAAATGTCATAGCCAAATCAAGAGAGATAATAGTCTCCTTGCATCTAGAGCATTGTATTAAATTTTTGAGCATGACATTTTAAAAAAGGGCATTGCCAAATGAGAACTATTTTTAGAGAAAAACAGTGAGCATGACAAAAAATCTAGATGCTTTCATGAGGTACAGATGAAGGAATTGGGGATGTTTAGCTTAAAGAAGAGGATAGTTGATGACTATTATATGAAAGAAAGATTAGATCTGTGTAGTTAGAAGAAGCTGACCTGGGAAAAGCATAATAAGCAACTTCAACTTAATCCAGTGAAGAGCTTTGTAATAATTAGGACTATGCAGATAGGGAATGGGTTGCCTTAGAAATTTGCTTTTCACTACTGTAAATATTTAAATAGAAGACAGATAATCACTTGTCAAAAACATCATAGGAATGGTTCTTTTATTTGTGGGAACTTGGACTAGAGTACCCCCAAATTCCCTCCAAACCTATCTGATTTGAAGCTCAAAAACAAGGGTAAGAGTGAAGAATAAAGTATAAATTTAATATCTGAATTATTGGAAAACATTTTTTAGGAGGTCAGTTTGAGAAAATTATTATTTAAGCTTTTTATAAATAGGCTCCACAGTTAAACATTTCTCACTCTACTATTAATTCTTCCAGGTCTTCCAGGACCACCTGGTTCCCCAGGTCCTTATAGCCTAATTAAAGGAGAGCCAGGTATCCCTGGACCCGAGGGACCAGTCGGGCTTAAAGGTATTCCAGGTCCTCCAGGCCCTAAAGGACAACAAGGTAGGAAGTGTGTGTGTGTGTGTGTGTGTGTGTGTATGTGTGTGTGTGTGTGTGTGTGTGTGTGTGTGTGTGTTTTGGAGAATATATATGCATCCATTTGTGCTTCTTCCTCCATGACTTAACTTTTATAGCTAATACTTATAAGATCAAAATCATGCACTGTCAAAATGACCAATTAGATATAGATTTTCTTTTCAATTCTAAACTTCTATTAAGATCAAACAAAGTTTTCCAAAAGAATCTTTTTGGACCAAACTGTAGGAAAAGGAAAACCAATTCAGATTGATCATCTTTTGATCAGAAAAAAGTAGAAAACAGGAATTATTTAAATCTATGAAAATAGAGTTCTTTCATTCAGAAGCCATAATGACTTGATACCAGTGTCTGAGGTTTGTTTTTTATCACTCAACACCCTGAGAGCTTATGCCATCCTTTCACCCAATCTCATTCTAGAGATAAATTTCACATGTTAAGTCATAGATCAAGGTAAGTGAAAGAAAAAAAAAAAGGAAAGAAGGAAGGAAGGCTAGAAGGAAAAGAGAGACAGAGAGAGAAAGAGGGAAGGAGGGAAAGTGAAAAGAAGGAATGAAAGGAGTGAGGAAGGAAAGGAAGGAAGGAGGGAGGGAGGGAAGAAGGAAAAATGACTAGCATTTAAGATCTCACTAAGTGTAGACACTGTTTAAACACTATGAATAGAAATAGAACAAACAAGACAGTCCTTGCTCATAAGGAGTTTACATTCTCATGAAAAAGGACAACAAAGAAAAGCTAGAAAGCAGGGGAAGAAGACTAAATTAAGAAATCTTGGAGAGTAGATTTACACTGTACTAGTAGAGGAGAAGTTTGTACCTCTTTATCTTGTGCATCAAGGGAAGAGAAGTGATGCCTTCAGAACACCATTTTGTTAAAGAATGGCTAAATGGAATGTCAATAATCTCCAGAAATCTTGTCTTCAAACCTCTAATTTTAGTAGCCTGTTATTTCAGGATAAACTTATCATGCTGTTTGGAAGTTCTCTGCATGGGATAAATGAAATAAAATATATAAAGTGTTGTATAAACTTTAAATACTGGCTATTATTGTTATTGTTCATGTCAGTGTTACTGGTATTCTTTGACTCTGGTTGGAGGAAATATTCTAAGAAAAAAATGGGTAGGTAAAATTTCACATCAATTTTAACTTTATATATGATACCCCAAAAGGGGAAAGACTTGGGGCCAGACACTTCACAATGAAATAATGATCCATGCTTCTTTAACCAAAAAAAGAGACATATGTGATTTAGTCATGTGCTTATTCTTCCCCCTTCCCCTTGATTTAGGTGTAACGGGCTCTGTGGGTATTCCTGGACCACCTGGTAACCCAGGATTTGATGGTGCACCTGGACAAAAAGGAGAACCAGGCCCTTTCGGTCCTCCTGGTAGGTATATTGATGTATTACAATATAAACTTTTAATTTCAAAGGCAATAGGACAATAGGTTGATAGAACAATAGATCATTTATTAACTATTTACTATGTAACAGCCACTGTGCACTATGTACTGGACATACAAAGACAATTAAGCAAGATAATCCCTACCGTTATGGAGTTTACATCCTAACAGGGTAAGATCATACTTAAAGGGTGATGTGGCTGATGTAGCAAATGATGTGATTGTTGTAGATGCCAAATGTTGGAGATGGTCATGTGAAGAATTCACAATGGCCCTTTTTAAGAGAAGAGGTTATAGACAAAATTAAGGACACCAGAAATGGTAACTATGAAATAGAGTTGGAGAGCATATAGTTATCAAGAAAGGGATTTTAATAATTAATGATGGAAAGGACATGTTTCCTAGTGGAATTTACAATTAGCCAAGAGAAAGAAAACATCCAAAGAGCTTGAGACATGATAAAAATGGCATGGCATTTAGCATCCTTACTTGGCAGATTAAATCCTAAAAGGGATTTAACAACCTAGTTATAAAGAGAGATACTAAGGAGTTCAGCAAAGATGGAATGGATCATCAGTAGATTTATAGGGGAAATTTAACCTCAGGAATATGACTGGGATTTCTTGGTTGGACACAGCAAGGTGGGGTTGTCCAGGAAATAACTTGAATTTCTTATTGGAAAACCTCCATAGAAGGTGGAACCATAAAGCTAAGCAATTCCATCAAGGCTTCAGTTTCTCTCTGCATACCACACCCAGCTACTAAGAACCCCATCAAGGATATTTGAAGGGAAGGAGAGAAAAAGGAAATGTAGAGAATCCTAGAAAAGGAACCACCAATCAGGAGAATGAATAGGAGGACCTCAGAGTGGAGCCTTTTTTAAGTGGCAAGGAGAAGTTATCTGGAGAGAGAGAGAACAGATGTCTGTTCAGTGAAATATGGTTGGGATCCTTCCTCAAATGGTGATATTAGGGAGGGAGTCACTAATCAGGAGAGCAGGATTTTAGAATTGGAAGTTTCTCCAGAATGGAAAGGCAGCAAACAAGGAGAGAAAAGGAATCTGGATTTAGAGTCCAGGAGGGAACAGAACCAATTTTGTTTTATTTTTTTCTAATTTGTGATCAGTCAGTCTTAAAATCTCTATTTGTATTCCCACTACCACCACTACCATATTTCAGTGTTATTTCTGTTTAAGTATACACAGAACTTATGAAATAAATAGTTGAAGGAACAATTGAAATTGACAATTCAAAAAAGTGTCGTAGAAACGTGGAGTGTATATGTGGGAATATATGGCCTCTGAAAGCAGGTGGTCTTTAAAAAAGGTTCTTAATTTTTGTGTAGTTTTACAAATACATAAGTTGTTGATTTATTTGAAGAGGAGAGCACAGTCTCAATAGATAACGTGTTATGCCCAGTACAAATTCCCTATAAGGGAAGAGCATAGTTAGGGTCCTTTACTCTCAGTAAATTTTTTCCTTATTATAAAAAGTCTGTTTCAATTATAGAAAGAAAAAAAAATCAGAGAACAGGAAAATTAATGTCACAATTAGCTGAAATGTCATTTCATGTCATTTTTGAAACATGATCTGAATTCTTTAGGAAACAGAAATAACACTGAATTATGCTGTGCTGGTAGAAATACAAAGAAAGGGACTTTTATGCATGTAGATCTTAAATTAGATAGAGAACAAAAGAAAAAACTTAATTTTGTAGGTTACCACCTGGCAAACTTCTGTCAAAAATTTTATTTGAAGTCCAAGTATTAAATGTGATAATAGCAACAGCTGTCCTAAGTTATCCTATTACCCTGTCTTCAATTGAAATAATGCTAGTCAGGAAATAAGTCAATTCAACAACTCTTTTACTGAATACCTTTGGACAGGAAACATTTAATTCAACATCTTTTTATTGAGTGCCTAGATTACTGGTACTTTCTGCATATAAAGATGAATGAGATTTTTGTCTTTGGCCTCATAGAAACTACAATTTAACAGAGGCTATAAGAAAAAATATATAGAACTAGAATACAAATCAAAATAAAGTTCTATGAAAGGTACAAATAAATTGCTGTTGTTTCTCAGAAGAAGATGGCGAGGGTCTGAGTTCTTGAAGAGGAGTTAAGAATTTTGACAAGCATTGAACTTAGACTTTAACATATTTAACATGTATTGGTCAATCTGCCATCTGGGGGAGGGGGAAGGGAAAAGGAGGGGAAAAATTGGAACCAAAGGTTTTGCAATTGTCAATGCTGAAAAATTACCCGTGCATATATCTTGTAAATAAAAACAAAATATTTTTGACAAACCCACTGTACGGGAAGATTATCCACAGATTAGGAAGCATCATTTGCTAAAACAAATAAACAAAATCAAAACCAAAACAAACACAGAGAATGAAAAGTTCTTCAGTTAGACTAGAATGTAGATTATGTGAGAAGGAATTATAGGAGATTAAGTCTGAAAATGTAATTTGAGTGAGGCATATTTTGGAAGACTTTGAAAGCCAGGCTGAAGATTTTGGGCCTTTATTCTGTTAGCAATAAGAACCATTGCAGATTGTTTTCTAATTAGTGACAAGAACAAAGCTGTCCACTAGGAAATTTTAGATTAGTATCCCATTGCTATGTAAAATTAATTAGAGTGGGAGAGGCCAGGGGCAGGGAGTTGGATTATATTGGTTGATCTAGTTGAAAGATTATTAGATCCTAGACTTTGATAGCAACAATAGGAATGGAATAAAGATGATCAATATGGAAGACATTGAATATGTACAGATTACAGGACTTTCACATATAATTGATTTTTCAAATAAAGGGAAATTGGAGTGGTTAAAGATTTCAAACCTCAATTACAGAGAGAATTATATTACCATTAGCAGTCATTGGGAAGTATAGAGGAGGAAATGGTTGGGTGAAAGCTGAGTTGAGTTTTGCACAGGTTATATTGAGATAATCAAGTTTTGTTATTCATGGTCTGTTCAAGAGTGGACTTGTGAGTAAAAGGACTCAGATAAAAAGATGGATTTAGGAGTTACTTAAATGGAAGTGATGGCTGAGGTCTTTTATTAATATGAGATCTCAGAAGAAGAGTATGTTTCAAGAAGAATCTTAGATCTACATTTAGAAATGAGGTAAAGTAATTGGTAAAGAGGCAGCCAGAGATATGGGAGGGAACTAGGATAATTCAATTGCATGAAAGGCAAAGTAGAGTTTTTAATGATTAATTACAGTTGTCAAAGGAAAATGAAGATTAAAAAGAACTTTGTGTATTTCTGAGCAAGAAGTTTGAGAACTGTCATAGTAACTTGGAAAGAGTAGATGCACAGTTGCAAGAATTTAAGGAGTGCTTGGGTGGTAATGATATAGAAGTACTTCTTTAGAAAAATTAATTCCTGAAAGGAAGGACAGAGGATGATAGGTTAAGAAATCACAGAATTGAGGAAAGTTTTTTTTTTTTTTAATGAGGTTTTTAGCTGAGGAGAAGGATCCAATATAGAGAGATTCAATAATGATTCAAGAGAGAAAAGGAAGCATGGAGCAAGTTCCTGGAATGAATGAGATCAAGAAGTAATAGACAAATTTGCCTTAATAAAAACTCATATTTATATAGTGTTTTACAGATAATGCATTATCTGTATCTGTATCCACTGTATCCACTTTAGGTGGATAATGCAAGTATTATTGTTTTTATTTTATAAAAAAGTAGGCTGAGATTGCCTCAGAGAAGTTAAGTGATTTCCCTGTGTTCCCTGGCAGAGCTGGCAATGCTAATCAGGGTTTCCTTCTCCATGTCTAATGTATTTTCTTCACTACTGTGCTCCGGTGTTTCTCAGTTTCTTATACTGCTAGTAATTTATAAAATGCTTCTCTCAAAACTAGCTAGCTACCTGTTGGGTAGCCAGTGCAGATACTATTAATTTCATTTTATAGAAGTGCAAACTTGGTTTCAGAAAAGTAAAACCGCTTGTACATGTTTCTTGGTTAGTAAGTAGCAGATTCAAAACACACATGTTGGGGCAGCTAGATGGTACAATGGATAGTCTCAGATACTTAACACTTCCTAATTGTGTGACCCTGGACAAGTCAGTTAACCCCAATTGCCTCAGGGGGAAAAAAGAACACTCATGTCTAGGACTCATTCTACTATTACACAGTCTCTTTTGCCTTGACCAAAAGGAGATACTTTTGGCACTCATTAACAAGACCCCTTGGATGAAATACAAGAATTCAAATTTTTAAAAAAGAAAAATAAAACACTATGAGGAAGAGGGCTCAATGAAGGTTATAACTTGCTCTTTACAATGTGCTAAAAGGTACAAAGTGTTAGTGACATGTTTTATGATAACTTCTTTAAGTCTGATAGATCTCTTTCATAAGTATTGAGCCATAGTCAGGGAAAGGAATATTGAATGATTTTTTTTTTTTTTGGTTCTTTCCTACAGGTCCAAAAGGACATCCTGGTCCACCCGGTCCAGATGGGCTTCCAGGGTCAATGGGTCCACCAGGTACCCCCTCTGTAGATCATGGCTTCCTTGTTACTAGGCACAGTCAAACCATAGATGATCCACAGTGCCCTCCTGGGACCAAAATAATTTACCATGGCTATTCCTTGCTCTACGTACAGGGGAATGAACGCGCACATGGTCAGGACTTGGGTAAGATATTAAAACTCATTAAAAAATTCTAAAAGATAAAAAGAAATTTGATATGAATAAAATTTTGCTAGATTCAGATTTACTTTACTTCTGGATTTATAGGTCTATTGAATAAGATTATTCCAAATGTTTGGAGAGAGTATAATTAGAATATGATTAAGAAGACATTGCTTTTTATTAAAGAATTCTCCATGAAAACTTGACAATGGATTGTCAGCATAATTGTGACTCTTGCCTATTTAATTATGATGAGGTCCCATCATCAAGGACCTCTAGATAGTATAGTACTAGGCAGAGTGCTGTGTTTGGAGTCAGGAAGATTATTTGAATCCTGCCTCAGATGTTGATTAGCTGTGTGAGCCTGAGCAGGTCACTAAACCTCTCATAGAGTTGGGAAGCATTTAGGGTTAGGGTTAGGGTTAGTTTTCTCATCTGTAAAATAAGGGAGTTGAGACTAAATGCAAAGTATTTTAGGTCTCTTCTTGCTCTAAATTTATCATTTATGATTAATAATAATAACAATTAGAATTTATGTAGATTCACATAATTTACATATGTCAATTTAACTTCACAACTTTGTAGGCTATGATTATATTGCTATGTTGATGTATCAGTAATAGAAAGATTATTGAAAAAAATTTAAAGTCTCCCTCATTATAAGAATAGTTCCTATTTATCAAATGCATTACAGTTTTCTAAGTACTTTATAAAGTAATGTAAAATAAAGATATTGTCTGTGCAGAAATCAATAACAGTAAAAAAAACAAACTAAGAAAGAATAAAAAAGAAACTTGAAATTTTCTATAAGCATCATCAGTTAGGACAAATGAAGCATTTCTTTATCTATACAAGCCTTTTCACTGAGGATCGTAAAATAGACAACCATTTCTCATGTCTTTTTCATAAACCTATATTATTTTTCTTTGACTATTTAGGTACGGCTGGAAGCTGTCTGCGAAAATTCAGTACTATGCCATTTCTTTTCTGCAATATTAACAATGTTTGCAACTTTGCATCAAGAAATGACTACTCTTATTGGTTGTCTACTCCTGAGCCCATGCCAATGTCAATGGCACCTATCTCCGGTGAAAACATCAGGCCTTTTATTAGTAGGTAGGTAGAGCATTTGATAATTCAGTTTGGGGGAAAAAAAAAGATGCAGATTTATCTGCCTGGGGCAAAAGGGGACTTTTTATTTAGTAAAAGGCTTATGTCTTTGTTGTGTGCTGGAAATGTTGAATTTTTGGGTATATATGAAATGGGAATTTCCTCATCAGGAAGTTTCCCTATCCCTATCCCTCTGTTCAAAATAAGTCAAATTCTGAAGAGGAATTGCAGATAAAACTCTGTATTAGAACTAGAGTTTCCTTGAAAGGAATTGAAATCCCTTTCTCTAATAAAAGGGCATTGCCTGAATTCTGTGTACTTCAGCCTGATTGGTCATGGGCTTATAACTGAAACATCTCCAACAAATCAACACAAAGATATTTTCTTAAGCTACTATATTTAATGATTGCACAGTATAGTATTTGGCAGTATATTTCAGAACTTATAATAGTTTCCCAGGTTTGAAATCCTACATAAAGAACTAAATCAAAGTCTTTCTGTCTTTTCATCTTTCAAATTAAATGTTCACTCCTCAGCACCAGCAAGAGTTCACAGAAAACCTGTAAGTCAGTTTGGTTGAGCAACAAATAAATAACTTACATTTTTCTCATATCAAGCTAAAACTCAATAAGGGGATATTGAAAGAAAAGAAAAATGGCTAACCTCCTTCAAAAAAAAATTCTAAGGGATAATTAGCTTCTTGAGGTAAATTATAGTGTAGTACCACTGATTCATTGAAAGCTATCTACTCAGAGTGAGTGAAAAGAAGCAGCTTGGGATCACCCATCAAATGACATTTGTAATTGACATAGAAGCACCACTTATTGGTACCTTTAAGAATGTGGTCAATTTATGATGTCAGTAGATTTATAAAGTTCTTGGAGATAAGTCAGAGGCAGATTGCATTTAAAATAAAAAGATATAATCATACTATATTGTGGAAAGGAAATAAAAGGGGGGACCTTTTCCAATAAAATATGAAACACATAAAACAGCTATTAAGCTTTTTTCTACAAGATGATAGGTCTGACTATATTATATAATTTTTTTTAGTTCTTTATCCATCTTCATTTCTCATTTTTTCTTGAAATTTGAAGGAATCAGTTTTCTAAGTATTAGAAAATAGAAAAAGAAAGAATATGAAACTTAAAATATGAAAGTATCAACCTTCATGGTCTCTATTTTATTTCTCTAATACTATACATTTTGGGTCAGTATTTGTTTACTATCCTAGGTCTAGAAGTTCCCTATACTCAGAAACACCCCTATTTCACTAGAAACAAAGTTAAAAGCAATTTAAATGTTCTTTTTTCTCAATAGTAATGTTAAAAAAAACCCAACAAATCAACCTATTATGCAAATATATAGACTTTTACTTCATCAGTATGGGGAACTCCTAGTATAGTAACTCCCTCCATAACTATCAATGATTTAATAGATTATTATTTCTAGAATGTTTCAGGCACATTAAAAATTAAGTGACTACTTCAAGGTCATACAAATGAGGTATTAAAGATTGAATTTGAACTCAGTTCCAACCCCCAAACTCTATTATGTTAATCTTCTTCATTGCATAATCTATTTAAGAAGGCCCCAAGTGGAGTCATAATTCTGATAGGTGAGCCCCAGACAATAAAATTTTATAAGATAAAGTCCCTCCCTTCAAAGAAGCTGAAATTCTTAAAGCCAAACAAGCTAGCATTCTTAAATGTCTGACCTTGTATGGGTTTCTTTGACAACAGTATGTTATTAATTCAACAATACCCTTTAAAAATGTATGAAACATCCTCTGGGTGGGGTGAACTATGCTAGAACCTGGGAAAAGATACAGAGATAAGAAAGATGTAGTCCCTGTCCTAAAGGTATCTTTTACTTATTTTCAATGATTTTTAAGCCCAGAATGATGATTCATGAATTATCTATCTATCTATCTATTTACCCATCCATGTCTATATATTTTACACATGGATATGTGAATACAGACATATATGTACACATATTTATATGTTATACATATAGCATATTAATTCCCATCTTAGATGTTTAAATGTGTAAGACCTCATATCTCTTGTGATACTTTCTTTTAGAGTATTCTAATTGCTTAGTCATTTCTAAAGGTTGCACATCAGAAAAAATAGGTGACCAGAAATAAATGCGTCATTTTTCTTGGTAGTAAGTATAGTTATTAATTTCCACTTATCTTTTATTATCATTTTCAAATTTTTATCCAACAGCTTTTCAGGATTAATATCAATAATTCCATTAGTAAGCATTTCTCAAGCTCATGCTATGTACTAATGGAGGCAGCTAGGTGGCTCTGTGGATAGAGTGGAGCCTAGAGTCAGGAAGACCTGAGTTCAAATTTGGCTACAGACATTTTATAACTCATAATCCTGGACATGGTACTTACTCTGTTTGCTTTACCCACTAGAGATGGAAATGGCAATTCCTTGTCAAGAAAATCCCCATATGGAGTCAAAAAAAGTCAAATAAATTCAATAACTATACAGCAACAACATATGCTAAGCTCTTGGGATAAAGAAACAAAAAATGAAACAGTCCTTGCCTTCAAGGAGTTTCCATTCTAAAAAGATCACCAGGGATTTTCCATTCTCACAATATTTTTTTATTCCCAATCACAATTTTTAAACTGGTTCATGGGGCAGTATGGGGTCATATCAGTAAGATCCCTTTCACAGGGCAGCATGGCATTTTAATGACTACTAGCTTCAGAATCAAGAAAATCTTGGTTCTAATCCTGTCTCTGATACATATTATCTTGTGATCATCAGGAATTCACTTAACATTTCAGTACTCCCAGGCAGCTCTTTAGCACTATAACTTATAAATGAGTTATCATTCTGCATGGGTGACATTGCCTGTGCAGGTCCCATATTAAATAGTGGCCTTTTCTAGTTCTAAACGTCTGTGGTTTCATCATCTTTTCTAACCTACCTGACTTGTGGACTAAAACTTTTTCCCCAAACAACTTCTTTATTTCTGAGGGAGACACTTTAAATAGGCACCATCCCTCTCCTGCAGTTTTCTTGTTTTCTGTTTGGCAAGCAGATGGCAGCAGCTGTATGAGACCAATTTCATGAAACCTTTTAATTCATCTGCATTTGTGTGAATAAAATGGAAAACAGCACACACAGAGACACAAAAGTCCAATGAAAATCAAATGACTAATTTAAGTTCTCCACCTACTCTTCATGCATTTTCATGCAAATGTTCTAGCACAACTAGGTATAATTATTAACTGCATTTATATTCATTTATCGGCTTTGTTAACATTTTGTTCAATTTGTGACTTGAATGCAATTACTTCACTGTCGGTATTTAATTTTTTTTTGGAAAAATATATTTTTTTAAACCAGCCTTTACAAATGTGCTTCATTTCCCCAAATGAGAGTATTTTTGTATAAAATTTGAGCAAACCTAAGGACCATATATGCTTTTTATTTATTCCTGTATGAGGTTTGAATTTTATTTTAACTTGAGAAATTTTTAAAGTCCCTTAGTGATTTGAAAAAGTAGTCTCTGCTCCCTTCCTAGCACTTCCCTTTTTTGGCCATGTCTTTTTTTAACAGCTTTTTCAGCCACAACTACCTTAGGTCTGGTACAAAGGTTCTCCTCTCTCTCTCTCTCTCTCTCTCTCTCTCTCTCTCTCTCTCTCTCTCTCTCTCTCTCTCTCTCTCTCTTCTCTGTCTCTGTCTCTCTCTCTGTTTCTGTGTCTCTGTCTGTCTCTCTGTCTGTCTGTCTCTGTGTGTCTCTCTCTGTCTGTCTGTCTCTCTCTCTCCTCTCTCTCCTCTCTCTCCTCTCTCTCCTCTCTCCTCTCTCTCCTCTCTCTCCTCTCTCTCCTCTCTCTCCTCTCTCTCCTCTCTCTCCTCTCTCTCCTCTCTCTCCTCTCTCTCCTCTCTCTCCTCCTCTCTCTCCTCTCTCTCCTCTCTCTCCTCTCTCTCCTCTCTCTCCTCTCTCTCCTCTCTCTCCTCTCTCTCCTCTCTCTCTCTCTCTCTCCTCTCTCTCCTCTCTCTCCTCTCTCTCCTCTCTCTCCTCTCTCTCCTCTCTCTCTCTCTCTCTCTCTCTCTCTCTCTCTCTCTCTCTCTCTCTCTCTCTCTCTCTCTCTCTCTCTCTCTCTCTCTCTCTCTCTCTCTCTCTCCTCATATAGGAGAATGCCCAGGTTTAAATTATTCTTCCCTAGCTTCCTTGAAGAAAGATTGTACAAATCATCAGAGTCTGATGTAAAAACATACATTTATAGTAAGTTGTCTGAAAACAATTGGTTTCATTTTTGAAAGACAAGTGGCATGTATTTTGTAACATTAATCATGGGATGCCCAGTGATGGAATGTAGCATGATTTAATAAACAATAAGTAAAGACTTCCAGTAATAAGATTGAGTGAAATCTCCATCCCTAGAGGTTTACAAATGGAGGTTGGATGACCTCTAGAGAGTACAACTAGGTCTCAATTATTGCAAATAATGAATTCCCTGAAGCAGTTGCATTATTCAAATTCGCACTGTATACTTCCATTGATTTGGAGGCAAGTTACCCTATTTTGCAATATTAAAATTTTGAATAGTGTGAATTTGAAAAATGCAACCACTTCTTGCATATTGTAAAAGCTTTCAAGCTTTAGGGATTGGGCTAAGCAATCTGTGAAATTCCATTCAGTAATAAAATGAATAAATAATCCTGCAGGCAGGAGGCTATTGACATCTAACTAAATGTTTTTTCCCTCATTTCCACAGGTGTGCTGTATGTGAGGCTCCTGCCATGGTGATGGCAGTCCATAGCCAAACAATCCAAATACCACAGTGTCCCAGTGGATGGTCATCACTTTGGATTGGCTATTCTTTTGTTATGGTAAGTGGTATAGAAATCCATATTTTTCCTGTGGGGAGGGCCTATTTTATTGATCCACGATGTAGCTATAAGTAACAACAATTTTGTTTCATTGTTGTGAAATTTTTGTCACTAAATGCTGCAGATAGGAAAATAAATAAGTCCTTCACTCCACATTTGTCTCATTGCTAGTTATAGCTTTCAAGGCACTGCAGGCTTTTACCCACTCTGCATTTGGGCACCATATGTTTGTTTCCTAGAGTCCTAGAGTCATTCACCTTTGGGGATTCAATACTAGAGTAGACAACACTAGAACCCTTCTGGAAAATGGAGGAAATATTTATACATCTTCCAAGTGCAGTCCTCAGCTGTTCAATTGAATTGTTTCTAGCATAAGCAATGTGTCAATTTTTCCTAAGGATCTAAAAACCTGTTTGTTTTTTCAGAAGAAAAAAGATAATGGGATATGTGGAGATATATATTTTAATGTAACATACAACTCCTTATTAGTAAAAAATCTGAATGGGGGAGGGGGTAGAGTGGGAGAAACACCTGAAAGATACAATTGTATAATTTAGCTCATCCAATTGAGGAGACAGCCTTTCACTGGGATTTATTTTGGGTCCATTTTCTCTTTGATTGTCGACAAATAGCTGGTCTTTATACTTTATAAGAATGACTGACTGGCTCCTCTCCCTAAGTACTTGTATCAAAAGTGCCAGATTCATTTAAAAAACTTTTACTAATTGCCTACTATGTGCCAGGTAATATGCAAGGTACCAGTGTGACAAAGCCAAGAATGGTACCATATTTTCCCCCAAGAAGTTCTGCCTTCTTTGGGCACTTTTCTAAGAATCATTTGAATTTTGTTTAACTTGGAGAATATTTTTATTGTGGCCCCCCAATTTCATTATTCCTATTTTTAGTCACTTTTAGTCTCAATCCAAAACATATTTACGTCAATCTATGAAATCCTTGAATTATTCAGACCAAATTTACTTTGATATTTGCTGGTCTCCTCCCTGAAAGATTGAGATGAACAATTTACTTTCCCCATAAATGCCTTTCCTGTCTTGGATTCTTCACAATTGTCACTTTCTGTTCTATCTGTTATGATGATATTTTGCAGGCTATAGAATTATATTGTCCCAAGGATCACAGCTCTTTTATCAAGTGGCTGCTAAATTGCTTATTTTTAGAAGTTGTCAAAATAATTAAATATTAAAGTACTTTTTTGCATTTTTCCACATTGAACACAGTAAAGTTCCCTGCATTGGCTAGTAGAATTCGAATTTTTTATAGGACAAAAATGCGTGGATTTCAATGGATAATATGTTATTGCCAAAAACAGAGTATGTATTTCTCTATTCAAAATGTTAATGCTTAATTCTGGCAAAAAAGAAAACTAAAGGTTCCAGAAGAGACTATGGAGAAATTCTGATACTAAAAAAGAAATAAAAATTAAAAAAAAATAAAAAAAAATAATTTTCATTTGAATAAAATATTGGGATTTTCACTTTGGTATCACTCTAAATGGAATTTGTGTCAATGTACAAAGAAATAAGTTCAGTGAGTAGAGGTGAAGTGAAAAGAGATGCAGGAATGTAGTTTTTTTTTAAAGTCTCCCCTATTCTTTTGCCATTCACACAAAGGCCTAGAATATGATTGCCAAAATCAAAAGCATATAGAGATAATGATGTTCAGGAGATCAGAATAAGCCTCTAAATGTCAGCAGCTTCCCCTTTTACAGATTTAACCAGAGTTTCAAGACCAGCAGTAGCCATTTCTAAAAAAGTATGACAGCCTGCAATTTGTTTTAGGAGGCACAATGGTGTCTACCTGTAGTGTCGTCTTCAAAGGAGAAAGGGCAGAGCATTAGTTATTTCCTTTTCAATGTATAGAATGTAAAGTTGGTTTGAAAAGCGAAATAACTTTACCCCATCACAATTAGAAGGTGGATGAGGAATTTGTGAAGAATATTCACTTTGTTCAAATATAAGAATGATTTTCAATTGAGAAATTGTCCAAAGGAATTCAAAGCAAGGTCAGATTGATTTTTTTTTCAAAGAGAACAGGATTCTTTCTTTGGGCCATACCACCAAGTAGGATATTTCAAAAGGGATTTATAACCAATTGCAATTTATGAAATTGAAACACTGATTTTTCTGGATAAAAAAGGAAATGAATTCTGAAATTCTCTAGGTCTTATATAGGCTTCTAACATTTCCTCAGATTTCTAGGCAACTGCAATTTCTGCTGGTTACTCTCTGTGGTGATCTAACTTTGTATAGAAAAGTTAACAATATGGCTCTTCATCCACCACATAATCAGGAGGAGGCACTAAAATGAATAATCTGGGAAGTTTTAGTTCAGGAAGCATGTTTTATATGTAAAGGCAGTCAGTAAAATGGATAGAGTTCTGAGCTGGAAATCAGGAAGATTTGAGTTCAAGTCTAGTCTTAGATAATCACTAGCTGTATGATTGCACTTCACTTCTGTTTGCCTCAGTTTCCTCAGCTGTTTAATTAAAAAACACTTATCTCAAAAGGTTGTTGTGAGATCAATTGAGATAAAATATATAAAGTGTTTACTATAGTACATGGCAAATGTTGTTATTCAGTCATTTTCCAATTGTATTCAACTTTTCATGAATCCATTTGGGGATTTTCCTGGCAAAGATACTGGAGTGGTTTGCCATTTCCCTCTCCAGCTCATTTTACAGACTGAGGAAACTGAGGCAAATAGGATTAAGTGACTTGACCAAGGTAACAGATCTGAACTCAGGAAGATGAATCTTCCTAACTTCAGACCTAGTACTCTATCTACTGTACCAGCAAGCTGCCCCCTGGTATATAGTAAGTATTATATAAATTTTAGATATTTTTATTTTCATGATTATCATGAGAATGTCATGCAAAAATAAAACATGTCATGTTATACTTTTAATATTTAACCCACCCCTCACTGTTTGCTTTTGGTAAACAAGTTTTGTCCTCATGGAGAGAAACTGTATTTGAAAACAAGTAAACTGAATGGATTCTAGTTCTAACTCATTGAAATAAAAAATTCTATATTGGGCTAGATCCATGGTCCATCCAATCCAACATTCTGTCTCTGATTGTGAATAGCATTGAGATACATTTTGTAGAGATGTATCATGCTTGTTTAGTTCTCTTGATATGAAAACTATCACAACTATTTCATTTTTAATTGTTACTTGACAATTAAACTACTTCCTTGAACCCTACCTCTTGAACTTCAGTTGACATTAAATCTTAAACAGGAGTATGCTGATAAATGTTTAACAAGATGCCCCGCAAGAATGTATAATATATCACAACATAGCATTTTCACTCTTTTTGTTATTTGCTTGCCTTTTATTTTCTTTCTCATTTTTTTTCTGGTTTGATTTGATTTTTCTTGTGCTGTAAGATAATTGTATAAATATGTATGCATATATTGAACTTAACATATATTTCTACCATATTTAACATAAAAAGAATGCATGACACAGTTCTAAGTTTAATTGCATTATTAATGTTTTCTCCATCACTTTCTTAAGCCTACTAATCAACCAAACAATAAAACAAGCTTTGATTTGTAACATTTGTTGATTTCTGAGGTATAAATGGTCACACTGAAAATTTGACAATTGGTTCTCTTGAGCCTTAGAAACTATTTCTAGCACGCCCTCAATAAGCCACACATGATTTAGAGAAGAGATAAACTCCTTGTGAGATCATTCCATATGACAAGAAATTACTGCTGAGTTTGACAGTCTTAGCCTCTTACCTTGTGCTAAGTCATTCTAAAATGGTGTGGGCTGACTAGTCTTTGCCTCACAGAACACAAGTTTAAGTCTACCTGGGGAGTCAAATTACCCTTCTGAGCTAACCATTTCACAATATTAGTCCATAAAACCCTATGTGATTTATAAAGGCAGTGTCATCTTCACCCATTCTCTAGTAAAGTGCCATTTCAGAGAGATGACAGTCCACAAGGGAAAGTTAAATTGCTGTGAGGAAGAGTATTACACCACTCAGATGCCAGGGTTCTGTGACTATTAATCTTAAATTGCTTCACACCTAAGAAAGCAAAATGTGATAGCCTACCATACCTAGCCAGGAATATGGTATTAAGAACCTGGAAGCTTGGAGTTAGTAGGTATTTTTGACATGAATTACTCAATTCTTCTTCTTTGTTTCTGTACCTTACCTGTACTGTGGAATGTAATGGAAATAGAATTATAGAATTAGTCTGGAAGTCAAGAGACCTCAGATCAAGTTCAAATCCACTAAATGGCTCTGGGACTTGATTACATCACTTGCAAGATGAGTGAGTTGTTATAGATGGTTTCTGTTCCTTTCTGGCTTTAAAATTCTATGATTGTATGTTATTCCTATATGCTTTAAAAGCCAATGGAAAAGTGAGGGGAAAACATTTGGGGTGAAGTAAGGAACACAGAATATTGTCTTAAATAAAATAAATGTGTCCCTTAGTCTTTTTTTTCTCTTAACCAAATAGATAAAAATACAAACTTAATAAACAGATAATTTTGGAGATAATTATTCTTTGTTCTAGAGAAGGCATTATCGTTTTTTTTTTTTTGTTTTTTGTTTTTTTTTTTGCCTTTAAAAGGTGGTTCTATGTAATAGAAATCTGATTCACACATAAATCTTTAGGAATGCATTTATTATCCAATTAGAGGTACACCCAAATTCCTTACATACTGAACTTTGTAGCTTTATTGCCAGGAAAGGAGAGCATGAATTCCCTATGGCAATCTGTGAAGTCTTTGTTTTGTTCATTCTTAGTTTGTTTTCAATAGTCACCACATGAGGCAAGGAGATGTACAACTGTCCTTCCCCCACTCTAATTTACAATAAATCTCATATTCATTTGGGACAGAATTTTTCTGATGTTTTATTCTAATTTGTTTTCCAGCACACCAGCGCTGGAGCCGAAGGTTCTGGCCAGGCACTAGCATCCCCTGGTTCCTGTCTGGAAGAATTTAGAAGTGCACCCTTCATTGAATGCCATGGTCGTGGGACTTGTAATTATTATGCAAATGCTTATAGCTTCTGGCTTGCTACTATAGAAAGAAATGAGATGTTCAAGTAAGTTCAAGAATTTTTCTTGATTTTTGGTCTTCCCTTTTATTTCTACATCACTATTAATCATCAAAGATCTATTGATACATACCAAAATAATCCAGTTAGTTATAAAATAATGAAAGTGGCTGCTTCTTCTTTTTGTCATGTAGGATACATTTGCCTCAAAGGGATCACAGAAATATATCCTACAACTGGCCTGGGCCTGATATTGATACACTTACCTCTTCACTGTTCAGATACTGAAAGCAGAAGTATATCATCTCATCTAGATGAATCCAATAGAAATTGACCTAGTACAGTTGAACATATTCTAATATTACAGATTTTAAAATAAAGTAAAAAGCTAACACATCTTGAACAAATTTTTGATGAAGGTTTTCATTACCTGGGTAACTTAAGTTGATTTTTGTTTTGTGTCCTCTGAGTAATTTGGCAAAAGATATTTGTAAATCATGACCATAAAAATAATTTCTGGACAAATATACCAATTTTGGCCAGAGAGAAAAGAACTTTTATTTTCAAGACCAAAAATTTTTACCTCTACAACAACTCTCCCTAGTGACTGATAACCTCATTGAAATTAATTTGGAATGTAGCCCAGTCACTAATGGACAGTAGCATATAATGAACCCTCTATTCTTAATTTAGCACCAGCTGCAGTCTGTGTTGAAGCAGAGGCAGAAGGCTGAGGGAGATTGAACAATTACTTACTGTTCATTCCTGAAATAAATACTTCTCACCCCTGGAGACAAGTCTTTCTGCCTTTACCAAAGCAATACTTTTGGGGGAAAAGTCTGTGAAGACCTGCTATGCTTCTGTCTGTTTCCATTCTGGGGCAGAGAGAATTTGCATAAAGGTAAAATGTTCTCTGCTGATTATACTTCAGCAGACAAGTCACTGACACACAGGCCTAATTTATAGTTGATGCAGGCATTTTTGAGGGACCATCAAAAACTAAATTGACAAAAAAGACGCAATTTAATTTGAGATGGAAATATTAAATTTCCATCATCATAAAAATAGGATCCCATGAAAACAATAAACATATTGATGGATCACTAATGCTAAGATAGACATTGCTTTTTTTGATTCAGAAAATATGAATTTTTTTCAATAAAAATGTTGTGACTAAAAATTCATTATTCCATTGATAACCAGGTAATAAAGTTCCCCAAAGTTAGGTGGATTGGTCCTTCAGCATCTGATCTGTATTCAAAGCTTCTCCATCTTGGCAGGTTCTACCAAAATTTGTGCAGCATTTGTGTAACCTTGAAGGGTCACTTCCATGCAATATTGGAAGATATTGATAAGATTTTAGTAGAGTCACTTCTGTGTCACTCTCACTTCTTTTCATGATGAAATGTTACAGTGAGTTAAGGGAGTTTTTTGTTTGTTTGTTTGTTTTTTGTCAGGAAAGGGAATACTTTCAACAAGTGCTTGAAGTATTTCAATCTGGAAGCAATAACTCAATTGAAAAATCCTTTCAGAAGGAAAACCTATTACAATGAACTCCAAAGGACTGTTTAGATTCTTTTGATGCATGCCATGTTGTATCCATTTAAAAAACAGCTTAAACCAAAGTGGCCAAAATTCTAGAACTCCACACTTTGCTTACATAAAGGTTTTTGTTTTGATGAAATTTGACCCATTTCTAAGCTTCCAGTATGTAATAATTTTAGCTGTGAAATTTCAGGAACAATGTATATGCACTACCTTTGTAAACTTTAAACAGTCTAAAAATAATTTGGCAAAACCATTTTCAGAGTTCCTGATTTTTACTTTATTCAGACATTTACTGATCCCTTTCTAAGTGCATGAAAACATGACCATTACTGTGGAGTTGTCCCTCTCCTAAAGAAACTCACCTTATACTCTAGTTGAGGAGATAAGTCTTAGCTACATAAAAAGTTAAATGATGTCAAGCAGTTTATAATCAAATGATCTATGAATTATATGGATAATAAGTACTCAAGGTATTTCAGAACCAGGAGAATTTCCTATAGTTGTTCAGGGAAGTTATAATGGAGATGATTGAGCTAGACCTGAAAGATGAAATGCTGGATGGAGAGGAAAGTAGGACGAATTCCAGCAGTGCATATAGAAAAAGTAGAAGTAACATTGGGAAAGAATGGTGGACAACAAAGAGAATGGAATAACTTTGTTGAATAATGGGAGGGAAGGTAAGAGAACAAAGTTTGGACCAGATTATGAATGTCCTTAAATGCCAAACTAAAAGGAATGGGTGTTGTTTAAACCAGAGAACCAGTACCTTTTTTGCCAAGAAACCCCAATGGAGAATATTGACAAGCTATAGTCAACAACATTACAGAGAGCTGGATATGTTTGAGCACTGAACAACCACAAAATTTTAAACCCAAGCCTGACATACTGAGACTGGATATTTCCATCAAATTCAGTCTTCCTCAGCTTAGATGAAGAGATAAGTCTCTAGCCTAACATAGCAAGTAAGACTTTGGCGTGGGATTTGAACCCAGTTGACACCACATTCAATACATTCAAAATATTGCATTCCTTGTTATTTTGTAGTTCCTAGTTATTTTGTGGTTTCCGTCATGTCTGACCCCTCATGGTCCCATTTGAGATTTTCTTGGCAAAATTACTGCAAGTGCTTTTCCACTTCTCCAACTCATTTTACAGAGGAAGAAATTGAGGCAAAAAGGGTTAAGTTACTTGTTTGCTGAGGGTCTCATAGCTATGGAAGTGTCTGAGATCACATTTGAACTCAGGAGATGAGTAAATCCCAGCACTCTATCTATCGGCCCACCTCATTGCCTAATTCTTTGTTGTTTTAAAGAACTGTACATTCTCATCACTGTTTGAAATCCCTAATAGTTACATGACTCCTGAGAGCTATTTGTTTTCTTGATTACAGGAAGCCTACTCCATCAACTTTAAAAGCAGGAGAACTGCGCACACACGTTAGCCGCTGCCAAGTCTGTATGAGAAGAACATAATGACTCCCAGTCTCAGCTAACGTCACAATATGGTGCTATTCATTTTTTAACAGCAATGAACCCTAGAAATATATCCTGTGTACCTCACTGTTGTCGAATAAGAAAACAGTAAAGTGCCTTATAGGAATTTGCATAACTAACACGCCTTGCTTTATTGGTCCTCTCTACTTGCTGAAGAAGAAAAAAAGAGACAACAATAAGCTTCAAATATTGACATACCAAATGGCACTTTTTATTTAAGAAAAAAAGAATGAAAAAGTCTGTGTGCTATCATGTACTGAGTGTAAAGCCAAAGCTCAGTCAGAAAAATCAAGAGGTGCTAGGAGGTATGCAGTGACTTACATACTGTTTGACTCCCCCTTGACATTTTTTATTATATTTAGATTCATTTTTGACCCCTTCTCAGATATAAATGTTGTTTATACCACTGTCTAGCTTTTTCCAAAATGGTAGGTCCTTTGATATGTACTTATTGTTCCTGTACAAATAATAGTAATGTAAAAAAAAAAAAAGGTTATGGGATTACCAAATATAATTAAGGAGTAAATAGCCATATCTTCCAAACCAAATGCATAAATTTATATCTCTCTGCTCTGTGTGGTACTATGCACCTGCTTTTGCAGAAAAACACAACTTTCCTGTGGAATAAAGATGGTCCAAATGTGGTCAGAAATAGATAGATATATATATATTTAGTAATTTATATAGATGTCAGCAATTAGGCAAATCAGGTTTTGGGTTCTAGTTCCACTATTAAAATGAAGCTTATATAAGTTTTCTTCTTTTCAGATTTGTTGTCCTTTAAGTGAGCTATGAAACAATAGAATATTTAATGTGAAACATCAGTTTTCTTTCATCATTCACTTAAATACCAAAATTGTATGGTGCCAAAGACAAATCCAGATTCATGGCTATTGTGTTTAATATAGTAAAACATGTACTTTGAGCTTGCTGTTTTTATTCTGTATTTAATATTTTCAGGGTTTTAAACACTAATCACACACTGAATGACTTGATTTAAAAAAAAACTTAAAAAGGCCTTAATCTTATGAATATTTTTCATTCTCTAGATTGGTATGGAAAACAGTTTTCATTAAATCCTTATGGCTACATTTTTACATTTAAGCCACATTCTGCTCTGTCATTAATGAACTATTGTAAAAGTGGTTCTCACTGACTAAAGGAGAACCTGGGTATGTATTTACAAGAAGTCAGAAGGGACCTTTGTGTCTAAAACAATATTTCTCTAGAAGATTCCAAAGATTTTTTTTTTAAATAGTAAGGCCATTTCCTAAAAATGTGTATTTCTTAAGAATTAAAAATTTGTAATAAAAAATATTTGTGTAAAAAAAGAGCTTTAATTAATTTGTTGTTAGTGTTGACCCAGTGCTTTTAGCAAGAATTTACTGCATAAATCATTAATAAATTTGCAAGCCTTTCATAACATAGATTATTTTTATTCTGCATGTCTTCCAAATATGTATTTTGAGGGAATTGTTTCATGGACTGCTATCTTCAGAGCCTCTAGAGAATATGTATTAGGAAAATCTGTTATTGCTCAGGTATCAATATGTATCAAGTGATTGGCTATATCCAGATGTGTGGATTCCAAGTCTTATGTGAAGTAAACAAATAAGAAAATGGGAGGGACACAAATTTATGCCATTGAATTGTTAACTTTATATTTGGTTAAAATTATACAATTACATATGACAGAAGGTAGTCTATAGATTGATGAAGCATCCTCAAACTCTCATCATTTTATGATCTATCTACATATATGTGTGTTTAATGGTATCATATCTTACTTTTCATGCATAAGTTGTTGGTAACACATTGTATGTAGGCTGGGCACCTGTGTGCCCAATATTTATCTTTACCTTTGGAATAACCAGTATTTTTGATTTTCAAGATTGAGGTGCTCCATAATTCAATCAATGCCAATTAATAAACATTTATTAAGTGCTTATGATATTCTAGGCATTGTGCTAGAATAAAAAAAAAAAAAAAAAAAAAAAAAAGATAAAAAAATTTCTGTCCTGAAGGATTTTACACTATAGAAACAAACAAATACAAATCAAACTATATACAGGATAAATAAAAAGTAATTAATTGAGGGAAAGTATTAGAATTAAGAAAAGTTGTGGAAGGCTTCCAGTCAAAGAAGATAATGGATGTAAGGGAAGCTAAGGAGATCATATATGTATAGGCATTGAGGATAACCAGAGAAAATAACTAAGAGATGGAGTCTTTCTCATGGAATGGGCAGGAGGCTACTGTCATTGCCTTGAAGAACATGTGTTGGGGAATAAAGTGTAGGAAGACTAGAAAGGTAGGAGGAGAATAAGTTATAAAGGGCTTTGAATGCCAAACAATGCATTATGTATTTGATCCTGAAAGTATTATTCACTGCCATATGACACCCCTGAGAGAATATTAGTATTCCAATGGGCTTTTGCAGAAGCAAACATAGCAATACTATTCAGCTTCCCAATTGTCATCCTAATGTCCTCAATTTTGGTCCCAGGTCATTGAATATCTATAGTCTGTGTCTAATATAAATATGCACATAAATGCACAGTTGCACTAACATAGTGGATTGCCCACTCACCTACTTATCTTGTGTGGACTAGATAATTTGCACATTTCATCTTTCTTTTTTCAGTGTGAATGGTTAGACCAATTTTTTAATATTACTTTAGATTTCATTGTAGATATTTTTAAATATTCTGAGAGTATATACAAGTATATACAAGTATATACAATTACGTTTGTGACTGTAAATATTGGGAGCACATTTCTATGACTGACGATTTCTTTAATTTGGACTATGCACAGAGCATTTTTTGTGACATGAGGGAACACCTTAAGTGAACATATATTTCTTTGTTTTGGTATGAAGTTGTAGTCATAGTTTTACCTAGTAAAAATTAATTATGCACATGTAAAGAAATCTCAATTTGAAGAAAGCTTTTAAGTTTTCATTATTGAAAAAAACTCAAATCCTTTTAAAAATCAATAAAAACATAATAGAGTCTTATGTTACCCATACTTCAGACTGTGTGACTTAAAGATATAAGTTGTTGTATAGGAAGTCATTTGCAAATAGCTGATTTTTTTTTTTTTTTGCTCCAGTGATGAAAATATGAGGAAAAATACAAAAGTAACCACATGAATTTTGAAAGAAATGAGATATTAACTATTAGTGGGAAAACTTGTTTTTAAGGGATATTCTAATATTTTTCTCTTGTTCTTGTCATGCTTAGAGATACCTTTGCATAGTGGATAGAGTCAACTAGTCATTAAAAATTTATTAACTGTCTGCTTTGTACGAGGCTCTGTGCTAAATGCAGAGGATATCCAAAAAAAGCAAATGCTTTTTTGAAGGCTCCATGCCTTCAAGGAGCTCTCACTGTAACTGGGAAGACAGCATACAAATATTTAGCATACATGCTAAATATAATCAAATAGATACTTTATAAATGCCATTATTATTATCATGAAATATCAATCAATACCATGAGTTGCTGACAAACCTCTTAATGAAATGCCTAGATTTTTCCAACATTTATAATAGCACTTTCTTTTTATTAGCCTCCCCTTTCTTTCAAACTTTAAATATTGCCATGTGTGTTTATGTGTCTATCCATCTCTATAGATACATTATATATGTATATATATATATATACATATATACATACGTACATTACACACATATATGTACACATATATAAGTATTTTATGGTTTGTAAAGCATTACACACAAAGACATATGTATATACCAGAGGATGCTGAAGTCAATTGAATTGGTTTTTCAGAAGTAACTATTAGGTGGCAAAGGTTACCAAATCAGGGTTTGATTTATGGGGTTTTTTAATACATAGATTTAGCACAGGGTTTATAATGCAGATTAGACTTAAAATCTGTTGTATATACATTTTTTGGTGAATCATTTGTTCTAGGTTTTTATTAGCACACATGCATGTATGTACTTGTGTATATTAAAAATTTACATAGCATCCATAACTCTTCAAGTTTCCTAAAGGTTTCACAACCTTATGGGCTGAGTAGGACAAATACTTCAATACTCATTTTACAGATAAGGAAAGTGAGAGAAAAGTTAAATGACTTGCTTAAGATCATAAAATTCAGGTTTAGACTCCAGTTGCAATATTCTTTTAAGACAATATTATGATGTGTCCAAAGCATAGTTACTCTATAAAGATTCTTAAAATATTGTCTCTCTGACTTTAGGTTTGTGCCTAAATAATACCACATGGATGAAAATGTATCTGGTTTTTAAAGATTTCAAGATGTCAGAATTTCACAGTTTTTGCAATTGACCTTCCAGGAAACTTAACATTTGATTTATTTCTCTTTATGGAAGTAGCTGGTGGTGGAGTGAATAAGGTATTGGACCTAGAGCCAGTAAGGATTAACTTAAAATTCAGCCTCAGACACTAACTAGATGTGTGATTTTGAGCAAGTATATTTCCTCATCTGAAAATGGTGATGTTAAATAACAGCATTTACCTTCCAGGTTGTTATGAGAATCAAATGTAATGACATTAAATACTGAGCACAATGCCTCATACATAGTAAGTTCCATATAAATATTAACTATTATTATTATTATTACTATCTGAGTTCAGATAGTAATTTGATCTCAGACATTTACTAGTTATATGACTGACCCTGAGCAAACCACTTAATTTCTACTTGCCTCAGTTTTCTCAGCTGTAAAATAGGAATAATAACATCATTAACATTAAAATAACACTAATTTAAAAAAAAAAAAAAACTTTTAGCAGAGTACATGGCAAATAGTAGGTTCCATATAAATGCTAATTTTATTTTCCCTTCCCTTTTTATTTCTCCTTGGTGAAAATGAAAAATAGTTGATCACTTTGGATTCTAAGATGTTGTACCCACTTTAGTACCCTGGATATCTTAGAATCAGCTGGAGTCAGCATAAGCAAAAGTCTTTATTCTTGGTCTTTTGGGGTCGCCCTCAGGGGATTAGAGCTAGAAATCTTCACATCTCCTTCCTCCCTCTCCACCCCTCAAGAATGAATCTGCTTTTTCTACTCCACCTTCTGATTTCCCTTCCCCTTCCTTGTCCACACCCACAGATCAAGCCAGCACAGAGTTGAGTGGATCATCCTCCTAGCACATGTTAATAGAGAATTGTACAATTAGTAATTAGACCTTAGTGCTATATCCATTTCAATTATTTGGGAGGAGAAAGAAAATTGGGAATATCATTGAATTCTGGGAAATTTCCTTTATCAATTTGCAGATTAGGACCTAATTTTAAAGAGGTGCCTGAGGACATAAATACCTCACTCAAGGTCCAGTAGCTAGTTTGTTCCAGGGCTTTCTGACACTGAAGTCAGCCTTCTATCCAATATCATTGTTTGATTATGTTTGAAGTTTAAAGCCCTTCATAAACTTAGCCCTTCTGCAACTTTGCATTCTGTTACCTTACATTATATTACTCCAATTCCCATTTGCCATGCACTGCATCTGTAATCCAATGACACTTTCTCCTCATGTTTCTGCAAACAAGACACCCCATCTCTCAACTCTGAGCTGTCCACCATGTCTGGAATGCTCTCCTTCCTTACCTGTGATCCCTGATTTCCCTGATTTTCTTTAAGTCCCTGCTAAAATCCCACCTCCTGTAGGAAGCCTCTCCCACCCCTTTTAATTTAAGATTCTTACTTCTATGTATTATTTCCAATTTTCGCTTGTTCATATATAGTTGTTTGCATGTTGTCTCCCTCATCCCAATATGAGCTCCTTGGGGAAAGAGATTGGCTTTTATCTTTCCTTGGATGCCTAGAGCTTAGTAAAATGCCTGGCACATAGTAGGTATTTAATAAATACTTAATGATTGCCTGCCTGCCTAAAGAAAAAAACAAAAACAAACCCAAGAGACATTCAACTCAGAAGCTGGTACACTGAGCATCTCTGGCTAGCTTTGCCTGGGGTTTGGATGCCAGGGAGAAAAAGGCCAGAGCTGGGAGCTGGGCACTGCCAAGGTGCATTCTGACACTGGAATGGG
The DNA here is from genome assembly GCF_048593235.1 of Sminthopsis crassicaudata. Classification (NCBI taxonomy): domain Eukaryota; kingdom Metazoa; phylum Chordata; class Mammalia; order Dasyuromorphia; family Dasyuridae; genus Sminthopsis; species Sminthopsis crassicaudata. The sequence goes on along the minus strand of NC_133619.1, from coordinate 168,479,428 downwards.
TATGCAGAAAGACGATGTCACCTTGACACAGCATCATGTGCTGCTATCAGAATGGATACAGCAAGTATTTTGGTCTCTCTCTTTGATACAGCCCACTCATAGCTCCCCCAGCCTATGCTTGCCTGCAGGGAGGCGGTTCATTATGTACTTTTCCTTCTCTCCTCCCTTCTGTCTCCATTCGAGTGGATTGGGGGGTGTCAGGGTGGTGGTGGAAGGGGATGCTCGTAGCTCTGAATCATTCTCACCATCGTCTCTTCCTGCGTGGGGAGTGTTTGCGGTGATTAATGCCTTTTGTGTGCTTTCTGGGTTTCTTCACTGTGGGTTACAATTCATCGTGTTTCCCATTTTACTCACTCAAAATAGCAAAGAGCAATTTTTTTTTTTAAAGCTTTGTATCTGAATTACACCAGGCATCTGGTCTCCGCTCTCTAGCCTCATTAGAAATGAGGATGCAGGCTTAGTCATATCTAATTGTTGAGTCACAATTTAATCAGTAAAAGAAAGTAACTTTTTAGTTTTTAAAAGGGTGCTTCTTTCTTCAATGTGACTGACACACTGGAACCCCGGTTTCCTCTTGAATGACCTCCCCTGCTTTGTTACATGTCCTGAACCCATCCTCATTGGGACTGCTTCAATTTGCTAAGGAGTTGAAGTAGGGGACTAATAATGTGGATCAATTGAATTTCATTCCTCAGTTGCAAATTCAGAAAAAGTATTTTTTAATAAATTCTTCAGTCATTTAACCAGAATGATACTTGTTTTCTCTGATTGTTTATTGCTTTCCTTATTGTCCCTGTAGAATTATGCAGCTAAATTTCCTTTTTAAATTGCATATGACGCCTCTCTCCTTTTTGATGTTAGACATAAGCCTAATTGGTGTGGCTAAAATTTCAGCAGCAGTTCCTTTTTACTTAATATTTGAGGAGGCTGCCCATTAAAAGTTTTTACATTTAGAGCTCTCTCTCTCTGAGATAATCTTGTTCAAAGTTTTAAAAAATGGTTTAAGAATATAAAAGTTGCAAAAAAATTGGAAATGGTAAAAGGTTTCTAAATGCAATGACAGAATTAATTCAGAATCAAACGCATAATGACTGTGTTTTTTGGGCAGCATTTGTCTGTTTTATTTTATGAGACTTCACTGCTGCTTGGTTCTGAATACATGACATGCACATTTTGCATGGCACATGCACAGCTGTCAGAAACACTTTGGCTCAGATTCAAGATGGGATCAGATAAAAAATTTCTCAAATGAAAAAGGGTCAGAAGTGGAAAAAGTTTAAGAAGGTGTACTGTAGTCCAACCCTCTAATTTTACAAATAAGGAAACCAAGAACCCTGAGAGTCTTGCCAAAGGTCATATCACATATAGTAAAATACCAAGAAGAAGAAAAAAAAAAGTATTTGGACCTTCCAGCTCTAAATATCTATGATCTTATGCAGAGATGTCAAACATATAGTATCCTCCAGTTTATTCTCTCCATTGTCAATGGGTCACATAAGGTCCACAACATCCTCAAGCATGGCCTGAACCAGATTAAAATGCAATGAGAATTAAATAAAAATATAATGAAACATAGATAATGCCAATATTCCTAAATCAATATATGGCCTATTGGGATCCTTATGTACAGTTTGATGGTCCCCATTTCTATTTGAGTTTGATACTACTATTCTTAGGAACCCAGGTCCTCCAGCTGTAGGTCCAACAAATTTTCTGGATAACACATTAGCTTTCTGACTGGGATTCATGGCTAAATTCATACATTTTCTTAAGTCACTGGAAAAAAAAGACATATGCAAAATGAAATATTTTACTTTATTCATTTATGTGTAAGTTTCTTCAGGATTTCAAGTGATGATTTTGTTGATATATGTATATCCACTGAATCATATCAGAATTCTTTTTTTGTTGAAATTGTATATCCACTGAATCAGATCAGAATTCTTCTAGATTTAGTAGGCAATCTTTTAGAACTGCTGTAGCTGGAAAATTCATCTCCTTGTAATCAATCTGATTACCAAATAGATTGATCAGAAAGTCCACCAATAATTGCAATGTGTCAATTACTGTGCTATGTAAATGCTTGGAATACAAAAGCAAAAACTTGATCTCCATCCTCAAAAAACTGATGGAGGAGACTGTACAAATTAGCTATGCATATACAATATATAATACAGTATAAATGAAAACTAAGCTCAAAGGAAAGGCATTAACAACTGAGAAGACCAGCAATGATCTCTCACAGAGGATGGGATTTGAGCAGTCTTTTTTTTTTTCTCTTATTAGTATTTTATTTCCCAAATATGTGTAAAGATAGTTTTCAACATTAATTTTTGTAAGATTTTGTGTTCAAAATTTTTTCTCTCTCCTTTACCTCCCCCCAAGAAACCTGATATAGGTTAAATATATGCAGTCATTTTAAACATATTTCCATATTTGTCATTTGTACAAGAAAAACCAGATCAAAAAGGGGGAAAAGACCACAAGAAAGAAAAATCAATCAAACAAACAAAAAAGCTAAATATGCTATACTTTGATCTGCATTTTCTCTCTGAATGTGGATAGCATTTTCTATTCCCAAGTCTATTGGAATTGTCTTGGATAACCACACTCCTGAAAAAACTTGCTGTTACTATATACAATATTCTCCTGGTTTTTTTGAGATGAGTTTTGAGGGTAACCAAGATAGAGTCAGGAAGTATATGAAAAATGGCAAATAAATCAGTGTCACCGAATCATTCGTGATTGAGCACATGGAGCTGGAATAAAACATAAGACTAAAAATATAGGAAGAGACTAGTTGTGAAGGATTTTCAATGACAAACAAGGGATTTTCTATTTTATTCTGGAGGTTACTGGGAGCTACTGATGTTTGAGTAGAGGTTAGAACCAAGCTTGGGTAGCTGAGTGAAGTGGATTGGGGACAGACTTGTGGTAGGGACATCAACCAGACAGTTATTTCAGATCAAGTGGGTGGTGATGAGGACATGTCAGGAGGTTGGCAGTGTACATGGAATGAAAGGAACATAGTTGAAAGAGGTTGTGAAGCTAGATTTGGATAGATTATATATGTGGGATGCATGCCAGTGAGAAGCCAAGAATGACGGCAAATTACCAACCTGGGTTGACTGGGAAGATGTCAGTACCTTCAACAATTATAGGGAAATTGGGAATAGAAGAGGAATTGTGGGAAAAGGATAAGGAGTCCTATTTTGATTTTTGAATGATGAAGATACCGTCAAAACCCAGTCCATTCACAATGCCTTTTTAACTGAGGAGGACCTGGTAGCTCTTGTGTTCCACTGATATAACAACCTCTATATCATGATAATGCTTAAGACACATGGAGAAACAAATAAGTTAGAGTGTTAAAAATGCAATTGTAACACATTTTAAAAAGTATCCATTTAACTCATGTTTAACCAAGACTATGTGGAGAAATAGCCAGATAGCTAGTTGTCTTCTTTAGAGAGTACTCTGTTTAGCTGGAGAATTATTCAGTTTAAAGTTGACATAAAAGTGCTGATCTGCTTAAATAAAGGAAGTTCCTCAGTGGGATTTTTTAGTAATAAAATCACAGCTACAGGTTACACACACACACACACACACACACACACACACACACACACACACAAAAGATGGGTTTCAATGAAAGTTAGTTTTAGAATGCGGCGACATTAGTAAGATGATTGAAGATTTCTCTATAATTAAATTAACTCTACTATGGTAGCAGAGCAGCTAAGTGGTGAAACGGATAGAGTACTGGGTTTGGAATAAAGAAGACATCTTCATTAGTTAAAATTTGGTGTCGCAATATTTTTGTTTTTCATTCTTGAAGAGGACTATGATGTCAGGAAGGTGATGACATGACAGGTAAGTGAATTGGGTTTAAATGAGGGAGAGCTGTGCAAGGTCACCTGCCTCACTTTCCATTCCTGAGTCATTGGGATTCAGGGGCAAGATACTTATTGGCTGGGTGATCCTGGGTAAATCACTTAACCCTGTTTGCTTCAGTTCTTTATCTGTAAAACAAACTGGAGAAGAAAATGATAAACTACTCCAATATCTTTGCCAAGAAAAACCCAAGATAAGATCCAAAGAGTCAGAGATAATCAAAACAACTCAACAACAATATGGTATTATAGAGAAATAGATTCAAGATTGTCTAGGCCAAATCATTCATTTTTCCCAGAGTAAAGTAAGATCTAGAGCAGGAAAATGAATTGCCCATGTTCACTTAACAAACAAGTGACAGAATCAGAATTTGAACCTAAGTTTTTTTTTTTTTTTTTAACCTCCAATTTTTTATTCTTTCTAATGCATCCAAGTATTTTATAGATTCATGCTTCCAATATGCATATATTCTATTTAACAAATATATTTTCAGATTTTCTAGCTTAAGGAAGAGCTTGAAGTTTTTTTCCCCTAAATCCTGACTACATATTTAACTGTCAAATTAATCACAGGAGAGTCTTTGCTTACAGCCTTGTTATAAATAACTGGTTGCATTTGCAAGTGTGCGCAGGGGTTGAGAAAATAGCAGACCATCTTCCTGGCTCTTCTCGCTGCTTTGGGATCCTGTGTCAGCTAATGTGTCATTAGAATCACGTGGTGGCAAATGTTCATCATACTATGAAATAATATCCAAAACAGAAGAGAAGACAATTCTAATGGGAGAAGGAAAAAATAAACACTTTCAAAGCTGAGAGTATTTTAATAGGAAAAAAAAGGTTGTTGTTAATGGTGTGTGTGTGTGTGTGTGTGTGTGTGTGTGTGTGTGTGTGTGTGTGAAGCTTTTGTTGATAAATTCAGCTATATGGCTCTGTAAGCCACCACCCTGAGGCCTGCTGGTGAGAAAAAAATTTGAATCTTCTCAATGCTTAACCTGAGATCACAAACTTCTTTTGGAGGAAATAATGAGGCATCTACAACAAAAATACCTATACTTTTTGTTCCAGCATTTTAAAAGGCACAATATGAGAAAACTCTATTTTTAAAGGACTAAATTTTTATAGAAAGAGAGCTATTTGCAATTCTCCCTGATGTGTGTGTGTGTGTATGTAGGTATATATATATATAGAGAGAGAGAGAAACAGAGAGAGAGACAGAGAGAGAGAGAGAGAGAGAGAGAGAGAGAGAGAGAGAGGAGAAAGAAGAGGGAGAGAGACAGAGACAGAGAGAGAGAGAGAGAGAGAGAGAGAGAGAGAGAGAGAGAGAGAGAGAGAGAGAGAGGAGAAAGAGGAGGGAGAGAGACAGAGAGAGACAGAGAGAGAGACAGAGAGAGACAGAGAGAGAGAGAGAGGAAAGAGAGAGAGAAAGAGAAAGGAAAGAGAGAAAGAAAAGAGACAGAGAGAGACAGAGAGAGAGACAGAGAGAGACAGAGAGAGGGGAGAGAGGGAGAGAGAGAGAGAGAGAGAGAGAGAGAGAGAGAGAGAGAGAGAGAGAGAGAGAGAGAGGAGAAAGAGGAGGGAGAGAGACAGAGAGAGAGAGACAGACAGACAGAGAGAAAGAGAGAGAAATGAGATAGCATAGTCAATTTTGAATTCTCTATAATGAGTCATTGCTTTCTATGCAAACAGCCTATGACTCTTAGTTATCTATGTGACTATGGGCAAGTCATTTATCATCATTCAATCTAGGACACTGATACAGTGGGGAAAGTGCTTAATTTGACATGACTTTAGTTAAATTACCAACCTGTTCTTCATTTGTCAAATGAGGGATTTGGACTTGATGCAACACCTTTATTTTCTGCTCACTAAAAATTTGTACACTGTCCCTGAAAGCCTGGGCTGTGAAAGGTTCATATATTGCTTGTTTCTAGTTCCTTTTCCTTTGACTCCTCACTTTTTCTCAATATCTTTTCCCTCCATTTCTAATATGTTGTCCAGGACTGTTGATTTATTTTACTTTCAAAATATATCTTGTGTATACCTCTTTTCTTTCTTGATACTGCAGTTAGTCTAATGTAGGTTCTTATCACTTCATTTCTAGACTACTACAAGAATAGCCTGCCTCATATCTGAACTATTAAAACAACTTGCCAATTGATCCATCTGCCTTTCCCCTGTCCAGTTCATCCTCCACTCAGGGGTATCAAGGTGACTTTTCTAAAGAGCAGATCTAACCATGTTATCCCCCCCTCCTCTGTTCAATAAAATCTACCTATCATATCCAAAATCAAATATAAAATTCTCTGTTTGGCATTCAAAATCCTTCATGACATGACTTACCTTCTACTTTTCCATTCTTCTTATGTCTTAATCCTTGACACATAACCTAGTGATACTAAGACTCCTAGCTATTTCATGAACAAGACATTCCATCTCTCAGCCTGGGCATTTTCCTTGGTTGTTTTTTACCCCTAGAACATTCTCCTTATTTCTATCATTTGGCTTCCCTGGATTCCTTAAAGACCCAGTTAAATGTCTGTCTTTTGTAATAAGCTTTCCCTGGTGCCCTTACTGCTTTTCATCTATTGTTTACCTAGGACTTATTCTGTTTCTATGGCATTTATATATGTGTGTTTTTCATGTTTTCTCTCCCATCAGACTATGAGTTCCTTGAGAGTAGGGATTGATTTTAGCTTTTCTTTGTATCCCCAACCTTTAGAATAGTGAGTGACACATATTACTTGTGTAATTGACTCTTCCTCCATTAGAATGTAAGTTCCTTGAGTAGGGCTTAGAAAAGTGCCTGGTACATAGTAAGTTATCAATGTCTATCTGTCTGCCTGTCTATCTATCTATCTATCTATCTATCATCTATCATTTATATACCTATCATCTACCTACCTATTTATCTATCCACCTATCTACCTATCCTCTCTCTCTCTCTCTCTCTCTCTCTCTCTCTCTCTCTCTCTCTCTCTCTCTCTCTCTCTCTCTGTATCTATCATTTATTTACCATCTATCTATCTACTTATCATCTATTTATCTATCCATCTATCTACCTATCATCTATCTACCATCTATCTATCTATGTATCTGTTTATTCATCCATCTATCCATCATTTCTTTCAGCTCTAAGTTATAACCTTCTGTCCTACACTGAGGTCTAGATTAGGAGTTCCCTAAACTGAGTGTGAGGTAATAAATCTCTTATTTTTGTTTATGTTTTAATTCTTCTTTGGTATTTAGCATAATTATTCTTAGCTTCTCTTCATTTCCTCATAGGCTATTTGTTGTTATTTTCGAAGAGTTGTAAAAATAGTGAGTTTGTTATTTTAAAGACAATGGGGATTCTTCCCTTTTAAATAGTTAAATTTTTCAAGTATCTTGGAAATATGATCTTTAAAAAATGAGGCATAAGAAATGACAAGCAAACTGATTAAGATGGAAAGAGTGAAGTTAACAGAACCAAAAAAAATTTTGTACAAGACAGTATTTATTAGAACTGTGAATATGGTGATCCAAGACAATCTAAAAGGATTCATGATAAAGCATACTATCTGCCTCCAGGCAAAGAACTAATATTGTTTGAAAACAGACTGAAATATGCTATTTTTATTTTTCTTTCTCCATTCTTTTTTTTATTTAAGTATTCTTTTACAAAATGACTAATATTGAAATGTTTTACATGATCACACATTTATTATCTATATCTGATTTTTTGCCACTTCAGGGAGGGGAGAAGGGAAAGAGGGAGGAAGGGAGGAAGAGATAGAATTTAAAACTCAAAACTTAAAACAAAAACAAATGTTAAAATTTTTGAATATATAATTGGGGGAAAATGAAATAGTGTATATGTTTAAAATGATGCATAATGTAACATGCAAGGTAAATGGGTAGAATTGCACACACACATAGAAAAAGAGAGAGACAGAGGGAGAAAAAAAGAGAGAGAAGACAAAGGGAGAGAGAATGAGAGAGAGAGATAGAGATAGAGATAGAGATAGAGAGAGAGAGAGAAAGAGAGAGAGACAGAGAGAGAGAGAGAGAGAGAGAGAGAGAGAGAGAGAGAGAGAGAGAGAGAGAGAGCGCAATTTTCCTGGTGCCAAATGTGAATAAGATTAGATTTTATTCTTGATGATACACTGCCCCAGTGAGACTTTGGGCAAATCAGTTAACCTATGTCTCACACTCCATAACTGTTAGCAACACTCCAATCTTCTAAAAACCGGATGACTGAATTTTCCACCAGATTGTCACTGTTCTAAGATAGGATTTCAGGCCTCATTTGACTGCTCTTCCCAGTTAGAAACTCTAAGTCTGTTTTAAGCTAATTGCTCATAGGGTACCAGACTAGTTGGACTTCATTTAACAGAGATCACTTTACTTGATGAGGGAGAGAGGCAATTAGACAGAACTTCCAAGCACATGGGTTCTTATGGAAAATTTAGTTTGATTCAAATATGCAAATCTTTTTTTTTAAAAGACTTTTGTAAATTAGTAATATAATTTATCTTTTCATATTCTATTCTATATTCTTTATTTTTATTAATTTTGTTGTTTTTAACATTAAAAGCATATTGGCTCCACATCATGAGAGTTTTTTCAATATAGTGATCTCATCCAAAAGTATGTGTAATATTTCACAATTGTAATACCCTTCTTCACCCATACTCCCACCCCCATCTGACTTTCTACAATAGGATTGAATTGGACAATAAATCAGTACCTCTGAGTCCTTTTGGGTGAAACTTACATGAGGTCTTTTTTATAGTAACCAGCTGCAAAGGAAGCAAAGGAGGTGGAGTAAAGGAATAAGCTGAATCTGGGTGATCTATCCACCAGAGAAAAGAGAGTAGCTTGAAAAGAAACATCAGAATTCTGCCTGTCCCCTAGATACTTTTCACTCCTTCCAGACTGTTCTACTCTGCCTGAGATACAGCCAACATTGACAGGTGATTAAATAAATATTTGGCCTTGGAAAAGAAAATCTCTGACACAGAGAAACTGGATCTGAATAGGAAGAGCAATCATTATCTAAAACTGAGGCCAGAATATCTCAAAGAACCTAAATCCAAAATGCTGAGATGAGTAGAGCTTTGAGGAGAAATCAGGATTAGATCAGGAAGCAAAATGAATAACATTCTCAGGAGCTGATCTTTTAACTCCAAACTTCCACCTCTTAATGGCTTAGATTACCTCCTTCCTTTTCTGCACTACACTGATTAACTAGTATAGTCACAGTGGAATCTGCCATACATTCCCATGATTCAGCCAATATCCTCTAGCTACTTTCTCCATCACTTTCTCAAGTCTAGAAATTAGTAAAACAATAAATCAAGTTCTTATTTACAGCATTTGTTGATTTTTCAGGATGTAAATGCTCACACTGAAAAATGGATAACTATTTTTTTAAGTTTGAGAAAATTTTGATACAGAATCATAAAATTTCAGAAATGAAGTAGACTTTAGAAGATAAACTAGTCTGACAGTTAGATATCCAAACAAGAATCCCCTTTACCTAATTACCAGTTACCAATAGATAATCATCAGTCCTTTACCTGAAAATTTCTTTTAAGTTTGGAATTCCAAATTCTATTCCTTCCTCTCTTCTTCCCCTCCCTCTCCCTGAGATGGTAATCAATCAGATATAGGTTATACATGTGTAGTCATATTAAAAATTTTATACATGACTTGAGTGAAAGAAAGTAAAAAACTGCATGCTTCAGTTTGTATTCAGTCACTATCAGTTTTTTCTCTGGATGCAGATAGTATGCTTCATCATAAGTCCTTTGGGATTGTCTTGGATCATTGTATTGCTGAGGAGAGCTAAGCTATTCATAGTTCTTCATCAAACACTAATGTTCTTATTGTATATTCTCCTGGCCCTTCTCACTTTACTTCACATCAGTTCGTTTAAGGTTTTCCATCCAAGTCATCACGCCATGTTTTTTTTTTTGTTTGTTTGTTTTTTTTTAAGTTACCTTGCTTGTCATTCTTATAGCACAATCATATACAACAGTTTGTTCAGGCATTCCCCAATTTTGGGAATCCCCTCAATTTTCAATTCTTAGCCACAAAAAAGAGAGTTTCTATAAATATTTTTGCACAAATAAGTCCTTTCCCATCTTTTTTTGATTTGGGGGGTATATAGACCTAGCAGTGCTATTGTAGGATTAAAGGGTATGCACAGTTTTATAGCCCTTTGGGCATATGAACAATCAACTCTTGTGAATTGGTTCATGTTCACTTCAATATATATACTGAAACAAGTTAATAATTATAATAGTAATAAATAATAGCTGCCATCTAATAAATATTTATTAAGTCCCTACTTAATCAGTTGAGAGATGGCTAAATAAATGTAATGAAATATTAATGTTCTATAAGAAATGATGAGCAAGCTGATTTCAGAAAAGCCTGGGAAGACTTATATAAACTATTGCTAAGTGAAGTGAGAAGAACCAAAAGAAATACTATACATGGCAACAACAAGATTATGTGATGATCAACTGTGCTTGGCTTGACTCTTTTCAACAATGAGATGATTAAAAGTAATTTCAGTAGACTTGTGATGGAAAGAACCATCCACATCTAGAGAGAAAATTATGGAAATTGAATGTAGATCAAAGCATAGTATTTTTGCTTTTTATGGATGTTTGCTTGCTTTTTTCCATTTTTCTCATGTTTTTCCCCTTTTGATCATATTATTCTTGTGTAACCTGTCAAATATGGAAATATATTTAGAAGAATTGTGCATATTTAACCTATATCAGATTTATTGTGGTCTTGGGGATGTGGAGAAGGGAAATAGGGAGAAAAAAATTGGAACACAAAGTTTTGCAAAGGTGAATGTTGAAAACTATCTTTGTATGTATTTAGAAAAATAAAGTACAATGACAAATTTTTTAAAAATGAAATAAACACTGAGAGAGAATCAAGATTGTCACCTGAGTTACAGTGTGGGTGACTGGATAATGAAAGAAAAGGAAAGTTAGGGAGAAGGGAGGGTTTGAGGCAAGACAGATAATGAGTTCAATTTTAGACGTGTTGAATTTAAGGACAACTAGTTTTAAGATGACCAAAATACATTTGGAGATATGAGACTGGAGGTCATCAGAGAGCTGTGGATTGGATAAGTAGATGTGAGAATTATCAACATATGCTATTGTTTGAACTTTGTTTATGAAGAGGACTATTGACATGACAAGGTGATGTCTTGACTTATGTGTGAATTGGGTTTAAATGAGGCAGAGTTGCACAAAGTCAACAGTTTCACTTTCTTTTCAAGTCATTGAAGACCAGTGGCAAGACAAAAGTTAGGTGATGCCTGAGGATGCAGTGAATGTCCTTGGCATCTTCAATCTTTAACCAAGTTCTAAGCATTCCAGCCATGACGGCGACTGGTGAAGCAAACTGTTCTCATCTGCCCATTCTGTTGGAAGTTGGAACTGACATTCTCTTATCCACATCAGTGAGTTTGAAGCTTTTTGGTTATCATCAATATGGTTTTAGGCTGTCTGTTAAATTTGGTTTACTTGTCTGATTTACCAGGGTATGGTCACTGTGTTTGAACCACATATAAGAATTGAATGGTAGGTGAACACCAAAAGTTGGAGGAATGGCAATAAAAATCAAGTTCTTACACGAGGTGTTAGTTTTTCTAAAAACACTCCCAAAGCCCCCCTTACCATGGAAATGATGAATGAATCTATGAGAGCTGATGAGGTCACCAATCCAAATTCAGCAAAGGAGACTGAGAAGGAATGGTCAGAGAGGGAAAAGAAGACTCATGAGAGAAAAGCGTGACAAAAAGAGAATGACTGACAATGTCAAAGGCTGAGGATTGACAAGAGGCCAAAAAATCTGGCGACTGAGAAATCTTCAACTCTTAACTTTGGGAAGGAACAGTCTCCGTTGAATGATGGGATTGGAAGCCAGACCTTAAAATTAAGAAAATGAAACTAAAAGGAATGAGAAAATATTTTATGAAACTTAAAGTGATTTATAATTGTGAGTTGGATAGTTGGAGCTTAAGATATATATCATGGCAAAACTGGAGCATATTTTCCCCCTGAAGTGTCTTCTTCTTTTCTCTAAATGCAACTCTCTCTTTCTTGATCTTTGAAGAAGAAGAAATATGTTTTAGTGTTCCTGAATGGGGATAGTAAAGGGTTCTCAACAGGAACCATTATTTCTGTTCTTACTCATGTAAAACAGTGATGATAATAATAATAATAGGTAGCATTTATATAATGTTTTAAGACTTGAGAAGCATTTTACAAAAAAGAAATCTCATTTTAATTTCCACAACAACTCTAGGAGGTAGATACTATTACAATTTCCATTTTATAGATGAGGAACTGAAGTAGTCAGAGGCTCAAAATCACAGCTAGTATATGAAGGTGGTTTTGAACTTTAGATCTTTCTGACTCCAGGTCTACCTATTCAATGTGTCATCCAGCTGTCACTAGAAAGACTACTAGAATAGAGAGCCCTCTTTTTTCTCTAAGTGTCATTGTGACAAATCTACTAGTAAAGAGGAATTTGAATATTGTAAAATCACAGGACCGAATCTTATTAACAATAGCTGGCTGGATGCCATGTGTCTGTCAAGCCCATACTGAATGACAGCTTTTCAAAGGCATTCAAATCTTATTTTGTTCAAAGGTATCTGTCAGGTGGGCCCCTAGAATGTGAGATGATGTTTTGCATCTCTTCCAAAAAAAGGAATTTTGTATTTTTTAATTTAATCTTGGGGTCATTAAAGAAGCTTTGCTTATAGACAAACCCTCAAGCTTATTTCTGCTTAATGAATGGAGAAGACTTTTGGAAAATGAAATGAGCATTTGAAGTGATAAATCAGCACATGTAACTCAAGGATCATGTTGGGAGTTTTAAGGAGGCAGTGACAGTGGTGATAATGGGAATGATATACTCTGGGAACTGTCAAAGCCCTGCTGTTAAGTTATTTCACTGAAAGCATGACAAAATGGTGAGATCTTTGTGATTCCTCCCTAGTCCCTATTACCATTGTCAAAAGCAATGTAGCTGCTACATAGAGGAAAAACAACTTAGTACTATTTGTTAAGACTCTCAAGCCACTTCAGCACTGGTATGTGATTATAGGGGTAGCCAACAGCAAGATCAAAAGATTTAGAGCTCACAGGGACAGTTGAGACCACCTAATCCATGGCTCTCATTTTAGAAAGGGAGAAACTATAGTTCAGAAAGAAAAAGCAATATGTCCAAAGTTACTCAAATCTATAATTTCAATTTGGATGTTCCTTCCTATAATGAAAATCACAGCTATCCATAGTACCTCAGTCATGGATTCTTATTTATGTTCTCCCATAAATTCACTACAATGGGACCAACGAATGTGCTTTATCCTGATTAGTTTGAAAATACCACTACTAACTGTTATGTGCTACCTTCTCCAGTTCACTGTCAGCTCTTACTCATTTTCTTCTCCAATACATCTTCACACATACTGCCTCTCCATTGCTCTTGGTGGAAACCATTTTATTTTCTTTGGAACCTGTTATATTCTATAGCACAATACCATACAGCAAGATAAATGGAATTTAAAAGATGCGCTTTTGTTTCCAGGAGAGGCTTGGGGTCATTGAAGAAGCTTCTAGTGTTTTTGAAGGTGTTCTTTCCACTGTGTCTCAAGATCAAATAATAAATAAAAACTGGCATTCAAAACCAGGTCCCAGCACAGTTAGGTAGTGCAGTGGATAGAGCACCAGCCCTGAAGTTAGGAAGGCCTGAGTTCAAATCTGACCTCAGACATTTAAACATTTCTTAGCTGTGTGACCTTGGGCAAGTCACTTAACCCCAATTGCCTCATCAAAAGAGAGAGAGAGAGAGAGAGAGAGAGAGAGAGAGAGAGAGAGAGAGAGAGAGAGAGAGAGAGAGAGATAAGATAACCTTAAGAAGTTTATAATATAGTAGTTAAGTGGCTGAACAAGTTAACAGGTTTCTAAAGACATTTCCATTTTCCTAATTCCCTGATTTTCCTTAATGGATATGGAGCACTGAATTTGTTGATGTAAACAGCCAAACTGAAATATTCACTAATCAATTTGAGTGATGGCTTCATACACAACAACTAAATCTAAGCACATTCATCTTACTAGTATCAAGTAAATTTGTGCATAAACTTACTAAAGCTAATTGTGAGCAATAACCATATATTGATTTTTCTTTCAACTAGACCTGTGATTTCGCTGATATTAACTGATGATAAGGAAATTCTTCATCAATTCAGATCAGTCCCTTCTATGCATCTTTACAATCTTGGCTGTATCACCAAGAGGTAAATGACTCATCCAGAGTCATTCAGCCAGTATGTGTTATTGTTCTGTTGTACTGTTGCACCTACCCATTCATGACTCTATCTATGAAGCAGTGCATGTCAAGCCCTTCTGTTTTCTACTGTGTCCACAAGTCTCTCTGAGCTCATGTTTGTTGTTTCCATGACATTAACTTATTCCTCTTCTCCTTTTGCTTTTAATCTCTCAATATCAGGTTCTTTCCCAAGGTCCTGTCTTCTTATATGGCCACAGTACTTAAGCTTCAGCTTCAGTAATTGTCATTTCAATGAATAGTCATAGATGAAACTTAAAATCCAATTTTTCCTGACTCTGTAGTCCATGTAGCCTTTCTTATGGGGGTAAGAATTACAAAATAACAATACATAAGACATAAGAAAAGATCACAGATACAGGCATAGAAAATGCTGAAATTTCTTACAATCTCATGATATTTGGCTTAAAGGGACACACCACATCAGTTCTATACAGAATTCACTATGAATAATAAATAGACAAAAAAAGACTCTTTTGAACTATTGAGGAGACAGACAGACAGACACAGAGATACAAACAGAGATGGAGAGAGACAAGACAGAGACAAAGAGGCAGAAAGATAGATACACAGAGAGATCAGCAAAAATATTGTTTATTCCTCCCCCCCTCCAAAAGATAGCTCCCCATTTACTGTACTGAGTCCAATAAATCGAGACTTAGAGATTCTTTTGATGACTTTCTGTCTTCCTATGAGGTTGGTTGGTTGGTGTATTGAAATTCTCAAACATGCCGTAAGCATGCTTTGTTCCCTGCATAGATAGAACAGGAGCAGGGAGGAAACAAAGAAGCAGGAGACATGGAGCATTTTAAAAAATCATAGGTATAGCAGATGGCTAACTATATCCATAAATCTAATCAGGGTATGAAACTTCAAAAGACATGTTCAAGAACCAGTATACACCCATCACCTAGAACACAACAAACCTGAGTGATATTGATTTCATACACATGCCCGAATAAATGGGTTTACCTGAGAAAAGGCACTTTTGAGATTCATTTTGTAAAGGGATTATAATTATGTTCTTATTTTAATTTTTTTAACTTTTTGGCTTTTAAAACATTCTAAATCTAACAGATACCAAATGAAGTGGACATTTCAATACACACACTAGAATAGAAAAAACAGGATTGGGCATAAAACTACGCATCTCTTTATAGCTTGATTTTCTTTTAAAGTATGTAAGTTTTACCTGTAGCTTCATGGAAGTTTGTCTATGTTTCTTTCTGTTCTTACTTCTATTCTCTTTTCTGCATTAAAAAAAAAAAAAAGAAATTCCTTGATTTTTTTTCCTTCCTCCCTCCCCTCCTCCCTTTCCCCTTTTCTCCCTCTCTCCTTTCCTTTCCTTTCCTTCCCTCCCTTCCCCAATTTCTCCCTCTCTCTTTTTCTTCCTCCCTCCCTCTTTCCTTCCTGCTTCCCCCTCTGGAAAAATATACTTAAAACAAAGAAACATACAACAGGATGTTTACTCAGTGTGATTGATGAGATAATGGTTCTCTAGTTCACATATACTTAGTACTTAGTGTGATATGGTGATGTAATGGTTCTACAATTGGCACATGCTCAGTGTGCTTTAGTGATTTAATTGTACTAAGGTATTTAAGGGCTGAGAGGACTGGAGACCAAAAATAAAAGAGAGAGTGTGAGTGAGTGTGAGCTCGAGCTCAGACTACAGACTGGAGACTGGCAACTCAAGAATAAAGACTCCAAACTTTATCCCTGACCATCCTCATGGTGACTCTCTTTCTAAGACTAAGGCCTGTCCAGAGATCCTCCAGAAAGCTAGTCCGGACATTACAGCCAAGGACAGTTTGTCTTTGGTAACCATCCTACAAAAGACATTATCAATTTTTGGTGTATATTCCCATTTTATTCTTGGTGTAAAAAGCTGTCATTGACCATTGATCCATGAGTGGATCACTTCCTTCTTATTCCATAGTACTAGTGATGAGAGTGGACAAAACAGGCCTATTGGTAAGCAATGCCCAAATCTTTTATTTTCTTGGAAAAGAAAGATAGTAGTTTATAATCATTTAATACTATGAATAAATATTTGAACTTCTTCTATAGGCTCTGTTCTGGAAAAATAAATTCTAATTTAGTCTCTAGTGCCTAGTGTAACTCATGCTAAGCTAAACATGGCACATTATACACCCTTGGATGATTAATATGCTATTAGTTTATGTTATCAACAGGATTATCTACATAATTTTGAAAGCCATACCATGGGAACAGAAGCACAGTGCTTGTTTTCCACATTTTAAAAGTTCACAAGAATAATCTGATAATTGTGTTTCATGGAAAAACACATAGCAACATGTTATAATGACAAAAGGAATCTGTATAATTCCTATACATATATGCATATAAATATGTATATACACATGTTTTAGATACACATGTCTTAGTTAGTATATACATGTACACAACACACATATGTGTATTTATACACATATATACACAAAGAGTTTGAGGACAAGAGTTGAATTTTCTAAGTAGTCTACTCAGAATCAAGTTCCTAAAGTAACATTGTCACCACAATATTTTATACTTAAGAACTTTAAGAGGTGTTTTGAGGTTCATTAACTGCCCTTCTAATCCCTACTCCAACATAGTAAAGAAGAAAAAAAATATATTCTATGAATTTATATTTTATATTCAAAAGAGAGCATTTGATGTACCCACAGAAAGATTTTACCTTGGTCAACTTCAGCTTATGGTATGGCTTTTAGGGCTTAATACATTTGCTATTCCTACTTACTATAATATATCCACACTACAATATATTTATTTTATTTTATTATTTTAATGGAGAATTTTATGAAATTCATGCTTTCATGAAATCAACTGTGATTCATCTTCAGCCTGCCTAGAGTGAAGATTTGTACTGGATTGAACAATTGTAATTTGTTCTCAGGATGCAAAGGAAGGAAACAATCACAAATACCTTTCCCATTTTACTGTTTATTGGCATTGTGATTCATAATCATTTCGGAGAGTAACCAAAGTACACTTTTCTGGTGTGATTCAACTACTTCTTGCTGAGTCCAAACTCATGCTTGGACTTCTTCAAAGAGATATTATGCTGTATCCAGATCAGTCACCCAGGAAAGACAACTAAGAGGGGCATTTCAAGATCAGTGATTTCAATTATGAGGGTATGATATAGACAGGTTTTTGGAAATTATGAGATTAGTAAGTTTGGGTAATTCAGGGTTAGAAAGAAATGATGGACAAAGTCCTGAGTCTGTAATAAAAAAAGAACTAAGTTTTAAGCTCTAATCCAGACTTAAATATGTACTAGCTATGTGACCTTAGGTAAGTGATCCCTGTTTGCCTCTACAGCTGTCTGCCTCAATTTCTTCCTCTGTAAAATGGGGATAATGATAGTGTCTGCCTCCCAGTATTGTTTTAAAAACCAAATGAGATAATTGTAAAGTGCTTAGCATAGAGTCTGGCAAATAGCAAGCATTATAAAAATATTGGCTATTATTATTATTAATACAGTGATGATGATGATGATGATGATGATGATGATGATGATAGAGGTGGTGGTGGTGGTGGTAAAGATACATAGTCTGAAAAGGAGAAAAAATGTAAGTAGTGGGCAGAGGATCCAACAAAGTTAGAAAATAGGACAAAAAGGTTAAAATAGGTGGCTTTCAGAAGGCATTTTGTATAAATATCAAGAAGGGGATGTGGGAGTGGGGGAGATGAACTGACAAATGCTTGAGGGTTTCAACTTTTTTTGTGTGCGCTATGGTAACTGAGGCTTCATTGTTCAGTCAGACCCTTCTTGCCTCATCATCTCTTCTATTTTTGTCTCTGACTAAACACTCACAGAACTAGAACTGGAAATGATCATCTCAAAGGTCACCTAAACTAACCCCCTCATTTTACGGATGGGGAAACCTATGCCCAGAGAAGTTAAATAACTTGTACAAAGTCACATGGGTAAATGGGTACTAATCATCAGAGGTGGTATATGAATGACTCTGGAACGGATGCTCTCTTCACTGTACTTTATTTCCTTTTCTGTCTTTGAAAATTGGGACACAATTGCTGAGAAGTCTAAGAGGAAAAAAGGGATATTCTAGGTTGGAGGGTCTTGACTCTCTGGGAGCATTCATATGGGATCCAGCATGAAAAGAAGTCTAGATACAAAGGCTCCTATTAAAAAACTATTTCCTTTTGAGGGCTATGCAAGTCCTGGCTATAGGCATTCTTGACACTTATGCAATCAATCCATAAATGAGTATTGATTAAATGCCTACTATGTGTCAGACATTATGCAAGGTGCTAAATTAGAGTGTAATGCAGTAGACAAGAGAGCCCAAGGTCAGTTCTTGGCTAATTATTTTCTTAGGCAGACTTTCTTGAGGTGATTATTTTAAATAACTCCCGAGACTCATTGTTTAAGTGTCATCTGGGTGTTGTGTGACCATATTCATATTAATTATCCCAATGGAGCTCAACTGGCTTACTTACTTTCCTTTTTCAATTACCTCCATTTGATCTTACTCTTTGAAGTGAGGTTTAAAAGCAAATTGACAGTTTCATTTAGAAGAGTGGTCCAGCTATTGTAAAAAGAGTTAGGAAGATTAGTTAAGCTCCCCCACAAGATGTGCAGACTTCATTCTCCTTTACTACCCAGTCATTAATCTGTGCTTACACTTGCTTCTTCAAGTAAAGAATCTCTTGGAGGAGGAGAATGAAAATTGTAAGGGCCCTTTAAATGGGCTGCGCCACAGCACATCATTGAGGCCCGGAAATAATTTCTGTGGATATTAGGACTGCCTTGTAGGTGGGATCCTGTCCATTTTGAGATAGCTTCGTAATGGGTGACTCTCTTGCTGATTGGCTGTGTGTGTGACCTCACAGGCCCTATGTAAGCCCACTGCAGGCAGCAGTCGCTCTCTCTTTAACCTGGCGCTCTTCACCCTGGCTTCCTAGCCTGGGTGGCCAAGCCAAGATGGGTAGCCAAAAGAGGTAAGGATTTTGGTAGTGAACACGTGGGTCTTCTGACCAGGTGTTCACTCGGGAACCAACAAGTCAGGGCATCAGTTAGGGCATTATGTGAGTAGGTATAATAAAGGCTTTTAAGATTACACATGGCTGTTCTTGAGTGCACTACCGGTTATTAAGCTATAGATTCAAGAGATTGTGGCCAGAGACCTTTGAAGGCCTCAGAGGAGGCGAGCCGGGTAGAGTTCACACTGCTAAGCACAGTGGTCCAAAGGTACTCTGGTGGGTCTAGGACAGACTAGTAATTGTAACTGCCAGGAGGGCATGTTACAAAAAATCATGAACTTTTTTGTCAAGCAATGATTTTAAACAACAATCAACCACAAAAGAAATGTTCCTGAATTTTGGAGGCAGGGAAGGTTGTGAAAAGGGAATCCATTAAGTGAAACACCATGGAGCAAAAATTGCTTTCCCTATTTCCTAGGAAGCAACCCACAATGTATTGAAAATCCTAGGAAAGTTTATGCATGTAAACTAGATTCTAATTTCAGATTTCCTGAAATCTAGTTTCTTTCAGTCATAATTATGTGAAAGCCAAAACAATACTGCCTTATTTTTGTGTGTGTGTATGTATGTGTACATATGTGTGTATGTAACATGTTTTTCTTGTGTAGCAAATTAATTTTTATCCCATGTCTTCCAAAGCCCAAAGTCAAAAAGTATCATCTACAAGGTTTAAAAACTCATTTGGTTATCAGCAACAAGCCGAAAAGAAGTAAGTGTATTTAATGGAATTCATGAAATTAGTCAATTTCCCAAAAAAAGTTAGCCAGAGGGAAGATATCTAGAAAAGGTCAGATTATTATAGCTCTTCTTTCAAGCTAATATGGAGGGAAAGGAGAATTTTGTAGGGTGATTTGTGTAGTACTTGTGCTTCTGATGGTATCATATATGCTAAGGTTCCTACCCCATAGGCTATAGTGGTTTTCCCATAAAAGAAGCCATTTCTGATGCTGGATTGTCCCAAGGAACGAACATCTGAATTATTGCCATTGCTTGTATGAAAATATAAAAACTCAGCCCTTGAAGAATCAAGGCTTTTCCAAGTTAGAGATTAGCTTGGGATCATGAGAGCTACCATAGTAAATGCAGAATGAGTGGAACTGTGCTTATATAAATCAATTATATTTCTTTGATGAATGTTTTTCTATGTCCTTGATGAATATTCTTCTCAGTCCTTGATGGAATATCCTTTTGAGATTACTGTAAAGTTAACTATTTTTTATTATATAATCTACAAATATTTAATTTTGTTCTAATCCTGAAGCCATATTACTGAGCATAACCTGATTCAAATCTGCACTAGAACATACCTACATATGTACAAAATGAAATATGGTCTTTTGTTATGCATTTTTGCTTTCCAGGTTATGAAGGAAAGTGAAGTAAGGAAATGACTCCTGGAGGAAATGAAAAAAAAAGATGTAAAGTGCCAGAACAGAATTTTCATAAGAAAGAGAACTATAAAATAATATGTCACAAAGATGAAAGGAAAGGATTGTCACATATTCAAACCTTTAAAATAGATATGAGTCACTTCCTGTAGAAATGGACAAATTCTGGAGGGACCAGTTGTTTGTGCTTTAAGTAATGATGCATGTGGTTTCACAGGTGGCATCAGATGAGCCACTTCGAAAGAAATGAAGAATAAAGGTAATTTCTTGATGAAGAACTATGCAGCTATTGGTTACTCTGACACAAATAACAGAGAAGTTTCCCATATTCCTGGAGCATATGTCTGGGTCATGATGAAGAAGCTCTCTAGAACTGTGTTAGGAATGCTAATATTCTCTCTTCAAGAGAATATTATTCTCAAGAATAATCAAACCTCATGACTAATAGACACTTCTGGTGATTAAAGTGGGGAGAAATGAGTGCTCTGGGATGAACTAAGAAATTATTGCTAAAGATTATGTAATCCTTTATAAAGACTAGACACATTTGTGGCAAACAGATTATTTTCATCACTTCTGCCAAGAGAAGTAGGAGCCAGATGAGAAATACAACTCATTAAGATGTTGGTGTTTAAGAGAGTTGAGATTCTTGGACAATGGCTTAAAATATAGGAATGATGGGCTCTAAGCCTGGGATGCAGTGCACCTAATAAGGGCAAAGAATGTGTTTCTAGGCAAATATATTTGCCTTGAGTCATGTGAATCTGATCAAAAGAATTTAAAACTAAAAAAGGGTGGGGTGGGTGAGGAGGAAAGAAAATGGCCCATATAGATCGAATAAACTTCCTAACATAAAAAAGTAGCAGGTGCAGTTTAGAAAGAATAGAAAAGATAATGATAGTTCTTGAGAAACAACATTCAAAAATAGAGCCATACCTTATCATACCATACCATGGTTTCAAATGTCAAAATTCAAAATATGGATAATAAATAGAATGACTGAGAAATCCTTATATAGGAAAACAAATATGACTTTATAGTTATCACTGAAGCTTAGTATGATGGAAACTATGAAAGGAATAAGATTTTAGAAGATTTTAGGAAGGAATAAGATCTTTAGAAGAAGAAGATTTTAGGGGATTTTAATCAATCAACCAGCAATTATTAAGCTCCTACTATGTGTTGGGTATTACTAAGAATTCAAAGATAAAAATAAAACAGTCCCTATACTTTCTTAGGGAAGTGGGAGAATGGTGGCAGCCTATACAAATAGGCTACACAAAACCCAAAAAGTTGCACAAATAACTTGGGCCTCAAAATTTATTCATATGGAGACACTCTCCTCGTTGGTGGAGCTCCATGCTACACACCTGAATCCTTGGATCTGAGAAGAGTTGACTAGATTGAAAGAGAAGATTGCCATTTTGTAATTCTTTTAAGTTATTCTGGCTTCTAGCACTGAGAGAGAGTGTGGGTAAGAAATTTCAATTTTGATTCAAAGCCATAAAGGCAGAATAGTTTAGGGAAGAAGTCAATATGTTGATCATGTCTTCATTGCTAGTTTGCTACAGTAGAGACCTTAGGTAATTTTCCCTTTTGGTGAGACTTGGGACTCTCTTAAATTAGAGTTGGAATATCTCACTCCTAAAGAGGATTCCTTCTATCTGTACTATTTGCTGTATAATATCATATTTGTACTTTGTCTGATTTCTTCTTTACTATTTTGTGTAAATGGGTTGCTTTGATATTTGCTTTGTGTGTTCATTAGGAACCTGTCATCAAGTGGGAGCGTAGTCAGATCTTGTATATAAAGCTTAGGCATAAGGACAAACAACAACAAAGCTTAGGACTTCCCTTTCCCTATCATGAAATAGGGTTCAAAAATTTGTCTTGAATATGAAAACACTTTCTCCAGGCTAACAATACTTAAGGGAGAAAATAAAGAATTCTAAAGTACTAACTCCTCTCTTTGAGGGCAATAGGGTGACTTGGCTCTGCCTCCAACCTCTTGTTAAACTTCCTTGAAGGAATCAAAGTCTTCCTTAAAGAAGCATTGGGGTTCACACACACACACACACACACACATGCACACACGCACACACACACACACACATATATATAAATATACAAACTGTACATACAAAACATCAAGCAGAAAAGGAGTCAAACCTTAGATATAAAGCTTAGGTAAGAAGACACATAACAACAAGAAAGCTTGGAATCAGGAAGACTCATGTTCAGTTCAAATCTGGTCTCAGACATTTTCTAGCTGTGTGAACCTGGGTAAATCTCAGTTCCTCATTTGTAAAATGAGCTGGAGAAGAAAATGACAAACCTCCCCAATATTTTTACCAAGAAAACTCAAAATGGAATCATGAAGAATTAGACATACTTGAATCAAAAGGACAATAACAACAAAAGGAGTAGGACCATTCTGATAGCAAAGGGGATCTTAAAGGAGTTTTGTGTAGAAGATAAGCCTTGAAGGAATTTAAGGATCCTAAGAGATCAATGTTTAGAGGGAATGAATTCTATGTGTGGAACAGCTAGTACCAAATATGAACATAGGAGATGGAGAGCCATACATGAAGAACAATACAAGAGGAAGTTTGGATGGATTGTAGTATACATGGAAGGAAGTGAGTGAAAAAATAGGACAATGCTAGGTTATGAAAGGCTTTAAAGGCCCAGCAGAAGCATTTATGTTTGTTTGTAGAAATAATACAGTTTATTGAGTTTGTGAAATTTGTTCAAAAAGGATAGAATAGGTAAAAGGAGGATAGAGTAGCTTTTTACATTAAGAAAATAATCCTTAAATGAGTAAATTTAGGGTAATAGTGGGAGGAAATATAGTAGAGGGAGCAAATAGAGTAAGAAAGAAAAATGATGTCCTTGTAAGAGCATGCTCTGATCACCTGTACTGAAAAAAGAATTAGGTGAGGAATTGGGAAAACATCATATACTTGACATGGAAACAAGAACAGTAACTGGCAATTTAAACTATATGTAGTTCTTCTGTAACTCTCTGCTTAAATAGTTGATGAATTTGTGACTTTCCTTAATGATAAACTTAATATTAAAATTAATGATAAACTTATCACCATTCAAAATGTCAAGAAAACAATAAGAGGTTTAGTTAGTATCTGATTCTGACTGATAATGAGGAATTGGATGTTAAAGTGGAAATGATAGTAACCTTAGAGACAAGTGATTACTCCTTTGTAGAGTTCATAATGCAAAAGGAAAGGAAACCCAAGAATAAAATGCCTTGTACTACAAATTTTGAGAAAGCAGATTATAAAGGACTCAGAGAGAATAAGTAGGATTTGAAAGTCTATTCATTTTATTTTTAGGGAAATGTCCTAAAAAGCAGGAGAAACTTCCCAAAAAAAATTATTCTGAGAACAAGTAGACATTATTCTGGAGAAAAAGGAAAGCTGCCTATAGAAACCAATGGGATTACACAGGGAACTTAATGTCAAACTTTTATAAAGAAGGCATATAGAAGACTGAAGCAAAACCAGCTGAGAACTGAATAACTGAAGATGAATCTGTCAGTCAGGGAGTTATTTATTAATCAATTTATCAATTATTTATTTATTTGTTAATAAATATCTATCAAGCTCCTATGTTGTACCAATTACTGTGCTAAATGTTGGGGATTCAAAGAAGGCAAAAGTTCTGTCCTCGAGGAGTTTTCAGTTGAATAGGTGGGGGCGGGTTATAAATGCAAACAACTATGTACAAACAAACTATAGGAGAATAATTTAGAAATCATCCACATAAGGGAAGCACAGGACTCAAGAGGGATAAGAAAAGTTTTCTTTTGGAAGATTAGATTTTAGCAAGGGCTTAAAGGAAGCTAGAGAAATTAGGGCACAGAAGTAAAGAGGGAGAGAATTCCAGGCATGGTGGGATGGCCAGTGAAAATGCCCATAGTCAGAACACAGAGATGGAATGTCTTGTTTGATGAATAACAAGGGATCACTGGATTAAATAGTATATGGTGGTGGTGCTTAAGACATTACAAGTGATGAATACTAAACACAATATAGTCCTGGAAAAATTGTGTTATTAATCCCAATGTTAAAAATCAGCTCAGTCTAGCAATGAATGATAAGAACAACAAAATATTTTTTTAAATTCAAGACAAGGATCAAAGAAGGGATAAGACTGATGTTGGAGAAACTAGAGGATGCTGACAATATTGAACTATCTTTTCACTTCAAAGTAGAGAGGTCATTGGATTGGAAAGGATAGAACAAAAATGGTTAGAAAAGAATAGAAACAGAAGTTAAATGAAGGGATGGCCAGATACCATGTATCCTAAATGAGTACAAATTATTGGGAAGCAAACTGTCCTAGAGAACTGAAATAACATTGTGATTATTGAACTGCTGGTAGTGATTTCTGAAAATATTTTAGAAAATTAGAGAGATGCTACAAGACTAGAAAAGAACAATTGTTCATATTTTCAAAGAAAGAAGAGGCTACAAACTAAAACTTTAAATTTGAATTATTCCTGGAAAAATTCTAAAACATTATTAAGTAGGTGATTTTTGAACACTCATAAAGGGAAGCAAGGATTGCTAGAAGCCAGACTGTCTTGACCAACAGAGCAAACCAAAATTAAATTAGTTTGGAAATTTAATTTCCTTTTTTGACAATGTAGCTGGATTGTTAGAGCAGGGAAATATTGCAGACATAATATACTTAGATTTCTGGACAGCATTTGACAAAAACTCTCATGCTGTCCTTATGGGCAGAAAGGAAAGATATGGGCTAATTTAGTGGTTGGCAAAATACTGAGTCAAATCTGATGCACTTCTTATTTTTGTATGGCCAAAGAGATGAGAATATTTTAATATTTTAAAATACAATAATTTAGGAAGCAGAAATAATATGATGGAGAAAAGGTACTGATTTGTCCCCCAAACCCTTTAGAACACCTTTAAGTAATGCCATAAAAGAATTCCTGGAGAAGCAGAATCCCAAAATGATAGAGTAAAATAATTTTCTAATTCAAGACAACTTAAAAGGTCAATGGAAATGCCTGCTGCATCTGGGACAGAGTTGAGCACAGTCCAGCACAGGCTGTTCTAGCATAGCCCCAGTCCCAAAAAACCAGAACAGACCTTGGAAGCCACTGAATCAATAATCTCAATGGCAGCTTCTGGAGCTCTCAGTCCACAGATGGTAAAGGGGTCGAACAAGTAGTCAGAAGATTACATGAGATCTCTTTATTAGCATTGAGGCAGCACTCTGTTGCTCTACTAATACTCAGATCTAGATCACAGTCCTGGGTGGGAGTACCAGGGTGAGGAGGAGCACTATCACACCAAAATTTGTAGCCAGCTGCAGTGGAGCAAGGAAAGTTATGTTTTGGGCAGAAAAGAGTGCTTGTAGGGACTCGAACATTCAGTACATTCAGAAGTGTAGTATTCAGAGAGGAATGTTTTGAGCAAGAAAAGTCAGATGTCATAGTTATTGGAGGCATAGGATAAATATCTGATCAAAGGTTTGATGGCTATCTTTCAGTATTATTTGAAAGTTGTCATATGGAAGAGAGATTAGAATTGTTTAGCTTATCTAGAGTTATATGAAAAAATGCTCTAAATCACTATTGACTTGAGAAATGCAAACTAAAACAACTCAAAGGTACCATCTTATACCTAGTAGATTGGCTAATATCGCAACAAAGGAAAATGTTGGATGTTGAAGGAGATGTAGGAAAAATGAAAACTAAGATTTGCTGTGAACTGATCCAACCCTTGTGAAGACCAGTTTGGAACTATGCCCAAAGGGCTATACAACTGTGCATACCTTTTGATTCAGCAATATGACTACTAGATTTAAATCTCAAAAAACAGTCAACAAAAAGGGAAAAGTACCTATTTATAGAAAAAACATTGATAACAACTCTTTTTATGGTAGCTGAGAATTAGAAATAGAAGAAATGCCCATCAATTGGAGAATGGCTAAACAAGCTGTAGTTTATGATTTTAATGGACTTTTATAGTACAATAAGAAATAATAGGCAGGATGCTTTCAGAAAAACCTGGAAAGACTCATGTGAACTGATACATAGTGAAGTGAACCAAACCAGGAGAACATTGTGCACAATAACAGCAATATTAGATAATGAAGATATGTGAATGACATAACTATTCTCAACGATGCAATGATCCAATACAATCCCAAAGGACTAATGATGAAGCATACTAACTGCCTCTAGAGAAAGAACTGATATTGTTTGAATACAGATTAAAGCATGTAATCTTCCCTTCTTCCTTCCTTCCTTCCTTCCTTCCTTCCTTCCTTCCTTCCTTCCTTCCTTCCTTCCTTCCTTCCTTCTTTTCTTCCTTCCTTCCTTCCTTCCTTCCTTCCTTCCTTCCTTCCTTCTTTTCTTCCTTCCTTCCTTCCTTCCTTCCTTCCTTCCTTCTTTTCTTCCTTCCTTCCTTCCTTCTTTTCTTCCTTCCTTCCTTCCTTTGTTCCTTCCTTCCTTTGTTCCTTCATTCCTTCCTTCCTTCGTTCCTTCCTTCCTCTCTCCCTCCTTCCTTGCCTCCCTCCTGTCTGGAGATCTCTCTCTCTCTCTCTCTCTCTCTCTCTCTCTCTCTCTCTCTCTCTCTCTCTCTCTCTCTCTCTCTCTTCTCTCTCTCTCTCTCTCTCTTTCTCTCCTCTCTCTCTCTCTCTCTCTCTCTCTCTCTCTCTCTCTCTCTCTCTCTCTCTCTCTCTCGCTCTCTCTGTCTCTTTCTCTCTTTCTTTTCCTCCTTCTCTCCCTACCCCTTCCTCCCTCTCTCTTCCTCTCTCCCTTCCTTCCTTCTTTCCTTCCTTCCTTTCTTCCTTCTCTTTCCTTTTTTGTCCAAGCCTTCTTGTACAAAATGACTAATATAGAAATGTTTTACATAATTGCATATGTATAAACTGTATATGACTGTTTTCTATCTTAGAGAGGGTAGAGAAGAGGGAGGGAGAAAGACATAGGATACAGAACTCAAAAATTTTTTTTAATTTAGAATTTTTTCCACAGTATATATGCATGAGCAATTTTTAAATAACATTATCCCTTGTATTCATTGTTTCCAAATTATCCCCCCCTCCACTACCTCCCCTCGATGACAGGAAATCCCATACATTTTACATGTGTTACAATATAACCTAGATACAATATATGTGTGTAAATACCATTTTCTTGTTGCACATTAAGTATTTAGATTCCGAAGGTATAAGTAACCTGGGTAGATAGACAGTAGTGCTAACAATTTACATTCACTTCCCAGTGTTCCTTCTCTGGGTGTAGTTGTTTCTGTCCATCATTGATCAACTGGAAGTGAGTTGGATCTTCTTTATGTTGAAGATATCCACTTCCATCAGAATACATCCTCATACAGTATTGTTGTTGAAGTGTATAGTGATCTTCTGGTCCTGCTCGTTTCACTCAGCATCAGTTGATGTAAGTCTCTCCACGTCTCTCTGTATTCCTCCTGCTGGTCATTTCTTACAGAGCTTACAATAATATTTCATAACCTTCATATACCATAATTTACCCAACCATTCTCCAATTGATGGACATCCATTCATCTTCCAGTTTCTAGCTACAACAAAAAGATCTGCCACAAACATTTTGGCACATACAGGTCCCTTTCCCCTCCTCAGTATTTCTTTGGGATATAAGCCCAATAACAGCAATGCTGGGTCAAAGGGTATGCACAGTTTGATAACTTTTTGGGCATAGCAGAACTCAAAACTTTAAATAAAAATGTTTGAAAAAATTGTTTTTGCTTGGCTATGGGGCAGAACTAATAGCTATAGAGTTGAAGCTATCGAAAAAGAAGTATAGGTATGATATAAGGAAAAACTTTCTAACAGTTAGGACTGTTCAGAAATGGAATGGATTTTCTTGCTTAGTAGCAGCTTCACACTCATTGGAATTTTTTGAGCAGAGGCTAGAGTCCAACAATTGCTTCCTAATAAAATTGTCTACTTGGTTTCTGTGATAACCAGACAAACTCAGATTCTCTGATTCCAGGAATTTTCTTATTTCCCTCACCAAAACTGGCTAGTCAGATTTGGTAATACTTATTATGATATTATTTGATCTCTTCTTTTACCTCCTTAAACTGTCTGATTTATGAAGAAAATTGCCATGAAATGAATTTTAAAGCATTACTAAATTTGAAGGAGACTGCTTCTGTTTTCCCTTATAGGATACTTACTTTGTTTTGTGGTTGTATCTTTTAAAGATAATTTCCATTTTATTTCAATATCCATTGAGCATAATTAGGCAACATATAGATACTTGAGGAGAAGAGAAGATGAAAGTTCAAAGATGAATGACTTTGATGATGAAACATCTGCAAACCCAATTCCAATATTAAATCCAAATCCAATATTAAATATTAAATCATAGCAGATGCTTCCAACGTGAATTTGCTACAAAGGATAAGGTCATTTATTTAGACAAATAAATAAATGATGTATATTTGAATAGAAATGTTTTGAACACCCCAAGGAACTACTAGAGAAGGGAAAGGGTCCTGTATGTGCCAAAATGTTTGTGGCAGCCCTTTTCATAGTGGCTAGAAGCTGGAAGATGAATGGATGTCCATCAATTGGAGAATGGTTGGGTAAACTATGGTATATGAATGTTATGGAATATTATTGTTCTATAAGAAATGACCAACAGGAGAAATATAGAGAGGCTTGGAGAGACTTACATCAACTGATGCTGAGTGAAACGAGCAGAACCAGAAGATCATTATACACTTCAACAATGATACTGTACGAGGATGTATGCTGATGGAAGTGGATTTCTTCAACATAGAGAAGAGCTAATCCAATTCCAATTGATTAATGATGGAAAGAACCAGCTACATCCAGAAAAGGAACAATGGGAAATGAATGTAAACTGTTATTTTTACCTTCTGAATCCAATTCTTCCTGTGCAACAAAAAA
This sequence comes from Sminthopsis crassicaudata, assembly GCF_048593235.1. Classification (NCBI taxonomy): domain Eukaryota; kingdom Metazoa; phylum Chordata; class Mammalia; order Dasyuromorphia; family Dasyuridae; genus Sminthopsis; species Sminthopsis crassicaudata. The sequence goes on along the minus strand of NC_133619.1, from coordinate 168,449,790 downwards.
ATTCGGTTCTACACACATATATTGTATCTAAATTATACTGTAATATATTTAACATATATAAGACTGCTTGCCATCTGGGGGAGGGGTTTGGGGGAGGAAGGGAAAAAATCTGAATAGAAGTAAGTGCAAGGGATAATGTTGTAAAAAATTACCCATGCATATGTACTGTCAAAAAATGTTATAATTATAAAATAAAATAAAAAAAAAAAAATAAAAAAAAAAAAAAAGAAATGTTTTGAACACACAGAATAATGTATGGTGAAAAACACTAGATTTTGAGTAAGAGGTTAAAATCCTTACTCTGTTCCTCATTGTCTATGTGATTTAAGTAAGAAATTTGACTTCAATAGGTCTATCCATATATTAAGTAAGGAAGTTAAACTAATCCCAAAGGTAATTTCCAGTTCTCAATTCTATGAAACCATGACCAAAAGAAACTCTTTGGGGTTTGCAGCATGCAACAAGGTACTATAAAGAGTGAGATAGGTTATTAACAACTACAATAGTGGAGAAGCAAAGCTATCAAGAAAAAACTATACTTGCCTTCCTATATAACTAGAAGCTGGCTTCTCCACTATTTTTCCAAGCTCAAAAAAAAAAAAAAAGATAAGCTCTCTCTCCCTTTCTGTAATTTTAAAATGCCTTAGTAACAAAGCTTAAGGAATGAAAGCTTTTGTGGAACCTCTTAGAACTTGTCAGTCAGCATCATTGTTTTGAATTTGTTGAATTCTGATGGCTTATAACAGTGAAGTCTGCTAAATCCTCTGGGGAATTACAAAAGAGATAGGAGATTTTTCTCTAGTTTTCAAGAGTTTATACTTTCTCAGATTGATAAGAAGATATAAAGATAATGCATAGTAAGAAACAGAGGAGAGAACAGGAGAATGTGGAAATTATGTCCTAGAAACAGCATAAAGGTGAAAGTCATAAAAACACAAAGAAATGCAACAAAAAGAAAATTTACAAACCATGTGATTAAAGGCTGAGGATATGTCCTAATGATTAGAGACTGCAGATATTGGCAGTCAATAATAGTGTAACATATCGTTTTTGTTGATCAGTTTATCCAAATGAACTTTCCATTCTGCCCAAAAGGCTTTGAAGGCCAGTATGGCCAGGACTCCAAAGATCATGAAATTGACAGGAGGAAGTCAAAGAAGGTTAGAATTCAAAATGGATAAGTTGGACTATGGGAATTAAAATGAAACATTATTGACCTGCTTATGGAAGCTGATACCTTTTTTTCCTCATGCTTTCTGCCAGGGCTGTGATATTTATTCCTATCTGTCCACATTTTAAAAAAAAATACTTGGGAATCGCTTTCTTGCCCAGGCTTATTAGTTTTATATGATTACTCTTAGACCAAAACTCACTCTGATCAGTTTGGAAACTTTGAACTGCTCCATTTCTGACCTGGATTGGTTCTCTTCTTCTTAGGCAATCTGATGTACCCCACTCCCATCCTGGGGCTCACTATATTGATTCTAGACAGTGTGAACACTCAATCTGCTTAGCTTTCTGTAGTTTACATTTCCCAAGTTCTAGCACTACACTAGCCTCGGTTTCCTCAGATTATATACCTTCACAACCAGTGGCCATTTCTTTCCTGTGGAAGATAAGGTAGGTGTGAATTTCCTCAGAATTACCAAGTGCTATAGGGAGAGATCTTTGCATCATTATCCCTCTACACAAAATCTCTATTATTACCCAAATTGTTTTACATACAGTCAGTCCTCAACTGTCATAGAGTAATGTTTCTAGAAAGAAAACAATTCTACTTAAATTTAGTGCCATACAAATCGAACTGACAAGAAATTATTTTATAGTGCCAGAAAAAAAATAATAACAAATTTATCTGGAAGAACAAAAGATCAAGAATTTCAAGGGAATTAATGAAAAAAGTGCATACAAAAGTGGCCTAACTGTACCAGACCTAAAACAATATTATAAAGTAGCAGTCATCAAAACCATTTGATACTGGCTAAGAAATAGAGGAGTTGATCAATGGAATAGATTAGATTCACAAGAGACAATAATTAATGACTATCCCTAATCTAGTGTTTGATGAACCCAAAGACACCAGTTTCTAGGAGAAGAATTCACTATTTAACAAAAATTGCTGGGAAAATTGGAAATTAGTATGGCAGAAACTGGGCATTGACCAACACCTAATACCCTATACCAAGGTAAGGTCATAAGGGGTTCATAATTTAGACACAAAGAGTGATGCTATAAGAAAATTAGGAGAACAAGGGATACCTCTCAGATCTGTGGAGAAGGAAGGAATGTGTGGCAAAAGAAGAACTAGAGAATATTATGAAATTCAAAATGGATGTTGATTATATTAAATTAAAAAGATTTTATACAAACAAAACCAATGTGGCCAAGATTAAAAGGGAAGCAAAAGAGTGGGGAAAATTTTATATACAAGGGTTCTAATAAAAGCCTCATTTCTAAAATAAAAAAAAAAGAATTGACTCAAATTTATAAGAAAAGAAGCCATTCGCCAATTGGCAAATGGCCAAAGGATGTGAACAGATAATTTTCAGATGAAGAAACTGAAGTAATTTCTAATGGTATGAAAAAAATGCTCTAAATCACTTTTAATTAGAGAAATGCAAATTAAGACTATTTTGATGTACACTTTACACCTCTCAGATTGGCTACCATGACATGAAAAGATAATGATTAATATTGAAGGGAATGTGAGAAATACATTACACTAATACATTATAGGTGGAGTTGTGAACTGATCCAAACCTTCTGGAGAGCAATTTGCAAAAGGGCTATCAAGCTGTTCATATCCTTTGATCTAGTAGTGTCTACTGAGTCTGTATCCTAAAGAGATCATAAAAAAAGGAAGGACTCTCATGTGCAAAAAGTGTTGGTAGAAGCAACAGAAAAATTCTGTTACTTACAGAAGAAATTGTAAACTGAGTGAATATCCATCAGTGGGGAATAGCTGAATAAGTTATGGCATATGAATATTATGTAATATTATTGTTCTATAAAAAATGATCAGCAGGTTAATTTCAGAAAGGCCTCGAAAGACTTACATGAACTGATGCTAAATGAAGTGAGTAGAACCAAGAGAACATTTACACAGCAACAACAAGATTATGTGATGATTAACTCTGATGGACTTGGCTCTTTTCAACAATGAGGTGATTCAGGCCAATTCCATCAGACTTGTAATGGAGGGAGTTATTGGGACTAAATGTGTATCACAACATATTATTTTCACCTTTGTTGTTGTTGTTTGCTTGTTTTTTTCCCATTCTCATTTCCCCCCTTTTAATCTGATTTTTCTTATGCAGCATGATGAATGTGAAAATATGTATAGAAGAATTACATATATTTAACATATATTAGATTACTTGCTTTTGGGGATGGAGGAGGTGAGGAGGAAGAGAGATAAATTTGGAACATAAGGTTTTGCAAGAGTAGTTGTTGAAAGCTATCTTTGCATGTATGTTTAAAAATAAAAAGCAATTATAAAAAAGAAAGTGAAAGTCATAAATGCAAATGCTGATACATTGAATGTATTCAATTATGTTACCACAACTATCAAAAACTAATTTTTTCTTAGATATTCCTGAAAACACATTTTTGTATATGATTTTTATTTTAAAATTTTATTCTGATAATAGACACTTTTTCCAACATTGCAACCTAAAAAAAAGTAGAGGAAAGAAGAGGAGAGGTCCTATGGGATTGGCCAGAGAGGGCTACGGGCTGGGATATCAGAAGAACCCCAAGTTAAAAAGGGAAAGAGGCAATACCTGCTATCTTTACTCTCCCTTTCACCTTTAATGTTGGTCTATCACCAATGAAAATCACATGCCTTAGAATGAGTCGCTGTCCCACCCTAGCTGGGACTTCTGAGTCAGGAGCAATTTGGTCCAGCCCTGCCTGAGTGCTGATGTTACTCTTCCAGGTCTGAAGCCAAAGATATTAGATGCTTTAGCCTTAATGAAAAGATGGAGTGAGCACTATCTCATTTATTCACAGACTTGGCTTTTTCCCAAGTTTTCAATTCTTGCACTTGAGAGGTTACCTTAGCACTTTCTGCATCAGATTCACAAACACTTTTATAAAAACTTTCTTCCTCTTTTTGCAGATTGTGCATCGCACCTTTCATTTTTTTTTCTTTCTACTGCACATAGCAGTGAATGTGTGAGATTGCCAACATGAAAGTGAAAATGATGTTACTAACAAATTCACGGGAAGGCCTGAAGTCCTGAAATTGAAATGCTCCAATGATTGATTATACTTGACTTGTATCTTTTGGCCTTTGAACCTCTACTGATGCCATCATTTCTACCTAAAATTCCCATTCATCTATTTGCTACTTCTCCAAATTCTATCTGAAATTTACAATTCTGTTAAATCTATAGATCTTCCGTGGTCTGATGCCAGCTCAATTTAGTCTATAATTACTGTACTACATATAACTGTTTTGTCTTCTGAAACAATTTAACTGTGCCTCTTATTAGACATTTAACATCTACTACCTTGAATTGTAAGCTCCATGTATACTTCTTTCAGTTTAGAATGTGTGTGTGTGAGAGAGAGAGAAAGAGAGGGGGGGAGAAGGGCAGAGAGAGACAGAGACAGAGAGAGAGAGAGAGAGAAAGACAGAGAGAGAGAGAGAGAGAGAGAGAGAGAGAGAGAGAGAGAGAGAGAGAGAGAGAGAGACAGAGACAGAGAGAGAGAGACAGAGAGAGAGAGACAGAGAGAGAGAGACAGAGAGAGAGAGAGAGAGAGAGAGAGAGACAGAGACAGAGAGAGAGAGACAGAGAGAGAGAGAGAGAGAGAGACAGAGAGAGAGAGAGAGAGAGAGAGAGAGAGAGAGAGAGAGAGAGAGAGAGAGAGAAGGAGGGAGGGAGGAAAGGAGGGAAGGAGGGAAGGAAAGGGAGGGAGAGAGGGAGTTGGAGATGGAGACAGAGACAGAGACAGAGAAAGGCAGAGAGAGAAAGAGAGGCAGAGAGGGAAGGAGAGAGAGAAGGAGGAAGGGAAAGAGAGGGAGAGGGAAGGAAGGAGGGAGTGAGGGAGAGACAGAGAGACAGACACATACAGAAAGACATCAGGAGAGACATACAGAGACAACGAAAGAGGCAGAAAGAGACATACAGAAGGAAAGACACCTACATACACACAGAGAAATAGACAAAGAGACAGAGAGAGATGGAGAGATAGAATCAAAGAGAGACAAAGACAGAAAGCTAGACACACACACAGGGAGAAAGAGGGAGATAGAATGGCAAAGAGAGAGATACACAGGGAGAGAAAGAGGACAGAGAGAGACAAAGACAGAAAGAGAGAGATGGATAGAGAGACCAATAGGCAGAGAGAGAGAGAGGAGAGAGAGGAGAGAGAGAAGAGAGAGAAGAGAGAGAAAGAGAGAGAGAGAGAGAGAGAGAGAGAGAGAGAGAGAGAGAGAGAGAGAGAGAGGGAGAGAGAGAGAGAAAGTCAGAGAGAGATGGAAAGATGGAGAGAGAGAGAGAGAGAGACCAATACAGACACACACACACACACACACACACACACACACACACACACACACACAGAGCCAAAGACAGAGATAGAGAGAAAGGAGAGAGGAGAGCTTGTTATTTTAATTAATGTGAGACTGAGCATATGGATTTAGGGTTCATAAACTTCTAGATCATGGAGCTGGTAAACACAGCAAACAAGAAATGGGGCAGACTGGGACAGAGTTATAGTCTAGGCTTGATTGAAAGTCATATCCCTGGATAGAATTAGGAAGACCCCTTTCCTCTCTAGATGTCTCAGATGTGTAAAAATGACTCTTTTAGTAAAACTCAGAAACTTCATAATTTTAGTGTGCTATTCTCAGTGAACATCCCCAGTGTATTGGTGAAATTCTATTATACTTCTTACCCTTTGGGAGAAAATATTTTTGGTAATGGCTTGTATGTCTGTTGTTCAAGAATTCATTTAGCTAAGTTTGGATAGCTTCATCATTGTGTTGACTTCAATTCTCAAAATTTATGTTTTTGGATGGAATACCCACATGAGCATAATCACAAACCTTTAAAATATTGAGTATGAGATTAACTGTAGAGGTAGAAAGATCTCTTCTCAGAGATCAGACAGGATCTCTGATGATGAGGAACAAAAGAAGAAAGGAAGGAAGGAAGGAAGGAAGGAAGGAAGGAAGGAAGGAAGGAAGGAAGGAAGGAAGGAAGGAAGGAAGGAAGGAAGGAAGGAAGGAAGGAAGGAAGGAAGAAAAGGAAGGAAGGAAGGAAGGAAGAGAAGGAAGGAAGGAAGGAAGGAAGGAAGGAAGGAAGGAAGGAAGGAAGGAAGGAAGGAAGGAAGGAAGGAAGGAAGGAAGGAAGGAAAGACTGAAGACTCATCACATGCAATTGACATGTAAATCCTATCTATCCAATTCTTGCCAATGGGTTTTTTCCTCTTCCTCTCCATCCATCTTATATTTATTTTGTATTTATTCTCTTTGGATTGCTTTCTCAATTAGAATGCAAATTTGAGAGTAACAATGATTTTTTATTTCATATTTGTATCCTGCATGCCTAGCATAGTGCCTGGAACATAGTATTTTAAAAATTTTATTGATCTATCAATTATGATTGAAAAGTTATGATTGAAAGGCTATGCTTAGTACTCTCAAAGTCTATTCTTGATTTTCATTTAGACCAAATTTCACTGTAAATGCTGTATGTTGGACTACAGAGTATGTTGTATCCTAGTCTCTTTAATCTGCAAAAGCAATGGCATTGTGTTGCCTGACATTCATTAAAAGTAATTTTTAGATTATTTATAAAACTAGTCTTATTTTGTTTTTTTTTTTTTACCATCAAAGAAAAGCTTTTATCTATATAAACTCATGAAAATAGATGAGAAGATTGGACTTGGAGTCAGGAAAACCTTGGTTCATTTTCTGCTTTTGACAAACTGAGTACAATCAAATCAACTGTAATGAATTTAACACTATACTTGCTTCTAGAATATTCCTATGACTTACTTAACAAAAAACCCTTTCCTTGCAATCACTCTCTACATGTGAATTCTCTCCCTATGGGAATATAAGGTACTGAAGGACAGGAATTAGCTTTTCTAGGTATGTCTGAGGATGTGTTGGAGCTAGCTCCAACTAACTTAGAAAAGCTTATTGTTAAATTTTCAGTGTGAGTATTCACACCTTGAAAATAGGCAAATTCTATGAATTAGGGTTTGGTTTGTTTCTTTGTTATAGTCTAGACTTAGGAAAGTGATGGGAAAATATTAATAGTGTAAATTCAACTTAGAAGTGTCTTGTGATATGTTTTTTTTTCATTTCAGAGAACTTTGGTAAATATTTACCAAAACACATACAATTAGCAGACAAACTTGATTTATAATAAGTGCTTAATGAATTGGTTTTTTTCCCATTCATTTATTTACTCATACAGCTTTACTATTTAGTGTCTCAAGCAACTCTGACTATAAGTTAGAGATGAATCAAGTCAACAAGCATTTATTAAGCACCTATTATTTGTTAGGCACTGTATTAAACTCTGAAGATAGAAAGCCAGAAAACAGGCTTTGCTCTCAAAAAGCTTAGAGTTTAATGAGGGAGATATTGTGCAAATACTATGTACAACAAACAAGATGTACTATCTAGGACAAATTGGAGATAATCACTAAGAGAAAACACTAATATTCAAAAGTATCAGAAAAAGCTTCTTCCAGAAGGTGGGATTTTAATTGAAACTTGGAGAAAGCTGGGGAAGCCAGCACATGGAGATGAGGAGGGAAGGAATTCTAGGCTTAGGGGATAGCCTGTGAAAATATGAAGTCATAAGTTACAGTCCTGTGTGAGGAACTGCAAAGAGGCCAAATGTAGAGCTATGTAAGTGAAAGGAATTTCAATATTGGTAGTTCCTAAATTATAAAATAACAGGGCTGGATCAAAACCAAAACAAAACATCTCCCACCCCAAACTGTAAAATAATAACCCAAGCAAACCATCTCCCTCAAATCAAACTGTAGTCAACCAACTAATTACCACCAACATTACCCAAAAAATCAACACGTCACCATATTCCATGTTTTATATAATAAAATACATTCACCATCATTTTTTTCTATACTCCTCCCCAAAGCCTTAATTTCCTCTCACTTTTCCCATGGCCAAAATCCAGTTCCACTTGTATGAACTTTCCTGGAACAGTTTAAATAAGGAGTATAAGCAGAGTGATGGATGAAATGAAGAAAAATAAGACGTAAAATTATTTATCAGGAACATGTTATCCTCTCCACAATGAAATTCATTACTCTGTGGAATAAACTCTCAAGGGACATTTGGAAACTGTATCTCCTGAGACATTTAAAATGTGACTGGAAAGAGTTGTAGAAAATACACTGTAGGAACATTCCTAAAATGGCAGGGTACTGAGTAGATGTGACCTAAAGCAAATCTTTCCTGTCTGTGACATCTTGAATTCTAGTTTCATGATAGCAAAAGCAAGAAATCCTTTTTTGGAGCTAAACTCTCATTCTCTATCTCATCTTAATAAACTAGAACCTAGATAAGCTTTTCTAACAGTTGTGGAAAAGCTTTACTTATATATGCCTTAGCTACTTGAGAAATACAATAAAAAGGGAGAAAAATTCTTCAATTTTGCCCTTGATTTTAAAATAATGTTCTTTAAATGGCAAATAATACTTTGTCTTAATTTTTCCTTCTCTTATATGATTTCTTTGTCCACCATATATAAAACTCAGCCATAAGTCTTTCATTGAAATACCTGTGTATGATCCCCCAAAGAAATCTCCCATTTTGATATTGAAATATCACATTTTCTCAATGCTTTTACTTATTGAGTTCTTTGTTGCATTTAACATCTTCTTTCTTGGTTTTGGTGATACAACTCTCCTGATTCTTCTCTTATTTTGCTTTCCCATTCTTTTTTTTTTTTTTTTGGCTTCTCATCCATTTCATTCCTAATTTTTGGGTCTTAAAGCTCTGCACTTGATCTCTTTAGCTTTATCTCTGTTTCTGTTGAAAATACTACTATTCTGTTGGAGGGGATGTGGGAAAACGGACACTGATGCATTGTTGGTGGAGTTGTGAAAGAATCCAACCATTCTGGAGAGCAATCTGGAATTATGCCCAAAAAGTTATCAAACTGTGCATACCCTTTGACCCAGCAGTGCTACTACTTGACTTATATCCCAAGGAAATACTAAAGAAGGAAAGATGTTTGTGGCAGCCCTCTTTGTAGTGGCTAGAAACAGGAAAATGAATGGATGCCCATCAATTAGAGAATGGTTGGGCAAATTATGGTATATGAATGATATGGAATATTATTGTTCTGTAAGAAATGACCAACAGGAAGAATACAGAGAGGCTTGGAGAGACATATATGAACTGATGCTGAGTGAAATGAGCAGAGCCAGGAGATCATTATAGACTCTAACAACAATACTGTATGAGGATTTATTCTGATGGAAGTGGATATCTTCAACATAGAGAAGATCTAATCCAGTTCCAATTGATCAATGATGGACAGAATCAGCTACACCCAGAGAAGGAACACTGGGAAATGATTGTAAACTGTTTGCATTTTTGTTTTTCTTCCCAGGTTATTTTTACCTTTTGAATTCAATTCTTCCTTTGCAACAACAACAACAACAACAACAAAATTTGGTTCTGCACATATATATTGTATCTAGGATATACTATAACATATTTAATATGTAGGGGAATGCCTGTCATCTAGGGGAGGGGTGGAGGGAAGCAAGGGAAACTTCAGAACAGAAGGGAGTACAAGGGATAATATTGTAAAAAAAATTACCTGTGCATATGGACTGTCAAAAATGTTATAATTATAAAATTAATAAAACAAAATAAAATATTAAAAAAAGAAAATACTACTATTCTACTTGTGATGGAGAGAGCCATCTGCATTCAGAAAGAGGATTGTGGGAACTGAATGTAGATCACAACACAGGATTTTCACATTTTTGTTATTACTTTTTGTTATTGTTTACTTGCTTTTTTCTTTCTCTTTTCCCCCTTTGTGATCTGATTTTTCTTGTGCAGCATGATAAATATAGAACTATATAAAGATGAATCACACATGTTTAACATATATTGGATTAGTTGCTATCTGGGGGGAGGGGTGGGAAGTGAGGGAGAAAAATTTGAAACAAGATATTTCAAGGGTGAATGTTGAAAACTATCTTATATTTTGAAAATAAAAAGCTATTATTAAAAAGGAAAATACTATTATTCTTCTAGTGTCTCAGATTTCTAATATTGGAATTATTGAACTCCTCCTTCTAGATTATCCCACATATCTAATCAGTTGTCAAATCTTGCTTTTTTTCTACATCCACATTTTTTGCATCTGAATATTTCTCTTGGGACCCTAGTCCTTTAGGTTAAAATACAAACTCTTTTATTGATTTTATTGATTGATAATCTGGTCTCAATATATCCTTTGAACTTTATTACTCTTATTTCCAAACTCTTCAATCCAAACAAACTGCCCTTCCCTTTATTCTTTCCATATGACATTCTATCTCTCAGCTTTGTGGATATTCCTGGAATGCCTTCCCTTCTTACCTCCTCACTTCAGGAAATCTATCTCCCTTCATGGCACAGTTCAAAAGCCAATTTTTACAGGAAATCTTGTCTGAGTTCTCCAGTTGCTAATATTCTCCATCCCAATACCCTTTATTTACCTTATATTTATTCTATAAATTCATATACATATATAATATATTTTCTATTCCCACTATATATTTATTTCCAATATAGAATACACATACACATATTTAGTTCAATATATATTTATGTATTATATACATGTATACATAAACACAATCATATATGAAAAATAGATGAAAATGTTTCTTGTCTTCTTCATTAGAATCAGATATCACATATTTAATTTAATATAACAATGTTATATATATTTAATATAAATACATACATATGTGTATAAATATATAAATATATTATTCTAATGAGAGAGACAGCAAGGGACATTTTTGCTCTTTGAATTGAATCTGAAACACCAAACTTAGTACTTGGTACATAGTAAGTGTTTAATTGCTGATTGTTTGAAGGGCTCAAAAGCACTAGTGGAGGAAATAGCTTTGGAGACAAGGAAAAGGACTACTTCCTCAAAGAATTGAGTGATGGAAAAAAATGGGTGATGTGTTAAGGATATCTGAATTACCAAAAAAAATATCTGAATTACAATCTGAATTACAAAAAAAAATTGAGGAGAGGAAGCACAATGAAAGGACTCAGTTTTGGAGGATAAAGGATGAAACAGGATATATTGAAGGAGTCTCTATCAGTCTTAGAGACCCTTCTCAATTTCCTTTGCTTGATGATTATTTGTGTTTCAGCCACATATTTGAGTGTATTTCAAGGCTCTGGTTTTTTTTTTTAATACTATCTCAGTGATTGTATTAGGCCCCATAGGTTTAATTATCTTCTCAATGCAGGTGACTTGCATATCTCTTTCCTCATTTCTCTTTTGAGCTCTAGTCTTACAAGTAACATCTGCCTGTCAGACATCTCTAATTAGCTATCTTGGTAGAATCTTAAACTGAACAGTGTCCAGAAAAGAACTAATGATCTCTTCAACTTGTTAATTTTCAACATTTCCTTTTTTTTTCTGATGGTAGTCCTATCCTTAAAGTTAATCAGGTACTCCACTTTAGCATAATTCCTGACTTTTCTCTCTTTCAGCTCCCAGTACTCAATCAGTTGCCAAGTCATGCTAAGTCTATCTCCAAAACATCTGTCTTATTCATTCTCTTCTCTGAATGCACACAGAAATACTTTCTTCCTGCCCTCTCTTTATTACTTCTCATTTTAGTCAATGAGTCAGGAAACATTTATTCCATATCAATTATATGTCAGATACTTTATCAAATGATGAGGGTACAAATATGAAAGACAGACCTTGTACTCAAGGAGTTTACAATCTACTGGGTAAGATAATAATACAAAAGGAAACAAAAAAAAAAACAAGAGGGAAATACATTGTAATATATGGAGACATCCAAAAGGTGGGAAATGAAGAGATGGAGGATTGTAAAAGGAGGCTTCATTAGGAGCTCTTTCCTTGATCCTCCAGTCAAAGAGGGTACTAATACCAAGTACATCAAATATTGAGGAGTAATGCAATCATTTGTGATTTGCCTTCAGTCTCCCTCTTTCTTAATTAATCTTTTACAGTTGCCAAATTTATTATCCCAGAACCACAGATCTGACCTTCAATATATCTTTTAGGATAAGCTTCTAATTTAAGACACAAACTTCTTGGCTTTTGGAAGCCTTCACAACCTGGTTCCAACCTGTTTTTTCCGACTTATTTTATATTATTTTCCACTAAGCATTTGGCCTATTTGCTATTCCAATTCTTACCTACATACCTTTGGGCAGATTGTACCTTATTCCTGTAATACATTATCTCCCCTTCATCTGGATCTTCTGGAATTTGTTTAGCTTCTTTCCAAGGAGCAATTCAGTTCAAATGCTACCTTCTACATCAGGTATTTTCTGATGCTGTCAGTTTAACAACTTTTCATGCCCCTAAATTTTTTCATATATATTTTATATGCTTATTTATATTCATAGGACACCTCCTCCCATCCCATTGACTGCAAGCTTCTTACAATCAATGATTGTTGTCATTTTTGTTTTTGAGTTCTCAATACCTAGGACAATGCTTGTTATGTAATAGTACCTTAATAAATTTTTGTTAAATTGAATAGTAATGTAGAAGGAGAGAAGACTGTGGGGAGAAGACAAGAAATAGCTAAAAACAACAACAATGTAATAGTCCTTAATTGCACTAAATTGTATGGTGTAATCTAGGAGTTCAGAGAAGGATGACCAATTTCTTCTATGATAGTCAAGGATGGCTTCATAAGAAAAATTGGAACTGGAGATGGACTATAAAGAAAATATCTGAGCAGTCAGAAAGGCAACCCAGTGAGAAGCTTTCCAGGTGGGTGGAAAACCTAAACATTTGAAGTGGGAATGATCATGGGAATATTTAGGTAAATAATTTCACTGAACAGAATCTATAACTATGTTCAAAAAAGGTTTATTAGCTATAGTTCTATTAGAGAGTAAAAGTTATTCACATATATAGATAATGTTTTGAAGGGAATACTTTTTCTCATGAAACATCCTTAGGCAAAGGCAGACTACTCAGCTGATTGCATCTTTGGTCTGGGTCCAGGAAGAATGCAACATTGCAAAATATAAAGGAGGCTGAATTTAGAAGTCTTCTGACATTTACTACATGAAGGATCTTGGACAAGTTGCTTGATCTCTTTGGGCCTCTCTTTTCTTATCTGTAAAATGAAGGAGTGCCCTTTCAAGCACTTAATCTATCAATTTATTATCTTTATTTGTATTCCTATATATGAATTTCCAAATTAATTTTATTTTAGATTGTAAGATTTCATAGGACAGGGAAAGGATTTTAATTCAACTTGTTCATGGAACAATGCCATATTTAATAAATTATTTTGAGGAGCTAATGTTTATTTTTCTCATTTGGGGAATTTCTTACCAGATGGTAATTCAGTGTAAAGAAGAGATTATGTTTATCTCCACTCCTCTCTTCTTTCTAGAGAGGCTAAAATAGAACATAAATTTTTCTATAATTTTGATCTTGTTCACTGGGGTCATTTAGAACATTAGATCCTTTGACAAGATCCATATCTAAGAACTTAATATTTAGTAGGATTAAACAATAAAAATGTAAAGAAAAAGACCATGAAGAAATATGACCAGAATTAACCTGAATTATTCTTGGAAATAGAAGGCTTTGAGGTGACATAATAAATATTTCCTATTATAAGATGGTCTTTATCTTATAAGATATTGTATCCACTTTTAATTGCTACTGAAGAAAGAATAAGAAAATCAGTTTAAGATATAGTATGAAGAAATTAAATTATTAGATATTAAAAAATGAATAGGCTCATACATATAAATTTGGAAGTGCCTTTAGCCATCATGTAGTTCACATCCCCTCTAAATTTTAGAAATGAGGAAACTAAGTCCAGAGAAATGTTCCCACGGGAAGCAAGTGGCAGAATTTGAATTTAGGTCCTGTGATATCTAATCCAGTATTCTTTCTATTCATTTAATGGTGATGAAATTCTCTTACTATATTGCACAGTAGTTCTTTGTCAATATGCTTTTTATATAATAATATCACACTTTACCAATTGAATACTTATGATGCAATACAATGAATATATGTCTGGGGTAGGATGGTTGAAATAATTTCTTAAAATCCAGAAAGTGGTATGTAGGAAAGGATTAAAAGTGCAGGCTCCAGATCGCAGTTTGTTATTATTACATTAAATAAATTTCAGGTAGCTTTTAGCAATGGTTTTATTTTATTTTTTGAGAACAAACAGACCAAAAGCATGCACAACTCTTTGTTATTCTAATTAGAGTAAATAAAAAATTTGAATAAGTAATCCCAAAACAATACTATTGCCAAATTATGCAAAACATGCAGAGACTCAAAGGATTCCAAGAGATCTGCCAAGAACTTAAAGTAGGCAAGGATTCCTCTATATCTATCAGTTTCTTCTTCATCAAAGGATATTTATAGATTACAGGAGAGTCCTAACGTACTATTAAACAACATTGCATTTGCCTCTAGTAAAATGCCATGATCACCTCAAATCAGCAAAAGTTATCCATTTTCTGAAGTACAGCATATCACCTGGTATTAAAACTCTTTCTCTTTTGCACTGCACTGAAAAGTCTCGATGGCAACAGAAGTAAAGCTAGAATTAGAGCAAAATAATCTCACTATGTCCTACCTATCTATGTCTTTTGGTTCCTTCTATAGATCACTTTCTAAGTAGCCCTTGCATGCTTATAGAGGTAAGGAGGTCTACTGATTTTGTGGGCAAGATGGACCATATACTTTCATTTCTGAAATTGCTTGATTGGAGGATCATATTGTCATTGGTAACTGATGCAATTATTATAATGATAATAGTAGTTCACCTTTATGTTGAATTCTAAAGTTTAAAAAATTGAAGTTTTTTCTTAAAAATAACCCTATGGGGGCAGCTAGGTGGCGCAGTGGATAGAGCACCAGCCTTGAATTCAGGAGGACCAGAGTTCAAATCTGGTCTCAGACACTTAACACTTCCTAGCTGTGTGACCCTGGGCAAGTCACTTAACCCCAGCCTAAAAAAAAAAAAATAAATAATAACCCTATGTAATAAATAGTATTAAGCTGTATTTTTTCCATTTTGTGGAAGAGGAAATTGATATTCAGGGAAGTTAATAATCTGATAACAAGACTTAGTCAGGATCTGACTCTAGATCTCCCAAATACAATTCTAATGCTCTTAGTTTTACCAAAACAGTGGAGAGTGTGCTGAACCTAAAGCCAGTTCAATTGCATCCAAATCTGACTCAGACATTTGCTAGTTCTATGATTCTGGGCAAGTTATTAAAATTCCCCAATCCCCTGTCTCCCTAAGTTTCCTATTATATAAAAATTGCAAGGAAAAAATAAGATAATGTTTCTAATGCATTTTGCAAACTTTAAAATGCTATGTAAATTCTAATTATTCTATCCTGGTATATTGTAGACATCTCTTGTAAAAAACTTAAAGCCAAAACTAAATCAAAACAAAATTACAGCTTGTTACATCATCTAAAAACCAGAAATATCCATTCATCCATTTTTCATCTTTTCATTTTCCATCCATCCATCCATGCATCCATCCATCCATCCACCCACCCATCCACCCACCCATCCATCCACCCATCCATCCATCCATCCATCCATCCACTCATCCATCCATTCAGTCATCTAACCAACATCCATCACATACTCCTCAAAAATACTTATGAGATGCTCTTTGTCCTCTAGATGGCAGCAAAACTCAATTGAAGTAGGGCAAAGCAAATTACCTATGGCAAATATATGCCTATTTCCAAATTAACCATTGACAATATGGGGAAAAGGTAGACTGGATCATTGTATTTATTCCACTCATCCTCTGTGATTCTGCCTTCCCACTTTCTCCTTTCTCCTTCCCTTTCTCTCTCCAATACATACACACTGAAATGCCACATGTCAAGGCTTTCCTTGTACATTTAGGTCACAATGTTCTCATCTGTTCTTAAAGGTTAATGAAATGGAATCTCTGGGCCATCCTGCCCCTGCGGTCAGTTTTAATTATTTGCTAATGTCTTGTTAATGACATATTAAATGACATGGGAATAAATTTTGCTTCCGTGTCTAATCCCTAGACAAGAGGGCTCCAGCTCATCAAAGTAACATGAGGGCATTGATACTTGAGCAGTCCTGCCTTGTGCCCCAGTCCCATCTATATTAGGGGATGGTGGAACAGTATGAGATACCAATGCCTCCTAAGGTGATATTATTAAAACCCTGACTGGGAACTCCCTTCTTGGTAATACAGCGGGTACTTAAAGTTGAGTAGTCCAGTATTCGAGAAATGCCAACAACTCAATTAGTGCACTTGGCACTTTGCTTTCAACTTGCAAATGCCCAAAATATGTGGCCCTGGGCATAACTGACATAGGTCACCACCTGGTGCTCCATTCTTACATAAGCTTCTTTTGTTGCTTCTGATGTCACGAAACCAGAACTCCGACTTGGTTCAGAGTACCCACAGAGAGCAGTAGTGAGGCACTGAGAAGGTACAGATTGATCACCAACTTGTCACTACCAGAGCCTGGAGGAACTTCTGGTGAACACAATATATAAAAGGATGGCTGTGAATAAGGTCCACAACTTCGTTGTAAGATTGTCCCTTCGTCACAGAAGCCATGAATAACTTTTCTGTAATTTCAGGGAAGAATTCTATTCAAGAACTCCACTTTATGTTTTGTAAACATTTGCTTAGAGGTACACTAGAAAGAACTTGGAGTTATGAAGACTCAAGTTCAAAGTCTGCCTCAGATATTTTTAGTTATGAGACCGTAGTTAAGTCTACCTTTCTTTTCTCATCTAAGAATTAGGTATCATCCAGAATCATTATGAGGAAAAAAATAAGAAATTATTTGTAAAACATTTTGCAAACTTTAAAGAGCTAAATAAATGCTAACTATTATAAGCACTTGACTTTTTTCTATAATTAAAAAATAAATAAACATAAAACTTTACTATGCTTAAAGCAATTACAAAGACAAAACCCCATTTAGGAGAATTTCCCTACAACTCCCACCCACAGAAAAAGCAGCATGCACAGATAAAACAAATCCATAACACTTTGGCTTGCCTGATAATATTCCTGACATTCCTATGAGGCCCTCATCCTATATGAGATAAGATGTTTTGCCAAGGTCTTACAAGCCTTGGCTAAATGTCAAAGGATCATCCCATAAATAAACAAAGATTTTATTAGTTAAAAGGCAAAAGAACTTAAAGAGAAATTCATAAGAAGTAGTAACTCATCTCCTTCTCTCACAGATATATTCTAATTAAATAACTAGAAAGTCCAAAGCAGTCACAGATAAACAAAGTTCAGGGAAAGCAACCCTGGAGAGTGTATAAATTAACAAAGATGGACAATTAGACCCATGCTTTCTGTTCAGGGTGTGGGACCATATGTAGATATGTAACTACTCAGGCCCAAGAGACAGTCCCTTAGGGATTGGACATATTGGGCATATAGAACTGGCAGCCCAGTTCTAATTAGGTCCTAACTAGGACCATCTGACTGTGAACATATTACCTGCTGAGTTTCCCTAAATAAACGTTGGCATTTGGACATGTTGTTATATTATTTCCCTGCAAAAGGAAGTGCAGTGTTTTGCCATGGAATAGATCTCAAAGGTGGGACAAACTGATCACCCCATTTTTCATGGAGTTTCCCATAGTGTCTACCTTTATTTGAGTCTCACCACTCCAACACAGGGGACATACAAGACAGCAAAGATAGAGTAGATGTAGGACAGGTTAGAAATATCAGGGAAATAGAATCAATAAAATCTAGCAACTGAAGCTTCAGTGTACTAGCTGACTAGTATTTATATGTTTTTATTAAGAACAGAAGCACTCATATATTTTGACTATTTGCCATCATTTTAAAATTAGATTTTCAAGGCCAGCACTTAAGAAGATTGTTTCCTTTTAAATATTTGCTTTTTCCCCTTGTACTGTATGACCTCTGTCCCATCTTATCCCTTATATAGTGTTCCAAAAGTCTCAGTGCAGTTTTAAGTCTTAGCAGCTTAAAACTGCACTGTCTTTTGGGACACCCTGTATACATAGGTTAAATTCCATTTTCCCTTCATTCTGTTCTCTCAAAATGTGAGATCAGTCAATCAATCAACAAACATTTAAGTAGCTACCATGTACCAATTCCTCATCTGCAAAATGAGCTGGAGAAAGAAAAGGTAAACCACTCTAGTACTGTTGCCAAGAAAACCCCATAAAGAGTCAGAGACAAATGAAAAATAGCTGAATAACAACAGAAATATGTTAGGTGCTGTGCAAAGCACTAAGTATACAAAAAAAGCAAAAGACAGTCTTTGCCTCAAGGAGCTTACTATCTAATGGGAAATACAACATGCAAATAAATATATACAAAGTGAACTATCTATATATCTCTCTATATGATAAAGAGGACATAATTAAAAGAGGAAAAACACTGGAATTAAAAAGGGTTAAAGAAAGATTCCCGTAGAGGATAAGCTTTTAGTTGTGACTCGAAGCTAGGAAGGTCAGTAGTTGAAGGAAAAGAAGGAGAGCATTTCAGATATAGTAGTTAGCTATAAAAAGACGAAACAAAATAGCTATTTGAAAGAATGCTGCCTCCTGAAAAAATGGACTGGTTTCAAACCCCATTTCTGATATTTACTCCCTGCATAACCTTGGGGAATTCCATTAACCCCTCTGTGCTTCAGTTTCATTTCTCTATCATTCTGTCTCTGTCTTTCTCTTTGTATGTGTGTGTGTGTGTGTATGTATTTTTATGGAGGTCCACTCCCTGAAGATAGCTTTTGATATGTGCACCTACGATCTTATAGCTGACTTCATGGTTGAAATGTATTGTTTCCTTGCTTCTGTTTCAGTTCCTCTCTTCCTTCAAAATGCAATCCAAACATCCTCTTCTGCAGGAAGAGGGTTTTCTGATCTCTCCAACTTCCAGTATCACCCCTCTCAAACTATCTTGTATTTAACTACTTTGTGTATATTTTTATTTATTCATTTTTATTTTTATGCTCTGTGTGTGTATATGTATTCCATTAGAATACAAGATTTTTGCAAGTACAGGTTATTTCATTCTTACTACTTTTGTCACCAATGTCTACCACATGCTTGGCATATAATACGTGTTTAATAAATAACTTGGTTGGTTAATTTATATTATGAAATATAAACAAAATGCTTGGAGAGGTCAAAGATATGAAGGATCATTTATAGCTTTAGAGATTAAGAAAAGATGCATAGAAGAAGGATAATTTTAACTGTGTCTTGAAGGATGAGTAGGATTACAATGAATGGACTTGTTGGGGATAGACATTCCCAGGAGAGAAAATGGAGTAAGACAGAAAAAGAAAAATATATTTTTGGGGAGCGTTTGGTAAATTAGTTTGGCTAGAGCATAGAGCTGATGAATGGAAATAATATGAGATAAAGTTGGAGAGGTAAATTAAAGCCTGGTTGTGAAAGATATTGAATGGATTTTATTCAGTAGGCAATAGGCAAATAAAAGTTGTTGAGCATGGGGATAAATAAAAAAGGAAAAACCATTACAGGTAAGAAAAGCACTATGAACAAAAGAACTGAGGCTATGTTGTGCTTGATTTATGTAAGAGGCAATACCTAGCTGGGCTGGATGGTTTCAGATAAAGTTTGGATGGTAAGAGAATGGATAGATGATCACTTTGTCAAACATAGGAGAGTACACAGGAATTAGGGACAAAACAAGAGTGAAATATAAAGAAGGCAATGTTTTAGGAAAATTAATGTAGTAGTTTTCTAGAATAAATTGAGAATACTTTTTAAAAATTTTATTAATTTTATAATTATAACTTTTTTTTGACAGTATATATGCATGGGTAATTTTTTTACAACATTATCCCTTGTACTCCCTTCTGTTCCGAATTTTCCCCTCCTTCCCTCCACCCCCTCCCCTAGATGGCAGACATTCCCATACATGTTAAATATGTTATAATATATCCTAGATACAATATATATGTGCAGAACTGTATTTCTTGTTGCACTGGAAGATTTGGATTCAGAAGGTAAAAATAACCTGGAAAGAAAAACAAAAATGCAAACAGTTCCCACTCATTTCCCAGTGTTCCTTCTCTGGGTGTGGCTGATTGTGTCCATCACTAATCAATTGGAATTGGATTAGCTCTTCTCTTTATTGAAGATATCCACTTCAATCAGAATACATCCTCATACAGTATCATTGAAGTGTATAATGATCTCCTTGTTCTACTTATTTTACTCAGCATCAGTTGATGTAAGTCTCTCCAAGCCTCTCTGTATTCCTCCTGTTGGTCATGTCTTACAGAACAATAATATTGCATAACATTAATATACCACAACTTACCCAACCATTCTTCCAGTTTCTAGCCACTATGAAAAGGGCTGCCACAAACATTTTGGCACATACAGGTCCTTTTCCCTTCTTTAGTATTTTTTTGGGATATAAGCCCAGTAGTAGCACTGCTGGATCAAAGGGTATGCCCAGTTTGATAACTTTTGGGGCATAATTCCAGATTGCTCTCCAGAATGGTTGGATTCATTCACAACTCCACCAATAATGCATCAGTGTCCCAGTTTTCCCACATCCCCTCCGACATTCATCATTATTTATAAATTGAGAATACTTAAAAAGAGAAACAGGTATGTCTAATAGCAATGTAGAAAATCTCAGAGTTGGAAGAGATCTTAGTAGCCACCTATCTAGGTCACATCTCTCCCATCTACAAAATCCCAAATAATTAATCATTTGACTTTCTCTTGAAGACTTTCAGTAAAGCATTTTCTGCTATCAACTAATGTTATTGTTCAGTCATTTTTCAATTCTCTTCATGATGCAATTTGGGGTTTGTAAGTAAAAACAATAGAATGCTTTGCCATTTTTTTTGAAAATTATTTTATAGGGGGCAGCTAGATAGTGCAGTGGATAGAGGACCTCCTGAACTCAGGAGGACCAGAGTTCAAATCTGGTCTCAGACACTTAACACTTCCTAGCTGTGTGACCCTGGGTAAGTCACTTAACTCCAATTGCCTCAGTAAGTGTATATATATATATATATATATATATATATATATATTATAGATGAGGAAACTGAGGCATACAGGGTTGACTTGACCAGATCACATAGCTAGTTTCTGAAGCCAGATTTGAATTTACAAAGATGAGTCTTCCTGACTTCAGGTCCAGGGCCCTTTCCACTACACCTAGATGTCTCACTAACTAATGTAGTTCATTGCATATTTAGAATAGTTGTGTGATATAATGGATGGAGAGATAGCTTCAAAGCTGAGTTCATACTGTGACTCACATTGGACAAATTATATAATTTCTAAGTGCTCTTGGCAACTCTCTAACATAATAATTTGTAAAGAAAGGGTGAATCTACTTTGGTTAAGGGTATTTCCTCACTAATGAAATCACAATTCCAGTACCTATGTTTTCCCTTTCCTAATTTCTGGACATTTATCCTTACATCACGTCTAAATCTACGTCTGGCACTTCCATTGCTCCTATTTTTGCCATCTGGGGCAAAGCCAAACACATATAATTTTTCTTCCACATGATAGCCCTTCAAATACTTGGAGATATCTATTTTTTTCTACTCTAATTCTTCTCTTCTACAGATTAAATATACTCAATTTCTCCAGCTAATATTTTAGACATGGTCTTTAATCTACCCACAGATTTCTGGTCTCACTTCTAAGGATTTTCTTCATCTTGTCAATGTCCTTCCTAAAACATGGCACTCAGAACTAAATACCATCTTCTAGCTGTAGTTTGAAAATACCCTGACACTATCATGGTCACTAGCCTCTCAATGTAGATCCTGACTTCCATCTTTTTTAATCACTTAATTCTATTAACTCATAATGAACTTAAAGTCCCTTCCCTAAATAGCTCAAATATTTTTCATACAAATTGTTTCCTAGACATTCCTTCCTTAGAATACACTTGTATAGCTGTGTATTTGAACCCAAGTGTAAAAATTATTGTTGTGTTATGGGAAATAATACAATTAGTCTTAAGCAATTAAATTCACTATCATGGAGCCATTAAAAGATGTAAACCAAGGTTTGTGAATCTTTGATCATCTTATGATGCTTTCTTTCATTAGTTTAGATATTGAAGTTCTTTCCAGAGATTGGGCACTTACCAGAGGTAGGACCTATGTAACCCCCATATTGTGTTCTGGAAAAATGGGGGTTGGGGTTGGGAGCTCATTTGAGAGATAATTAAAAAACAAGAAAATTGTCCTTTTGGTTATGGAAATGATGCTAATGAACATGAACATATGCTATGAACTTTGCTATTTTTCTCCTGTAGTGGTATTTATGCATCTGGATCTCTTAAAGCATGATGGTCTTAGAGTCAGTAAAACCCTGAATTCAAATGCTGTCTTATACATTTAGTGCCTCAACATGAAGTTATTTTACTTAACTTTCCAGGCTCAGTTTCCTCTGAGGTAAATAGATGGTCTAGTGGATACAGTACTGAAGTTGGAGCCAGGAAGATCTATTTCTTAGCCTCTGATAATTACTTAGCTATGTGACCTTAAACAAGTCACTTAAACTTACTCAGCTTCTGCTGCCTCATCTATAAAATGGACAGGGAGAGGGAAGGATAATAACATCTATCTAGAGATATTTTGAGAATCAAATAAAGTAACATATGTAAATCATTTGATAAACTTTAAAATGTAACATAAATGCTCTATATGCTATAGTATATAGTAATTACTATTAATATTAGAGATAGATTAAATTCTCACCAATTCTTCCATTTCACCATTTAAGACACCCAGCATTTGCCCTGATATTCATTCAATTTGCTGGGATACCAGGCTCATTTCAGTAGAAATTTGAAAAGTCAAGGTGGTCTTATATATTATCTTAGCACCTAGGTACTCAATGAATGTTAAGGAATGCTTGTTGGATTGGACTAAACTGAATCAATTTTCTGCATTAGGAAGAATGACCTAACAATAATGTGCAGAAAACTATCAAGGGAGTAGGTAATAGAGATTCAGGCCACTGGTAATGGAACCTTAAAATGGAAGCAGGGTATTAGTTGCAATGGAGATCAGGGGATGGATGCAAAATATATTAGAAGGTAGAATGGATAAGAACAAAGAATGTGATGGATAAGAGAGAAGGAGACAAACATGACTCCTCTGGGGCTATGATTGAGTAAAAGAGAGTCTCTTTCTTCGCTCCTCTTATAGAAAATGGAAAACTGAAACCTCATGAGAAAAGAACAAGGAGCAAGCACATGCAAAGTAGACAAAAAAGAAGCTTTGGAAGCACAAATTACATGAGTAAGGCGAGTGATAGAAAAGATGGAAGACCTGGGTATGGGGTGGATGGTCAGCATTTATATTGTTACTGTCCTAGCTACTGTGGCTGAAGTGATTCTTGCTCCAACTGCAGGTAGATTGCTGTGGAAAAAATTAAATGTGGAGGCATTGCAGAATGGTGATGGTTGTCTGTGATGTTGAGAATGAAACCAGTAAAATTTCTACCTTCCCATTCCTTATCTCCCATTCTACACTTCTTCTGTTTTCTGTATTTGCCATGTTCCTCAAAAGCAACCAATTTCTCTAAGACATTATTCAGTGTCTGTGTCTGTGTGTCCTTGGGGGGATTTAAAGCAGTGAAGTGGGAGGTTATGGTTACTCAAGCACACACACACAGAAGGAAATTCTTTTCCTAATTTCTAGAATTTTCCCCCAGCTGGGATTTGAGTCTAAAAAAAGACATTTTATTGGTACAAATTATTATATTTCCCCCAAAGCAGAAATAAGATTAAGTGAATCCAATCTTATACCAAGACACAATTGAGTAGAGTTTTGATAGAAGTTGGAGTGTTAAACTGAAGCAGGAGGAAGCCTCTCAAATGCCTCAGGCAAATTTCTCTCTATTGTCTCTTCTGTGGCAGGTTTAATGAACCCCATAGCATTCTCCGAGGAAGAAGAGCTGAGAGGTAAAGCCACACCCCTATTAATGTTTGAAAGGAGGAGCTTAAAGTTTCTCCAACCAAATCAGGGTGTAGCCAGATAAAGTCTGATTTGACTCCCCAGCCATATATATACCACTTACTTCAACCACTGTTGGGCAAATATTATTCTCATTTAATAAATGACAAAAAGTGGCTGGTAAACTTGGAAGAATGGTAGTGAAGTTGATTCAGTCACCGGAGCCATAACTAGACATTTTTTTGGTCGTAGAGGTTTGGGTGGTAGTGTTATTGCATTTGCAGTCTTACCAGGATTGGGGTGGGAAAATGGGAGCAAAGCAAATTGCTCCCACTATATTGATTATGACTTCTACTCCCAACAGCTTGAAAATAAAGAATGCCTCTCTAATTTGTCTCTCCTATTCCTTCCAAACTAATAGTAAATTTGAGGAATGCATCTCTGGACTTTAAGAATTTGCTACCTTCTAACTCTTGAAATGGACTCTAAAACAAAGAAATAGTGACTAGAGCTAGGAATTGTAGGCTTTCCCCTTAGGGTGCATGGTGACTTCATATTAGTAATTTTCTGGCATGAATTAATTCAGCTCAATTCAATAAGCATTTATTATGATGGCCAGACATTTCTCTAGATGCTACGAATGAAAAGAAAATAAACAAACAAAATAATCCCTGGCCTATATTCTTGGGGAAAAGGAGTTGGGGGGGGGAGGCTCAACATTAAGACAAATATTTAAAGTGCTTATATAAACTCTGAGTCAATAAAAACTTTTTTGGTTGTTGTTTCTGCCTGGCTTGAGACAGGTGCTGTAGTAGATCAACTATGCTTTAGTCAGGACTTGAAATCTTTCCCCAGGCACTTATTAGCTATGAATCACTTAATATCTCTTAGCTTTAGTTTCCTCAACTGTCAAATGGAAGAGAGTGTGGGACTTGATGGATCCCAAGGTCCTTTCTAAATCTAAATGTATAATCCTATAAGCTTTGGAATGCTTCAAATATTTGAAAACTGCAAACATGTTCCCCCAAAGTCTTTTCTTCTCAGACTAAATTTCCCCAATTTATTTTGCTGATCCTTCTCTGACATAGGACAGGGTTCACATCATAGCTCTTCTATTTATTACCTTTATGACCTTGAGCAAGTCACTTTCTTAGCTTCAATTTCCCGATCAATTTAATATTTTAAAGGATTTAAATACTGATTCAAACAGTTCCTTCTCTCTACACTTTCAACAGCAATTGTGCTGGCTCAGAAAAATATCAACATGCCTAGTAGGGAACGGGGGAAAGACCATCACATTTTAGGAGACCCAATGCTGAAATTTTTATGTTTCACACAACCAGGCAGCCACATGAAGAGTTCTAGTTCTTGTCCTTTGGGTCAAATGAGTCACAAGGATGTATTCTTGTTTCCTTAAAACAAATCCAATCTAACCTATGAAAAACAAATGCATGTCCTACATTACTGTCCTACATTATTTTGAAGTTAGAGCTAAAATGGGGGTAGCCAAAGAAAAGTTCCCTCTCTTTTTTTTTTTTTTAATTGTCCATATGCAGTCACTTAAGGCTTTTGAAGGAGGATATAGTTAGATTTATGCATTAGGAACGTTAGTTTGGCAGCTGTATGGAGAATGAAATGGAGAAAAGAGAATCTGGAGTCAGGGAAACTAGTTTTCAATAGTTATAAAATGCTCTAGGTGAGTGAAGGACCTGAAGTAAAGCTATGACTATATGAGTGGAAAGGAGAGTACAGTATACATTGAGAAATGGTATAGAAGTAGAATCAAAACAATTTGGCAACAATTTGGAATAGAGGGGTGATGGTGGTAAAGTAGAGGGAGCATGGAAGATGACTGAGATTTTGATCCAGGTGACTGGGAGGATTGTGGTTTAAAAAAAAAAAAAAAAAGGAGAGAATTTAGCAAAATGGCCTTTTTGTTTAGGAAAATGAAGAATTTCATTTTGCCCCTATGGACTTCTGTCTGTGGTGACAAGGGGAAGAGATGAATGACAACTTAATCTCAGTAAAGTTAGGAGATGAAGTTATTGGTAAAGAGAGAGGTGGACAGGGTGAGGGAAAATTTTGGAACTTTAAGTAAAGGGAGGATTTGGACATAGCCTGAAAAAAATATGAAAGGAAATCAATTAGAGGTGAACAAAGATTGCCAAGTAGTGGTGAGGAGTTAATTTAATTCAGATATCATGAATATGATCCAGGAAGCAGAATTTTGTTAGTGGCGTGGAAGAAATGGAAATGGTGATAGTGGTCAAGAGTTAGGGATTAGCAGTCTGGGTCAGCAAAAAATCAAATATGCAAGTAATCTAGAGGTGGAAGATAATGCTTGCTGCAGAGTACCTCTGGAATCAGAGGATTTGGATGTACTTCCTGCTTCTAAAATTTATTATCTATTTGATCTTGGGCAAGTCTTTTATGTTTAAATTGCACTCAGTTTCCTCATCTGTGAAAAATTTAGGAAATTGGACTAGATGTTTTCTGAGTTCCTTTCCAGTTCTAGTTCTCTGATTTATTGAATAGCTAACTTGGAGATAAAGGGTAATGAAGAGAGAGAAATGAAAGTGGCACAGGGAAAACAGAGAAGATGGAGGGAAAGAGATTATAATGAAGGCAAAGGAATGGTTCAAGAGAATTAGAAAATTGTAGAAGTGGACGAACAGGAGTTAGATTGGCATTAAAATGAGTTCTGCACTCCAGTGGATTTTAGTTTTTTTTTTTTTTTTTTTTTTTTTTTTTTTTTTTTTTTTTTTTTTGCAACATGTTGGATTTATCAAATAGTTGGCAGCTATGGGGAAAAAAAAAAAAAGTTAAATACAAGTAAATTTCAGCTTGCCATGTGATAAAATTTCCTAACAGTTAGAACTGTACAAAAATAAAATGGATTAACTACTAAGAGAAGAACTTCCCATTCACTGTTTTTATGGGGTGTCAGGATGATCACTTGTAGGGGCTATTGCAGAAAGGATTTTATCAGGTGGGAATTGGACTAGATTTCTGAAGTCTCCAACAACACTAAGATTCTGTGATTCTAAAAGCTAAAAGCAATTCCTTGGCAATTATCTCCCTGAGAAGTAAGTAGGACATGTTTTAGTATTCACCTTTTATAGATTGAGAAACTGAGGTTCCCACTATCCGACTCTCTTGGTTACCTCTTTGCCAGTAGCAGAGTCGGGACCAGAATTCTTGATTCCTGGCTCTAATTCCAATGCTTGTTCCACTCAATTTAACTTCACAATTGAGTAGTCCTGTTTCTTCTGCATAGAGTTACTTTGGGTCAATTGCATCCAGTCTCTGCTGGAATAGATATTCAAAGTACTCAGTAATAGTACAGTCCTATGACCTGAGTAGATTTGGATTGGACCTTTGTTGTCAGCTATCCCATAGCACATATTTTGTAGTTACATATTATAAATGTAAGCACGATCAGTCTTAATGGAGCCTAATCTCATAATCCTAGCATCTTGGCATTCCTAGGGAGAATTTTAAAGGACTCAGCTGGAGTGTAATACACATGCAGTGTTCTAACATATAAAGGAAGGTAGTCTAATATAAGACACAAATACATAATACATGTATATGCATGTATACATAATATATGTATATATGTGTACATACATATATGTATGTGTACACAAAGAGAGAGGGAGGGGAGAGAAAGAGAGAAAGACAGAAACTGAGATAGGTTGAGAAATAAACACCCAGAGAGGTATATATTTAAACATTTGTGTCTGGGTTTACATATCTATCTTTCCATCCTATATAAATTGATATAATTTTTAGACAGTTTACAAGTTTACAAGTAAGTTGGAAAAAAATCAGAAGGGAAATAATTTCAGGCAACATGACATTGCTGTTGACAGCTGAAAAGCAACAGCTGCAGATAGGTCAAGCTGGACTGACTTTAATATTGGGTGGCACACTTGGAGCAAAGTTGTCATGCTCAGAAGCAATTATTGGGACATCTCTAAAAGTGGAAACACAACCCTCTAAGATTGTGGGGACACACAGATAATTTTTTTCCCAGCTATACTTTTACACATATATAAATCCTTCCTGGAACATGATCCTTGAGTGTGGGAAATGGGATATATCACTAAAGGGAGAAACCAAAGCTTGTCTTTAGGTCCTTTGAGAAAAATAAAACAAAGCAATACAAAAACCAAGGATTAAAAATTCTATGGGGGTGGATTTTAGCTTAATTTATGAAGCTATTTTTCAATAATTAGTGCTATCAATGGAATAAGTTGTTATGTAAAATAGTAAATTCTCTGTCATCTAAAGCATTTTAAGCAGAGCCTTAGTAGAGAAAATTATTGGGACTATCATAGTCACTTTCAACTAACATTCTGTAATTCTTTGCTTCTTTATGATTCCTCAATGAAATTTGTGTTTATGTGTCTCTGTCTTCAGACAAAAGAAGATAAATGAAAATGTGAGCGTTCTGCCCAAGGGCAATGCCACAAAGAACAAAATTCCATCATTCTCAAACACGTAGTGATCAATCATAACTAAATTCAGAGTAGGCAATAGCAGTTTTGGAATTACCTTCCCATTGCACAGTTCTTAAATTTATCTATTACTTTCTTTAAGTTATGCTTTGTACTTTGTCTTCATGAGAATATGTTGAGCTTGGATCCTTAGATGAAATATAAATATTATTTCATTGATTATTGATCAGTGGTAGGTGATGATCATGGAGCAAACAATTGGGTAGGGAAAAAAGAAGTCATATGTTTTCTTTCAAATGTCATCAAGAAATAATTGAAAAATTTTTCAACTTTTTTTTTTTTTCCTGAGACACTTGGGTTAAGTGACTTGCCCTGGGTCACACAGCTAGGAATTATTAAGTGTCTGAAAGTAGATTTGAATACAGATCCTCCTGACTTCAGGGTTGATGCTCTATCCATTGTGCCACCTAGCTGCCCCTCAACTATTCTTTTCTATGGGTACAACAGGAATTCACCCTTTAACTATGAGACAGAAAATCTATAGGAATTCTTCCATTATCATTTAGAAAATATTAGTTTAATAAATAAAATAATGTCAAGAACATTTAGAAATTATTTAGTCCAATTCTATTTTTCAGATTAATAAACTGAGACTCAGAGAGCTTGCCCAAGGTCACTTAATATGACTCAAGAACTAAATGACTAAGCTAATACATGAAGTTTTTTTTTTTTTTTTGGTTGTTATTTAAATACTGATCCAGGTTATATAATGGATTCTCTTTTGTATTCTATAAGAGTGACCTAGATGCTTGATCTTAGAACTGAAATATTATTTCCTGGAGTGCTACCAGCATGGGAACAGAGCCAGCCTTAGGTAAAATTGTGAACAAAACTAACTTTTTGTCATATTCCAACCTCCATTTCAGCTCTGTATCATGCATTCTTCACTCATGGTTTAAAACAAGAATTTAACCGGAGTTCTAAAGCCAAAGGTCTCTTTTTAGAACTAGCTGTCAATATCCCTACAAATTGGTACTTGTTCCTTTGATAACGTTATTTCTTTTGTGGAGGAATGTTTTTCTCTTCTCCCTCCTATTGGTGTTCTACACACATAAATGTTCAAATGTCACATGGTCCTTGAGGTCTTTCCTGATTTATTTTTCTAGAAGTAATCTCTATTTCATCTGGCTTCATGACCCTATTCCTCCTATACTCTTAGATTCTAATTTATTACTTCTGTGATTTTATCTATCTATCTCTCTATCTATCTATCTATCTATCTATCTATCTATCTATCTATCTATCCACAACTTTTCTTCCCTGACTAAATTGTGTGCTTCTTGAGCACAGGAACAATGTATTATGTAATCCTTATCTTTCTGAATATCTAGCCTGATGCCAAATATTAAGTAAGGATATAATAAATGCACACAGGATCTATGAATTTATTATAATTTAGGGTATACATTGATTATAACTTAGGGTATAAATCCTCTCTTCTCAAGGGTACTCTTGAAGATGGGCAGAGTTTCAAGATCTATGGCAGGTAATATGGGAGTAATTTTTGAGAAGATGAAGCTCATATAGCTCCCTTCATATCATCTGGTTGTTTGTGCTGCCTATTTGCAGGCTGGCTCTCTTTGAGAAGATTTGGAATGGGAAGGTTCCAAGATAATTTAGGAGAGTTAAAAACAGAGGAATCAAAAGCAGAAATAATGAGGTTTTTTTATGAAGCTAATATTAGAATTTTTCAAAAACAACATACTATCTATCTGAGCAATTACATCAACTTTTATTGATTCAGTCCATATTTTTCTTTCCTTTTCAGTCTTATAAGTATCCTCAAATGACACTAATAATCAATGGGGTGATTCATAATATGTACTTTGTGATTGAAAACAAAGTCTAGACAACTTGGTTCTCTGATAAGGATTGACTTTCTTGTAACCTAAGTGGTATCTAAATTCTTTCTATCTCTGTCCCTGTCTGTCTCTCCATCTCTACTTCTCTTTATCCTTCTGCTGACTTATTAGAGTACTTCAGCTGAACCAGAATCAAAACAACCTGAAAATACAGGAAACAACAGTAAATTGGGAAGATAAGTAGGAAGATAAGACACACAAACACAGGTAACATCCATATAAGCTCACAGCTGATAAGTACTCTGTGAGAGGTATAGGAAAATACAAGAAAGACAGATTAGCTTCACTAGGGCTCCCAGAGAAATCTTAGTAGAGGAGATGGTATTTAGAGTTGGACTTAAAAGGTGGGTAGGACTTCAACTGCAAGAGATGGGAGAAAGTTACATTTTAGTTACATTTTAAAGTAAAGAGAATGATATGAATAAACTCTAGAGAAGGGGAGTGAGCAGTACTTTATCAATAATTGCAGGGCAGAGTGCTTTATCTACTGGTTGAAAGGTAAACAAGTCATTTAAGGACAGATATCTTCACTGAAAAGAGTTTGTATCTAGACTATGGAAGACCTTGAATAACAATATGAATTTTATATGGTAAATAATTAGGAGGTAGGATTAAATTATGTAGAATTTATAAAGTGTTTGGCAAACTTTTAAGAGTTTTAGATATTTTTATTGTGTAGTTTCAATCATTCTAAATCTTCAAGACTCTATTTATGGTCTTCTTGGCAAAAATACTATTTCCTCCTTCAGCTCATTTTAACAGATAAGGAAACTGAGGCAAATAGGATTAATTGACTTGCCCAGGGTTGAGTAGGTAGGAAATACCTGAGGCCAG
This sequence comes from Sminthopsis crassicaudata, assembly GCF_048593235.1. Classification (NCBI taxonomy): domain Eukaryota; kingdom Metazoa; phylum Chordata; class Mammalia; order Dasyuromorphia; family Dasyuridae; genus Sminthopsis; species Sminthopsis crassicaudata. The sequence continues at coordinate 168,418,357 of NC_133619.1, read as the reverse complement.
ATTTGTACTCTTGGGAAAGAGTCCTTTTGATTCTATACCTGGAATTCTATCTACCTAGCTGTCCTAGATATACTATATATAGAAATACTAAATCATTTTTGTTATTATTACAAAGGATTGCAGTGGGGAAGTATCTAAAGTTACCACTAGTAGGCTATTGCAATTGTTAACTCTGAAGGAATAGTCTGAAACAGCTTAACCTGATCTAACAGTTTAGTGATTATACTATTCTGTGTCTGTTTATCTATAAATAAGGACCAGTAATTTGGATTTCCTTCATAATATTCTATTAAATTATTTAAAATCATAAAAAATCAATTATCTAAAAGTATTAATTTTTTCTTTTGAATATTCATAATATATACTTATTTATGTTAATTCATCTGGATAGCTTGTAGTTTGTCAAAATGTACAAAAGACATGGGTTCCTTCCCTTTAAGACAAACTTATGGTCCTAATTTTTCAACATACAAGGGAATCTTTAATTACCTAATTTCAAATTTAGTTACCTAATACCATATATATATATATATTTTATAACTCATTTAAGTAAAAAATCAATAACAGAATATCAGATGTGAATCATATATCACTGTCAGTGTGAGAAGGGAAATGAAGGTTAGTAGGGTGAAAGTGGGAGGACAAAATAAGAAAGATAAGGGCAGAAAGAAAAGAATCAAAGAATCAACCAAAAGCTATCACAGACCATGATAGCTCTATAAAATTTGTAAGCCATATTGGTTTCAAGATAGAAGGGGGTCTCATAGGCTTTAAAGTCTTTTTTTCTTTTTTTTCATTTCACAGACAAACAGCCTGAGACTGAGAAATCTAAAAAGACCTGTGTCCGAGGCTGTTATAGCTACTTTATTGCAAAAGAAAGACAAGAGTTCGAGTTCTTTCATTCTTTGACACAGGTCTCAGAGCTTCATCTGAAATTTAAAGTGCTCTTCTACACATACTGTAAAGTCTAGTACTGTTTGTTTTATGAAGGCAAAGGAGTTTGGGAATCTCATTTATCAAACTCATGAAGTTCAGGGATTTAAAAAAAAAATAAGTCTCTACTGAATTTTGTATTTTGAATTTGCCTCTTCCAGGTCATTCATTTGCAATGCCTCATATGTTTGGAAAGTTCCAAAAAAACAAAATTGGAAATGTTAACAATGCTCATAATTCCATGTTAGTGAATTAGCCTCAAGGGGTGGCTTAAGTGTTGTCAATTCATGTGACAACTTCAAGTATTAAGATGCTATAAGAGAGTAGAATGAAATGTCTGAAAATGCAAAACAGAGTATCACAAACACTGATTAACTTTTTACTATGCATAGTGCTAGGGATACTGTGAAAAGCAAATAGAATCATAGCTATGAAGAACTTCTCATTCTAATGAAGTAATATGCAAATACTTATATATGTACAAGATATATACAGGAACTACTGGATGTAATATCAGAAGGAAGGCTATAACAGTTGTGAATTGAGAAGGCTTCTTGCAGAAGGTAGGATAGATGAAGATGGAGAGTATTCCAGGCAAGAGAGGCAGCCAGGTAAAAGGTAACCCCATGAAATGTCAATCTTGTCCACATTTTCAGTCTCTCACATTTAGTAGAAGAGGGCAAGAGTGAAAATAAATGGAAGCACATCCCTGAATGGAAGCAAATCAAGTACTCTTAACTGTGAGAGCCCAGTGGAGAGGACAGGTTACAGGTAGACACTTGGTGCAGGGGATTTATTAACACTAGTACATTATAACTGTGTACCAGTTCTAGAATAATCATGTATTGTCTTGAAGATTTTGGTCTCATGTTGCATCAGTTTTCAAAGGACTCTGACTAATATGTTCCTACCGTGATGGAAGATTCTAAGAATGAATATGAGGCAAATAAATGTCGCCATTGTGTCAGGTTGAGGTTTTATTTATCCTTTCAAATAAGACCTGGCTGGCCCCACCAGTGGCTCAGATGACACCTTATTGTGTAATCCTAAGGGAGAGAAGGTTGAGGAAGAATCTGTCTGTTGGGTTGGCAGGAGGGCACGATTCACTAGTAGTACATGAGAAATTACTCTGATTAAGCATGGGAGCCAGATAGAACAAACTGCAGTTCTAAAATTCAACATCCTTGCTCCAGCCAGACTCAAAACACCATTATCGACAACGGGGAGCAAGTGTTCATTGAATGTCCAAGGGGTATATTGTCTTGTACTGGGTACACCATCATTAAATCACATGTATATGATTTGTCCTACTAAAAGTATCCCAAGTACTCTTTAGTCAGAAAAGCCATTGGAGATCATCTAGTTGAAATGTTTAATTTTAAAGATAAATAAACTGATGCCCAGATAAGTAAAGTGATTTGCATATGGTAGTATTATTATTTCCCCCTCAATAGCATTTTCTTTTTCTTCTTCTTTCTTTTTGTTTTGAGAGGCAATTGGGGTTAAATGACTTGCCCAGGGTCACACAGCTAGTAAATGTTAATTGTGAGGACATATTTGAACTCAGGTCCTCCTGATTCTATGGCCGGTGCCCTATCTACTGTGCCATCTAGTGCCACTATTTTATTTTTCCAAATATATATAAAGATAGTTTTCAACATTCATTTTTGTAAGATGCTGTGCTCCAAATTTTTTTTTCTCCCTCCCTCCCTTACCTTCCCCCTCCCCAAGACAGCAAGCATTATGATATGGATTGTACATGTACCATCCTTTTAAACATATTTCCATGTTGTCATATTGTTCAACATAAATCATACCAATAGGGGAAAAACAGGAGAAAAAAAGCAAACAACAAAATAAGGTGATAAATCTGTACTATGTTTTTATTCATATTCAGTCTCTCTATAGTTCTCTCTCTGGATGCAGATGTCATTTTTCATCCCAAGTTTACTGGAATTGTCTTGGATCACTGCATTTCTGAGAAGAGCTAAGTCTATCATAGTTGATAATCACATAATATTGCTGTTTCTGTGTAAAATGTTCTCTTAGTTCTGTTCCTTTCACTCAGCATCAGTTCATGTAAGTCTTCTCAGGTTTTTCTGAAATCAGCTTGCTCATTTTTGCTTAAAGAACAATAATATCCCATTCCATTCATTTATATCATGAAGTTATCATGAATAGCTCTTGGATGAACTTGGGTCTCTTGTATCCTTCATTTCCTTTTATCTCACATTAACTTTTCTTTGAATGTCAAGTGTATGGAGGGAATTGATTCATTGCAAGACTATATGCTGTTGATATCAATGGTTAGCTGATATGCCTGATAAACCCAGTAGGTACTTAGTATATAGTAAAAGCTTAATAAATGTCTTTTCATTCATGCACAATCAATGTGAGAAAATCATGAATATCACAACTAAAAATGTCTAACAATTTAATACTATTAGTAAAAGAAGATAACTTTAAAATAACATCCTTGCTCCAGTTAGACTCAAAACACCATTATCATCAACAAGGAGCAAGTGTTCATTGAGTGTCCAAGGGGTATATTGTCTTGTACTGGGTACACCATCATTAAATCACAGATTTGTGATCTACCTACCTACTTTCCAATTTCTATAAAACTTTATAAAATATATACACAATTATTAAGGGCTTTAAATCTTGCTGAAGGTTTAAGAAAGCAACAGGCAGATTTTCACAAATAATATTCTATAGTAGAGCAAGCTTTACAACCTCAGAATTGAATGAAGTCACTGAAAAATCCCAACAAGTGTATCATTTTTGTTTTCTGAAGAAGACATTTGATTTGAAAAGCAAAACACAGCCTTTTATGCTCTTCTCCAATTCTCTTCTGCATAAATATTTTAAAATCATTTAAAAAATCCTTGAAGGACATAAGCATTGAGGTAACTTTGATTCTAATTACTAATATTAAGTAATGGGGGGGGGCTCATATTTTGCCAGTCTTTTGGAGATTTTAAGGATTGAATTCATATAAAAGAGGGATTCTCCAGAAATAGTGAGGCCCTCCAACTCCTTTCATTTGTGGGTGACATTGTGTTGATTTGATCAAGCCCTAGAATATTCCAAAGCCTCTGAAATGAAATCCACTGTCATTCAAAAGAGTTTGGCCTAATCATCAGTATAGGAAGAATCAACTGTATTAAGAGTGCCTGTGATATGTAGTTAGATAGACAATTCACTGGGGCAGTCCCTGCACAAAATTCTTAACATATGCCATGAATGGTTAGTGATCTAAGCCCTAAATAGAATGTGAGGAAGAGAGTAAGCTGCCTTTGGAATTCAATTTTATAACATCAGTATTATTCTTCTGAAACTGTATGGTTGCATGTAATAAGATACCACAAATTTTGAAGTAATTTAGAGCATATAAGGAGTATGCAACAATCAAGAATCATCATCCAGGAGATGTATAAAGGGTTACTAAAGAGATATATGACCAAATAAGAAGTGAGCTGATCATTTAGAAGGAATACGGTTTTACATCATCATCATCATCATCATCATCATCATCATCATCATCATCATTGTTTTGGATTGAGAACAGAAATTGTTTCATTTCTTTATTTTTTTTCCTTTTGCTTTCCCAGTACTTGGCACAATACCTGAATCATAGTGGTTGCTTAATAAATACATGCTGTTTAATTGATTTTTAAGCTTATAAGCTCCATTTGAATCCACACAAAATGAAGAAATTAAGAAGGACCATAGCCCATTAAGTGGACTCTTTGTGGAGACTTGTAGGATGATAAGAGTTGCAAAGGATAAGAAATAGATGAATTACAATTTGTGGGAATGGCCACATCATTTAGATCACAGATTTATCAATTTGTAAAAATATTAATGCTTTTAATCAATAACAAATAACTAACCTTTTATTTGAAGCTTATTATAGACAAGGAATTCTGCTGAGTGGTTTTTAAGGAGTTAAAAAAATATGACATGGTACTTGCTCTTAAGAGGCTTGCAATCTGATTAGAGAAATAAGACGTTAAAAAAATAAAAAATTGATGATGCAAGCAGCTTAAAAAAGGATGGTAAAAAAAAAAAAAGATATAGTTCAGAAAAAGAGATCACAGATAAGCTGGAGTTCAAAGGGAAGAGATACATTTTTTTTTTTCCAGGATGAATAGGATTCAGGTAAAGAAGAAAAGAATACAAAGAAATGGCATGAACAAAAGTGGGAATTTGGAAATACGCAGAGAGAGATTAAGTAGACTTAATCTTGATGAAGCTATAGGTTCATAGAGAAAGAAATGGGAGATGTGATTAGAAAACTAGACTGCGGCCTCACTGAGCAGAGCCTTGAATGGCAGAGGAAGTTATGCTACATATAACTGGAAACCCTACCAATTTTTTCATAGAGGAATAAAATATTGAAAAAAAAGATGTAGAAAAAATAATATACTGGTAAAATGATGGAAAAATGTAAAGTATATACTATGGCAGTGGGGGGAATATCAAAGATAAAGAATCCAAGAACTCATTATTTAGAATGTTGTCAAGTCATTTAGGGGTTGGACTAGTTGACTTTAGTTGGATTGTAAAGAATATTGAATGAAGATGAAATAAAACTAGGATTCTAGTCTTGACACTATAGCTAACTAACTGTGTGACATTGAGTAATACATTTCATATCTATGGGTTTTGGTTTCTTTATCTACAAAATTAGGGGACTGAACTGGAATTATATCTAAAGTCTATTTCAGCTCTAAGATTAGTGATTTCATTTGTACAGATCTTCCTGCTTGTCAAAGAACCCATTTCATTGTTGTATAGCTCTAACTATTTCAGAACTCTTTATCTTGAGCTAATATCTGCCTTCCTGTAACTTGCACCCATTGGACCTAGTACAACTTTTATAGCAACACAAAATAAGTTCAATGTCTTTTCCACATGACACAATTCTTTAGATCCTTGAAGATAGCTACCATATCTTTCTGTCTTCTTTTCTTTAGGCTCAATATCTTCAGCTGTTTTTACTGTTCCTTATAAGTCATGGTTTCTAAACCATTTCAAGATTCTTGTCAGGAAAGATAATGTGGTCCCTCTAAGGGAGTAGGTACAGGATTTCAATTCAATCTAAGTAAGACTACTGTAATAAAAGAACATTATACTAGGAATCATTAGAGCTGAATTTGAGTGCCCATTAAAATCAGCATAGATTAATTAGCACCTAGCAAGACCCAGAAGGAATGAGAGATAGAACAGATTAGTTTTGATAATAACGGAAGAAAAAGGAGATTAACAACAGACTGGAACATGAAACATCCTCTGGAATGGAAGGCCTGGACAGGGTATCAGTGAGGGCTCTTGATCAACCATATGGTAAACAGAAGGCAATAATATTAACCCAGCCTACTTCTTAGTTTTGTTCAGAATTAGTTTTTTAACTGTTGTAGAATTTTGTAGAAGCTGGGAAAAAAGGATTTCATGTTCAGTTAAACAGTTGATTTTCCTTTAAATCATTATTTCAAGCATAAAAAGAACTTCACGTACTTTGCAATGATATTTTGTGACATTTTTAGTATTATTAATATTTTATTAGAAAACTATTATATTTCCTTAAAAGATGTTATTTTAAAAGGTTTGGCATATTCTTTCTTAAGTGTGGTTTAACAGTGTCTGGGTTCTCTTCTAATTTTACAATGAAATCCATAGATATCAATATAAGGAAATTTGGCATCATTCAGTAAAAAAAAAAAATTGCTAGAGAAAGTGAGGTAACATATTTGAACTATGGGATACAAAATGTGTAAGAGGATGAACCTCTTTAGGACCCTGTTTATATAAGCAAGACTCAGTATAACAAGACAAATAAATCCCTCCATCACTCACAACATAATACTGTTTTGGATAGTGTAGATCATGAAAGCCTCTCTCCTTGGATTTGGCCTGGGTCACAGTATATTAAAGGAAACTAAATTAGATGAAAATAACTTGAGCCAGGGACCAAGAGAATAGGATGCTACCATGGTGATAGAGAACAGGGCAAACCAGAAATTAAATACAAAGATAAAGAAGTAGGGAGACAAAGCTGAGAAGAATATTAGTTCACAGGTTTTAGAGACAGAAGGATTCTTTGGGGAAAAAAAATCTATTCCAATCCACTAATTTTTGAAAATGGATAAACTGAGACTTAGAGAGGTGAAGAGTCTTTCCTAAAATCACATAGGTCATTAAGTAGCAGAGCTGAGACTTAAATTCAGACATTTTTGGCTCCAAATCTAATTTTTTTTCTTTTCTGTACTACAAGGAAAGAAAGAGTAGGGGTAAGAGAGAACTATAGGGAGGAAAAGAATGGGGGGGGGAAACCTGATTGACCCTTCAAGGTTCAGTTCTGCCTTTATGATCCTTCTGTGTTTCCTTCCAGACTTATAGCCAGAAGGTAGTTTTGTCATTATCTAACTCAATTTTATCATTTTATACATGGGGAATGTCAGGTCCAGAGGATGAAATGACTTGGGTCTGCTTTAGACCGGAAAGGAAATTTAGATTCCAAAGTCCACTTTATTTTCCAGATGAGAAAATCAAAATTCACCAAGTTTAAGAGAAGTAACATATTCATGATCACATAGGTAGTATGTGGCAGAACCAAGTCTTGAAGCCAGACTGAGTCTGATGCCTCTTTTTTTTTTCCCTTAAATCTCCTTTGGCATTTACTTTGGGATAGGTTATCCTAGGGGAAAAAAAAATGTTGTCTCTATGAGGAAGAGTGCTCCCCTAACCTTTTAGTGGGATTGCATTATCTTGATTAAAAAAAATGCTAAAGAGGAACAATTTTAGATAGGCATATTACTCAAATATTTTTGCAACTATTTTGGTTATAACTTTTTGTTATCAACAATTCAAAGCACACACACACAAAAAGAAGATTCTTTGGAAATGCCTAAGGACAAGGAGGTTGATGGCTTTTTATTTTCCCAGTCTTCACATTAGCCACAGGGTGTTCTTTTCCAGAGACTGGTTTATTTCTTACACTGATTGTTTTATACAGGCTTGCAAAGTCTCTCTTCAAAAGCCTCAAAAATTTGGGACCAGGTACTTTGCTGATCAACCCTTTCTCATAACTAGAAATCCAGAATAATTTTTCCTTTTTTTTCTCCCTGAGATTAAATAAAAATTATGATTGCATTTATTGTGTTATATTAGCATGGTAACCTGTACCTCTCATGTTTAGAAGATGCTTTTCACATCATGTATATTATAAGTAAGATGGGGTGGTGGCAAGAAGTTTATTTTTCTCCCCAACATTGGAGTAGGGTGGCAGGCTTCCTTCTTTCCCAGCAGTCCTTCTGTACTTTTCAGTTGTCTTCTGGTTCCACACCAAGGCTGCTCATGTCTGCAGTTTGACCACTTTAGTTTCTTCCCTTAGCTCTGGGCTGCTGCTTTTGCCTCCTTTTCACACATTTCTCAGGATCTGTGGGTGGCTCTCAATTTTGCAGAGAGAATAACACCAAAAAACCTTTGTTGTTGTTGTTAACATTATCATGTACTTGACTTGTTGCCTTTTCTACCTTTTCTTCCTTGCAGAGGTTGAAGTCTTAGGGTGTGTAGAAGATTCTTTGATCAGGGATCTATAATGCTGTCAGGAGTCCATTCCATGAGATCCTGTAATAAGTAAGATCCTAGTTATTTAATGAAGTAATTCTAGTACTTATAGTAATAAGTCTTCATGGATGGGGTACAAACATAGTTTCTTCTCTTTCTCTAATATAAAGGCTCTAATTCTGAATGTTTCCTCTCTCTCTCTTTTTTTGGAGGTGGGGTGGGGTGGGGTAATGGGACATCTTGGAAGAAGCTATTGAGTGCTTTTAATACAACCTATCCCTTCTTCCCTGGTGGAAGGTGGTAGATGAGAAAAGAAATAGGAAGAGGAATAGTAACTTTTTGAATCCCCAAAAATTCATTGAGAAATTCTGATGAAAATAACAGAAGATAAATGCTTATTATTTTACCATGAACTAATTTAGTAGGGAAAATTAAGATACATTTGAGAAAGGTGATCTTGAAAAGATAGTTTGTTTGGAGGTTAGGACTCTGTAAACTTGTTTATTAATACTTTCCACAGCCTTTGGATACAAAGAAAACTATTTTGTTTTGAAGTTTTATAAACCTGAGTGCTTATAAGAGGAGCTGGTAGCCATCCTCTGATGGTAGATTACTAAAGTTTCCATACTTTCCACAGCCTTTGGATACAAAGAAAACTATTTTGTTTTGAAGTTTTATAAACCTGAGTGCTTATAAGAGGAGCTGGTAGCCATCCTCTGATGGTAGATTACTAAAGTTTCCATTCTTCACATCTTCCACATGAGTGGGGGCAGTGAACTAAAAGAAAGAAGAAAGAAAGATCTATAGCTAGGTCCATTGTATCAGGAGGAGTCTTTGTCACAAGCCTTACATAAGTCATAACTGCCTTTTATTGAATCCAGTAATAGAAAAGGAAGTCCTAGATAATAATACTATAGCATACATGTACAATTGAGGTAGATAATTCTTTTTTTTTGGATAATCATGGGATAGTTTGAGTTCTTAATTCAGTTATCATATTTTATTGTGCTTGATTAAAAATGATGTTTCACATTTACGAAATTAACTAAAACCCTTCTTAATTTTTCTTTTTTTTTAAATCAGATTTTGTTTTATAGAAGCTATATAAACTATAATGTTCAGAATTGCTTGTGAAGAAGGGGAATTAAAAACTGGCCTGAACACTGCAACAACACTGGCCTGAAGAGTTGAGATTTAGTCTTGATTCTGCCTCCACTATTTGGAAGGCAGGCAAGATATTTAACCTCACTGATCCTTACTTTTCTTGACCTATAAAATGAGAAACATAGACTCAAAGCTCTAAGGTCTCTTCTACTTCCAAGAATCTATGATTTCATTTTTAATATGCAGAATATAGACTGTGAATATTTTTTTGTTAAATGGATCTTATTTCTTTTCATTTCATTTGGTTTTTTAGTATTTAGAAATTGACTAAAGAACTGAAAGCACTTTATTATTATGTATTTTTAACATGTATACACACTTGCTTCCTGGGATTGATCTGGATTCTTGACCTCTAGTTCAATCTGATGAACTAGGTATTATTGGTACAATTCAAGATGCTCAAAAAAAAGAAATGATACTGGATATTTTAAGAAATAAAAGAACACAATCATACCATTTCCACAGCAACCAATATTTATGATTTTGTACAGAAGCCATAAAAACTAGAGTAATCATTATGATTTTGGACTATTTGTCCTTGGAACAAATAGGTAATAAATTAGAAATTTAAAAATTCCATAGTGCCTAAATATTCTGTATATAAACATGAGCTGAAACAGCCTGCTTGCTCTTCTTATTCTCTGTGAGAAGCATGTACAAGGCATGAATTTTCCATAAATGATGCATTTTTAATGAATTAATATATTTTTAATGATTTGATCTCTCCCCTCATTCAAATGGGTATAAGCATCTCTTTTGCAATCTGGGAAGGATGCTTAATCCCTGCTTGGGTACTCAGCCTGAAATGAATGGGTTGATCCCTAAGGTACAATAGTATAATCTTGTAGTGCACCTCATCATCGTTAGAGAGATATGAAATGGCAGTACAAAAGGGATGCGTGGGAATGGAGTTTTACAAAGTGTCAGTGTTGATCAAGACTGCAGAGGTGATAAGCAGGGGGTTTGAATACACTCTCCGGAAGCCAGCCAGCTGCAACAGATGAAAGCATTTGGGGCTTTAACACAGCATTCTATGCATAGAGATTTATTATCCCTTTCCAAAGGTTTTCCTTGAATCTCTAGGATTTGGAGAGTGTTGGTCCTTTAGGACTCATTTCTTGCCATCTTTTAAAATAATAATACTTTTAAAACAGACATGCAAAAGCCCAGGAGCTGCAGAATGAAAAATGGCTGGAAGTTACTGAACTAAAATTGTACTGCCGGACTGATGTAAATCCCATCCAAATTCAGAGGAAGATTAGAAATGGAGCTTCTGACTTTTTAGTTTATATAGGGAAGTTTAGCTATCTATGTGTTTTTATATGTATGAACATGTCTATATACGATGCTATGTATACAGAGACACACATGGTGTATATATATATGTGTGTGTGTGTGTGTGTGTGTGTGTGTGTGTGTGTGTGTGTGTGTGTATGAGGTTATCTATCATACACACACATATAATTCCCTCCCCCTTTTTCTCTGAATTCATTCTTCCCCATCATATTTTCAGGGACTATTTGGCTTTTCTGAACTAAACTACCAAGGTGGGGGAGACTAGAAGCATTAATTGGCATGCATGGTGGGAAGTAGGACAGAGAAAATTCTGGTTTCCCAGGGTGCTTTGAGAGGTTAGCAGGAACTAAAAGGCACATTATTATTTCTTCATTTATTCATTTTTTAAATCTCTTATCAGTATTCCCTCAACATTCTGTTTTCCCAGAAGACTATAAACTGCATCATTTCCAGGTGAATGTATCCTGGGTATTATTAAGTGTCTCAACATTTCTATATTCTGCATACTAGTGATTATACCTAGAAGGGATTTTTTAAAGGTCATGTACACAGTGTCCTCAATTTTTAGATGAGGAAACTGAGGCTCAGGGAGGAGAAATGATTTGCTCATGGATGAACAATAAATATAAATGGCAAAACTGGGAACCTAGCCAGACCTTCTGATTCCCAGGCCAGGCTTCTTCTGAATTATTGCAAGGGTTATATCACATGAAACTGTCCAGAAATCTGTGCATTCTCACAATAGACATTTTACTAGAGATTATAAACTCATAAAGGCAAAATTGGAAGAGATATCAGAGGTCATTTGGTTCAACCTCATCCTCTCTCTATCTTACAAGTAAATCAACTCATCTGTAAGAGGAAGTGATTTCCCAAGATCATAAAATGTAACAGAGGTGAGTTCTCTTCTGGATCCAAGGCCTCAAATGAAGGCTTTCAATTCCTTATGAGTGCTATGTCTCAGCCACTCCCTGATCTAATTTATCTTCCTCTCAGTTATCAAAGTAATTTTTCTAAGATGTAAGTCTGACCCCTAACCCAAAACCCTACTTCCTTCTCTAATTCAATGAGTTCCAGTACATTTCTTTTACTTCCCAGTTCATCTTTAGCATTTAAAGGCCTTTCCAATTTGGTTCTTTTCTATCTTTTCAGTCTTCTTATAGTTTTTACTTCCTTTCATGAACTGTACAATCTAGCTAACATGGCCTTCTTGAATTTCTCTCAAATGCTAATGCTCCATCTTTTCTCTCTGGAGGAAAAAAGTCCATTATCTGTATTATTTGCATAGAAAAGAGATGTGTAGTTCAGTGGGCATATTGAGTGTTGAATTTAGAAAGTGGAAAATCTGAGCTCAAATCTTTCCTTAAATACTTAACTTGCAGTTTGATCTTGGGTAATTAATTTCTTTTAGCTTCAATTTCCTTGTCTTTAAAGTGAGGTTAATAATAACCCATACTTCACACATATGTGAAAATCAATATAATATAAATAAATAATTATAACATAAATAATAATAATAATAATATAAATAAATAATAATATAATATATATATATATATATATAAAGCTCTTTACAAACTTTAAAATCCTATTCAGATGATAGTTACTATCAGTTAGTCTTTAGCTTGAGAAAAGTAACCAGGAGACATTACTTTAAAAACATAATGTAATAATAAAAACAAGGATGGTGTTATTGAGTTATGTCCAACTCTTTAGCTTTTTGGCTGAGATACTAGAGTGATTTAACAACTCCTTCTCTATCTTAGTATTTTTTTTTTAATAGATGAGAAACTGAGGCAAATAGGTTTTGCAAATTTAATTATAACTTGAAAGGATTACCTATTCTAAACTTGCCCAACATCATAAAACTAACAAGTGTCTGAAACAAGATTTGAACTTGGGAAAATGAGTCTTCCTGACTTCAGTCAGACTCAGGACTATATCCACTATGCCACCTAGTGGCCCCGAGTTAAAATAGTCATGCACATTTAATTATAACTTGATAGAAAGAATTACTTAACCTAAACTTTAACAAATGAGTGAAAACAGGACTCTACTACTGAAGTGTCCGATTTTTCCTTAGTTCAGATCTATCACCCTGGGCCCTGGTCTTTGGGGCTTTACTGAAAGGAATGGCAAAAGATGAAGTTCTATACTCCTCTATCCTAAAAGAAGCTGGGAGGTAATCAAATATTCACAATCAACAATTAGTTCTGATATTCCAGAATTAGATCCTCCCTTCCCTGTGTTCTTTAGGGACTGGCTACTCACACATGATTCCATTCTTCTCTTCTTCATTCATTCTTTTGGATACTCATTCGCTTTAGCTGAAAGACAATATGAGAAACGGTTCACCTTTTTTCTTTCTTTTTTGTCTTTGGCTATGAAGTGAAGCTGTCTAAGAATAAAAATAAAGCATAGTATAGTTGTATAAAATAAAATATAGATTATTAAAAGGAAATCAAAGATTGGTGAAAATAAAGATGCATTTTTCCTATACAAGTTCATGAGACCTTTGAAATCTATCCATGGGATTTACACACATATATTATATCTAGGTTATACTGTAACACATGTAAAATGTTTGAGATTGCCTGTCATCTAGGGAAAGGAGTACAGGGAGGGAGGGGAAAATCTGGAAAAATGAATATAAGGGATAATGTTATAAAAATTACTCATGCATATATACTGTCAAAAATGTATAATTATAAAATTAATAAAATAAAAAAAATCTATCTATGGACCTCCCCAGACATGCCATGGACCCTAGTTCAGTTTGTGTTAAATTGGACTGCTCCTTATAGCAGATCCCTCTATCTATTCTTACATCTTTAGTATTTAGAACAATATCTTATCCCTACTAGACAATAACTATTTCTGGTATATAATTGAATGGGATCTGCTTTCCTTCTTTTCTCTTTCAAAACTGCTTTTGAAATTAATTTTACCCAGATTTTTGCATTTTTAAATGTTAAGCAGAGAGAAGAGAAATAGTATAATTTCCCTCAAACTTTCTCTCTTCCTCTCCCCACTATCCTGCCTGTGAGCTCTGAAAATGACCAGCAGTTTGGGGAGGCTGATTGTGTGATAATGGAACTAGCAGGAAGGAGCACTTCTCCACATCAGTCACTATTAAAAGAGCTGGGCAGAGTAGTCCTCATTAACCTTGTGAACTACTAATTTAAAGGAGACCTATTGTTCTTTAAAATGTCACATATAATTGGAAAGATCAAATAAATTAAATGAAGTGAATAAATTCTAACAAGAAACAAGATTGGTAGCCTCTCAGAACAAAATAATTCCCTTGTTATACATGAGTTATAAAAGAAAAGGGAACAAAACCTGTCTCTATGAGTTTATGTCTTTTATCTCTAAGGCCAGGCTGAAAGTTACCTCTTCCAGGGACTCTTTTCTTGATTAACACACTAAACTCCTATTCCCCCAATATCTGCTCAGCTTTGGTTTGGCTTGAACTGATGATTAAAACAGAAAAGGTGGGGAGTGGTGGCTCATTTTTCCTTTCCTTTCCTTTTTTTTTTTTTTTTAAGCTGTGCTAAGATGAAATTCAAAGAAAAGAAAAAAGCTATTGTTTTGGGTGGATAGGACAATGATAATGGCTGATGCAGATAAAGAGAAACTATTTAATTCCATTTTTATTTGTTTTGTCTACTAAAGAGAATGAACTTCAGTCTGAGAATAAAAGTGACTAACTGCAATTGAAAGCCAAGATAATTAAGGAGATTGTAAGAGGGGTCACCTCAATGAGTTGGAATCAATTGGGTCAAACTTAAATCCTTAAACATTAAAATGACTTCTGGCTTTGATTGTTCAAATATTGTCAGTAATCTTGGAAGATTTCTGGTGAATAGGAGAAGTGCTGATGTGGTAATGATGAACAATTTCTCAATTTTCAAAAAAAGTGAAAGGTAGAGCCTTCAAACTATAGAGTAGTGAGCTTTATGTACATTCTGAACAAAATTCTAGAGTAGACCTTTTTCTCTACCCCTAAATTTTAGAGGCAATTGGGGTTAAGTGACTTGACCAGGATCACACAGTTAATAAGTGTCTGAGACTGGATTTGAACTCAGGACTGGCTCAATCCACTGTACTATCAAGCTGCCCCAACATTATCTTTATGTTAAATAGCAATAACCCCTAATTTTTTTTTCTGCCTGAATTCCCTTCCAATTTCCATGTATCTTTTACCCAACTACTATTTTTTTTAAAACATAAGTTGACTGTGTTACTCATCTACTTAAGAAATTCCAGTAGTTCCCTATTGATTCGAAGATACAGATACAGCTTCTTCTCTTTGACATTTATAGCTTTCACAATCTGACCTTAATATACTTTCTGGTTTTTCTATAAATTATTTCACTTATTTTTCTCTCAATGGAGTATTCTTCTTACTCTTCTGAACATATAAGACCCTATTTTTGGTCTCTGTGATTTTGGAAAAAGACTGTCTCCAATGCTTAGAACAAATAAGCAACAAATGATTGCTGAATACCTAGTATGTGCCAGACACCCAGCCCTTAGAACCCCTATTTCCTTCAAAATAGGGCAAGGAGTTGGAGAGAAATCCACAGCATGCTTGAGTAGAAGATTTATGAACTGTGAGTTATTCAGATAGTGCAGGTCTAATGGAAAGGAGCTTATCTTTCCAGCATCCTCAAGTCTTCAGGGGGCATCTAAACCACTTAGTAGCACTCCATGTCTAAGAGGACATTTATGGAAATGGGAAATTCCACTAGAATTTTTGGGCATTGCCTTGTGGCATCCCCAAACTAAGTTTCCTTCTGAGGGGAGCTTGTGGGCTAGTGCTTTAAGTATTTTCTGTATTTTTAAATGGTCTCTGTGAGTCTTTTTAAATTGCTTAATTTTCTGTAGGGTAAAGTATACATTTATGTGCTTATAAAGGAGATATGTATTACCTGTATTATAGGTAAGACAGCTAGGCACAGTGGATAGAGCATTGAACTGGCAGTCAAGAAAAATGTAATTAAAATCCAGACTTAGATAGTTACTAACCTCTGTAAAATGGGGATAATAATAGCACCTACCTCTCAGGGTTATTGTGAGGATAAAAATATATAATATTTATATTGTGCTTTCTGAAGTATAAATGCTATTGTTATTATTACTATTATAAAACTAGGTATGAATACATTTGGTGATCTCTAAGAATAAAAAATGGCTAAGGTCTTGTGACTTGGATCATGTGGCACTAGAACTTGGTGGATGGGAGGGTATGGGCTGGGCTATAAGATACACTCCATTTAATTCTATTCTATTGATTACCTTTATTTACTTCTACTTTAGGAGAGCACTTTGTTCCTGCAATTAGTTTTGCTTAAACTAATTTGATTCCAGTTTCCTTCAATAAACTGGAGTTCCCCTTAACCTTCCCAATGTTCCTTGGGCTTGCTTTCATTATTTGTTACTTTTTGGCTCAGGGGATCTCTCTCTTATAAGAGGCTCTGGTTCTGGACTCATAGGGACTGATTTATCCTAGGGGGGGCTGACCTAAAAAAGAAGAGTGACATTTTTATCTTTCAATGACTGTAATAAAACATCAGGGAAATTTCTAAAGCAAAGCTTTACATATGACTCTCATCTAGAGTCTTCCCAAAATATAGGTAACAAGGACCTTTTTCAAAAAAGAATACCTAATGTACAATATGTATATTATACAATAGCAGTTTATTACTTCTAGCACAGAAAATGCTTAATATGCGAAAGGCTCACAGTTGCCAGTTAACAAATACAGAACACATAAAACAACTCAAATAGCCCATAACACTCATTATACTCCCTTTGGAAGATAAAGACAATTTTATGAGGTTGTAGAATATAGATTTTACTCTCACTTCAGTGAAACTTTCACTTTCATTGTGCTATCTGCATTATCATTGAATTATCATTGCAACTCCCAAGGTTCAAATCTCTGGACTGCCAAGGGTCCCATTCTCCTTGATCATTAAACTGGAGGATCTTCCTGGTTATGCTGCCCTTCTTTTCCAAAAAGTGAACTACTGCAAAAAATATCCCCTGGGTAGTTGACTGAAGCGGGAATACTGAATTTAGAGATTGACAAATTTATTAGGCAGCTACCAAAGTTGTAAATGTCCATTTCTTAGGATTGTAAATCTCAGAGCCCTGTTCAGAGAAAGAAACAAAGAAAAAGGAAGTCTAAGGTCCAGATTTGTTTTAGCTGCCACTAATGCTAGAGTCTCTCCCTCCCTCCTTCTTTCCTTTCCCTTCTCCTCTTTCTCTTCCTCCTCCTCCTCCTTCTTCTGCTCTTTCTGCTCTTCCTCCTGCTCTTCTTCTGCCTCCTCCTCCTGCTTCTCTTTCTCTTCCTTCTCCTCCTTCCCCTTTCCCTCCTCCTTTTCCTTAACTGATTTGCCCAAAGTCTCACTGGAGCAGAATATCATCAAGAATGAAATCTAATCTTATTCACATTTGCTACCGGGATAATCTCTCTCTCTCTCTCTCTGTCTCTGTCTCTCTCTCTGTTTCTTTCTGTGCCTCTTTCTCTCTCTCTTTCTGCTTTATCTTTCTCTTCCTCTCTGATGGGAGAAATTCCCTCCCCATGATGTTTGAGAATTTGTTTACAAAACATTCTCAAAGAGAAATGTGTAAAGAGATCCTGGAGTTATTGCAGTTCTTATACATTGATTATGCTTGGTGATGGATAAGGTTTCTCCATAAGACTCCCTCCTAAAAGAACACTAAGCAGCCAACTGTCTTAAAACACAAACTCCCCAGTAAGAGATCTCATTCCAGTTGTGGAGTTATCACCAGGTAGGTAAATACCTTATCAGAAGTAGCATCAGGAGTAAGTTGTGGCCTCTCTGTCTGGTGGGATATATTTCTATGGCTTCTTAGTGTTTTTAGCAAATCTCTAATCTAATAAATTCTATTATTTGTTAATCTGCATCAGCAAAGACAGTTTTTGTATTCCACTCATGGAACAACTTGGATATGTTACTTGTCATTGCATGTCATTGCAGTAGGCTTCCCCTGTGCAGAGTTTTTTTTGTTTATTTGTTTGTTTGTTTTTAATTCTTTAGAATCATTCCATTCAGGGATGATCTTAGAAAAATGTGTATGTTTTAGCAGAATTATTTGAGTGATTCCAGGATTGTCTTTCTACATTCAGAATCTTATTGTCAGAATTTGGAATTTTATTGGCAAAGATAAAAGAGTGGTTTGCCCTTTCTTCTCCTACTCATTTGACAGATGAGGAAACAGAGGCAAACAGGGTTATGGGACTTTTGCAAGGTCACATAGCTACTAAGTGTCTGAGACTGAATTTGAACCCAAGAAGATGAGTCTTCCTGACTCCAGATTCCACACTATCCATTGTGCTATACCTAATTACCTGGATAAAAATTCTGGCACTTACTCTCTGTATATTCTAGGCACTGTGCTTAATTCAGGGGATGCAGAAAGAAGCAAAAGACAATTGTTGTCTTCAAGAAGCTTACGATCTATTGGGGAAGACAACATGCAAAATATATACAGAGCAAGCTATATACAGAATAAATAGGGGAGAAAAATGAACAGAGAAAAATAGTAGAATTAAGAGGAGTTGAGAAAAGCTTTACAAATTAAAATTTATTTTGTTAAATAATGTTCTCAGTCTGTAATTCTTTTTTCCAATGCGAATCACAGAATTTTGAAATTGGAAGAAATTCAGAGATCATTTAGTCTAACCTGTACCTGAACACAAAAAATCTCCTCAGTTTATTCCTTATATGATTATCTAACTTTTTTTTTTTTTTTTTGAAGACTTCCATGGAGAAAAAGCCCATTCTATTTTTGGATAGATCCAAGTGTTTGGCAGTTTTTCTTTAGATTAAAATCTCAATTTGCCTTTTTTTCACTTGTATTAGTTGCTTCTGGTTCTGCCCTCTGGGAATTGAGAATAGGTTTTATCACTCTTCCATGTGACATCCCTTCCAATATATAGCAATAATAATGAGATCAATAAGGATAGGATTCATATAGTGTGTCTTTAAGATTTACAAAGTGCTTTAGAAATGTTATTTCATTTTATCTTCATAACTGGGAGATGCTATGAATATCCCCATTTTACAGATCAGGAAACTGAGGCAAACAGAGGTTTAGTGACTGACCAAGAACAAACAACTGGTAAGAATCTGATGTAGAATTTGCACTCAGGTCTTCCTGACTTTAGGTCTACTTATCTGTACCATCTATCTGCTTCTAGTTCACATGAACTACCTTGATCTTTCCTTGTTTAGGCTGAACTCCTTCAGTTCCTTCAATAAATCCTCATATAACATGAATTTGAGGCCCCTGAACATTGCAAGAGACATCTGCTGAATTTTCTCCTCAATATTCTTGCTCAAATGTGGCATTTGGAAATGAACACAATCCAACAGATATTATAAGATTAGGAGATGGGACAATGACCTCACTAGGCTTATCTTTATATAGCCTAGTATCCAATTGGGCAAGTAGATGGAGCAGTAAATGGATCCCTGGACTTGGAATCAGGAAGATCACATTCAAATCTGGCCTCAGACTCTTGACTAGCTGCAATTCACTTACCTTGATTTGCTTCAGTTCTTCCTCTGTAAAATGGAGGCACACTGGAGAAGGAAATGGCAAACCATTCTAGTATCATTATCAAGAAAACCCATAGACCAAGTTCATGATATCATGCAAAGTTGGACATGACTCAACTACTAAACAGCAGCAACAACAACATCAACAAGTCTTTAATTAGGCTTTTTGGGCTTCTCAATCACAGGTTAGATTCATATTGAATTTGTGCTATATTAGAACCCCAGATATTTCCTAGCTGAACTGTTGAACTAAGTCATAGTTTCCCATCTTGTACTTATGGAGCTATTTTTTGAAGTCAAATATAAGACCTGCATTTATCTCTACTGTTATTCATCTTATTTGAATTGACCCAGGAATCAAACCTGTCAAAATCTTTTTGGATTCTTACTCTCTCATCTATTTTGGTAGCTATCCTGCCCAGTTTTGTATCATCTGCAGAGCAGGTAATCATGCTATGCCTACACTCAAATTTTTGATGAAAATGTTAAACACAGAAAGTTCTATGCAGTGTACCACCAGAGATCTCATTTTTTAGGATTATATAAAAATACTAATAACTACTTTTGGGCCTGTTTATCTAATCAGTTTGATATTTACCTAATTGTGTTATTGCCGAATCCATATGATGATGTAAAATTTTCCATGAAGTGAAGGAAAGGAAGGAAGAAAGAATCTAAGAAAAGAAAAAAAGAAAGAAAAGAAAGCAAGGAAGAGACTTTTTTGTTGCTTTGTTTTATTACTTTCCCTCTTTCTTCCTGGTCAAAAAGAAGAAGAAAATAATTCTGTAGCCAGTGTAGTATCAGTCTCTCTCTCTCTCTCTCTCTTTTTTTTTTTTTTTCTGGAATATCAAACCAGTTAGAAGGAAACATTTTCTCACTTTTCTGGAAAAAAGTGCATTGTGTATAGCAGTTCACTCATACTAAATCTGTTTACTCATTCTGTTGAGGTCCCAGACCAGTGTTTCAAGGTGTCTCAAAAGAATTTGAAGGCTTGAACTCATCTCCAATCAAGGGGCAAAGTTTTACTGAAAGTAATGGTATGCCATTACAAAGTGGACTGAATTTTAAAGGAATCCAAGTAAAGAGACAGAAGCAAGGAGAGTCATTTTATCCAGATTCTACCATATTCTAATTGTATGGCTCAAAGGCTAGGGAGTCTATCATTGGCATGTTAATTCTACAGCCCAAGTGTAGGGCTAGGAAATAGTCTCCAGATTGAGGGATGGTCTTCAAAATGTGATGATCACTGATCAGATTATCAGTCAGCAATGAACTGAGAAATAGTCTATTTAGAATCAGGCAGATTGGATGTAGGAGTTTCCTGAGGCAATCTTCCAAACCAAAAGTTTTAGGGTTTCATATTATATCAATCCCATGGAAGTTGTATTTGTGGGTAGTAATGTTATGTAGTAACTGTCTTAACCTTTCTTTATGAAAGTGGTAGTCACTCTTCTTTTTAATTCTTCTTCTAATTCTAATTCTTCTGGTTTCTTCCTCAATTTTTTTTCTTTTTCTTCTCCATTTTAATTAATCCCCCCCCCCCTTCTCTCCCAAGAAACTGGTACAATTCACTTTTTGTCCTGTGTAGTTTTTATTTTTAATTTCTTGAAATTATCTTTGAAAACATAGGACTTTAAAAAGCCCACAGTGTTTTAAATGAAAGTACTAGACTTCACTTTAAGACTTTAATCTCTCATTTTCATTGAATGGCAGAGCCCAAGTCTCTACAGCTTTTTGTTTAGGTTCTAATGGCTTAGAGAGAGAGAGTGTAAATAGCAATTTTTCCTGTTCTGGTGGGAGGGTCTTTCCTCTCCTAGATATCTTTCTGATGGTAAATAGAAGCATCTTTTGTCTCAACTTTTACCCAGCCCTCAATCATTGAATGGGTGTGGCTTCAGGAACTGAAAATTGGGAAAGATTTTAATTTTGAAAGGTCATCTTGACCTTTGTCTTGCTATTGGACTTAGATGACTCTAGAGGAAAGAGTGAGGCTGATGACTTTGTACAACTCTATCCCACTCATCTCCAATTCATGGATAAGTCAAGACATCCCCCTTGTGGTGTTATTGGTCCCTCTCTTAAGAACTGAAGCATCGATAACAACTCACATACTAACAAAATGAAGTAGAGTACATGCAGAACACATGGCCTGATAGAGTGAAGCATCTGTTTCAGACCCATAGCTCACTTGCTTTGTTCAGATTTTCTTAGCCTGGAATCTTTCTACCAGACCTGTTATGTCCCTTGCTCACAGAGTACTCAGCTTCCCAGTTTCTCTGCTTCTTAATTGTCCTTTGCCTTTTGGACTACCACTTCCAGATATTTCTTTGACAGGAATTTCTAAGTGGCCCTCATCTATTCTTCTGACACCTGGAACAAATTTCCCTGTATCTTTTAAAGAGGAAATTCCATTTGGCTACTATTTTATTATACAGATTACTTCTCCTATGAAACTTTGCAACGGGAACTTTTAGTCAATGACCATCTTGCCCATTGTGATTAAGACATTAATACATTCTCCTTACTTGAGAAGGATCCCATAAATACCATTGCAGCTCTCCATATTGAGTCGACTAAGCTCCAGAGATCTAGAGATCCAGCTGGGCCAGTTACAACTTGAGAATGTAGCTCTGTGGAGCCATGTGGCAACCATCAAGGAAAAAAGCACTTGGCTTAGAGAGCACACATCTGGGTCTACATCCTATTTCTTTAGGCTTCCCCTTTAACCCCAGAAAAATTTTATAGGACTTGCTGATGAGTTGCCAAACTTCTTGGCTCAAATCCAACTGTTCCTTGAATTCCAACCCCACAACTTTCCCACCAGATAGACCAATTTGGGATTTATGTTGTCATGAATCATCAGTTGGGTAAGCAAACTGCTCAGTCAGCATGTGACAGAAGGAAATTCATTGATGGTGATTTGAGTCATCATCTGGATGGCTTGAAGGGCCATTGACAATCTTTTCTGTAGCTAATTTAGAGATTTGTGGATCCCACCAGGACTAAAAGTCCTGCTATTCAGTTCAGCTATTCAAGAGCCTTCTGGATTCTCAGCTAAGATCATTAGTAGAAAAAACGAGATACTTGTTGACTAGGTTTTTAAGGGTTTATTTAACACAATGGAAGGTGGGTTAGTCTAGGTGGAGATTACCACTTGCCTTCCCATTTAAGATCATTGAAGAACTAACTATTTCAATTCAGGTCTAGACCATTGCTGTTGGAAAACCTCCACATATAGGATGGCCTAACTGTAACTGAATCCCATAGTAAGGTCCTTTGTTCCTCCAAATGCTTTTGTATACAATTTTTCATTACAGTCTTTTTAATCTGTGTGACCCTGGGCAAGTCACTTAACCTTAATTCCCTCAGGGGGGGAAAGAATCCATTGTTTCCTTCAAAATTCAGCTCAAAAAGCTTTTCTATGTGAAGCTGAAATGATTTTTCCTTCACCTCCCCTCAGTATATTATTTCCCCCATTTCCTGCTGGTCAAAGATTGGCTACAAGAAGAAAATACACATGTCACATGGTGAGGAGATGAGAGGAAAAACACCATGAAGTATGGAGGGAGAGGAAGGGAAGTAGAGGAGGGCTACATGGAAAGGGGGAAGGAGAGTGGGGAAAGACACCACAAGGCAGAGTGCAGTGATGTTATAACCCCAAAAGGGATTCAGGAAGGATGGTGTGAGCCATGGACAGATTTATAAGGGAGATTTAACCTTAAAGGTTTAATATAATTTGGATTTCTGACTGAATTACCCAAGATTGGGGCTACTCACAACCTCCACAAAGGGTATGACTATAAACCTAAACTGAGCCCCATCAGTGCCCTTCCCTGCTTGCCTCCAGGAGTAATTCTATCAGTACTTCAATCTTTCTCTGTCAACCCTATCTAGTTACTCAGGACCTCATTGCCAAGATGAACACCCTTATTTGACAGATGAGGAAACTGAGACCTGAGGAGGCTAAATGATTTGCTAAGGCCACACAGTTATTAAGAATCTTTTGAGCCCAGGGCTTTCTGACTCTAAGACAAATGACTCTAAGATAAGCTGTACTGGTTCTCTTCATATTTCTGTTGATAGAATGAAAGTTCCTTGAGAGCAAGGACACTTAAAAAAAAATCTTTTTATCTCTAGGGATCTAGCATTGTGCTAGCCCATAGTGATTGCTTAGTAAATGCTAATTGATTTATTGATGATCCTAATTGAACACAATTTATTTGTTGTCTTCAATTTATGTACAAAACTTTTGCTTATTCCTGGTTCTTTTTGAAATTTGCCCTTAATCTGAATGGTTCCAACATTTCCTGGTGATTGAAATAGTACTTGTATTGCTTTTCTCACTGTCCTCAGTAATGCCTCCAATCAGTACACATAGGTGCTAGATGTTCCGACTTGTGAGCCTGGTCAATCCCATGAGTTCCAGAGGATATAGAAGCAGATGTCCTGCCTCCACATTCCACCCACAATTGAACTTGGTCCTAAGGCCCTCATCTCCGGCATCTGCTGCCACAGGAACTCAGTTATTTCCAGGGCAGGAAACACCAGCAGCAGCAGGGAGCTGTCAACAGCTGAAGTCTGGGCAAAAGACCAAGGGGGATCGGGATAACCCGGAGTGTGAGGGCTTAAAAGAGCAGCAGTAAACTCAGTAAATTCAATGAGTCAAATTGAAAGCATTCTTTTGGGATGGGCTCAACTCCATTTTCAAATACCTAGGCTTTTAGATGCTTGCCTGACCCTCTACCAACCCTGCAACTTCTACATCTTTGTATCTTGATGTTATTTAATTACCCATCTATATTTCTTAACCATGGACAATCTTCCACCTGGGGCCTCTGTCTGTTTGCTACTTGCTGATGGCTGAAACTTGACATTTTACAATCTTCTCTTTCGTTTTTCTGTCATTTGTCATCATCATCTACCTCTACTAAAAAGACAGTCCTGTTCTTTGCTCCCATCTCTAGTCAGGGTCATCAGCTCTATTTCCTCTTGGGACCAGAGATTCAAATTGTGTATCAGATTTTTTACCTGGAATTTATACATTTATACATTTTTATACAAATTACATACAAATTTATACATACATTTTGGGTTTTGATATCTGTATTTCAATATGATTTTTGATAATTATATATATACATACATATATTAATTAAGTGATTATCTAACTAACTATCTACCTACATGTATATAAAGGGAGTAGGGAAGTTCATTGCATATACTTGCCATTTGGTAAATAGCCAGAGAGTGGATAATCTTGAAGGAGGTCTCTTTTAAAAACATATATATATATATATATATATATATATATATATATATATATATATATATATATATATATATATATATATCACATATTAATTAATTACTTTTTGATTTTATGCATTTAAGACATTATTCTGAGAAGTCCATAGATTTTATCAGACTATTAAGAGGTCCAAAACATAAGAAAGGTTAAAAGCCTTTGCAGTATAGACATTTTTGAATTTCTCTAGTCAGATTCATATTCTCTCCACCCCTATTCACTACCTCCTTGCCCTAAGGCACCTAGGGCTCAAATGAGGTAGGGGAGTGGAGTAATGGTTAGAGTAGAGCCAAAGAAAAACTGACTTCAAATTCTCTCTCAAACATTGATTAGCTGTATGACTCTGGAAAAGTCACTTCATTCCCTTGACTTCAGTTTTTTCATCTATAAAATGGGAATAAAAATAGCATCTATCTCTTGGTGTTATGAAGATCAAATGAAGTAATAAGCATGAGAAGCTTGGCAAATCTGAAAGCATTATATAAATGTTAGGTATTATAAAAAAAATGAAAAAGAGTGACCTTCAGTGTTATTCCTCTCAGGAAGTGGAATGCACTCTTCTGTCTGATACCACTTGGAGCTGGCTGTTGCCATGGAGAACAATTAGGGCAAACGGTAGCAGGAGCTCTCCAAATGAAGGCTTTCAGAGAAAACCTGAGGGTGGGGCTGGCCACAGAGAGCCTGGAAGAGATGTAAATAGGAATGATTTTGTACCTGGGGCATATATTACTGACTATGCCCAGGGCAACTACTTTAAAGCATGTGCTTAGTCTGGGTGATAGCAGGGAGGTCAAAACAGAGACCCTAAGATATATGCATGTGTGTAAAAGGAATAGGGCAGAAAGGAGCTCCGTGCATACGCCTACCATTTAGTAAATAGCTGGGAATGGGTAGTCTGGAAGGAGATCTCTTTTAAAAACACAAAACAAAACAAAACAACATGATAAATCTTGGTGCTAAACTCTTTATTCTGAAGAACTCCAAGGTCTGTTAATGTTCTCAAAATTTAGGGGGCAGGTCAAAGGCCCAGTCACTCCATCCTGATTACAATTGGTGTCAGGCATAAAAACCTAAATGTCCAAAGACCATACTGAAATAAATCATTGTCTAGCTCAATGCTCTGCCATTTTCCCAGGATTGAACTATTATTGCCTGAAACAGGGAACTTGTCTCTGATTTTGCCCCTGAGTTAGATATCATCTCTCACCTCTAGTCCTTCATTCCTATGTCACCAGACTGGTTCTATCTAGACCTTGACTTATGTGCTCCCCATTCACTAAGAAGTTTTCCATGTAAAATCTGCTACCTCTTAACCCCTATTCTTCAAACTTGGAAAGATTCTAAGGCAGGGACTAGTTTATTTTGGCTTTTGTATTCATGGTATTTAACATAGTGCCTGGCATATAGTAGGAGATTAATAAATGCTTGTGGACTGATTGTTCACTTTTACCTCAGGGGCTTGTGGAAAAATACTTCAACCAATGAACTTGCTCCTTTCCCGAAGTCTAACGGTGTAAACTCCTTCCTTTAAAGGTGTCAACTCCTTTCAGAAGAAAACCTTTTAAAGGTGTGAACTAAAGGTGTGAACTCTGAGCTAGAGAATTGTTTAGACAACCTGAGTTATCACCTTGTAATCCTAACACTTGGATGGCATCAATCTTTTCATAAGAATCAGAGAATTATGACCAACTGGGTTGGGTAGTCCTGGCCTACCCAAGTGAGCAATTTATCTATATAAAATTAGAAAACTGTTATTTCAACAAGGAGGATAACCCAATTGAACTCAGAAGATAAATGTTCTTGGTTAGCTGCTAGATTGTGATGGTATAATGGTGCTCTAAAGTGTAAATGTAGTTTTTGTGGAAGAGTCCTAAGACCATATAAAGGTCCTACAGTGATTTCTGAGGATAGAAAGTTTGTTGCCAATTATCCATTGTTGATATCTCTTTTCATAGATATACTGAAGATTCCCAAGTTATTCTGGTGACAGAGTAGGCTTTCCTCTTGTTCTATACTAATACAAGGAACATAAAAAAAATAACTCTTGATTATGTCACACAGAGATCCTTGGAATTCAGAGCACTATAGTCTGTCCATAAAATAGATCATTGAGAGTCTGAGATCAAGGTCACACAACTTACACACAGTATATGGAGGAATTCAAGTTTAGGTCTTTCTGATTCCAAGTCTTTTGTTGTTGGTGGTGGTTTTTCCTTGGTAACAGGACCTTGATTTCAGGGTGCTGATATGGAAGTGAATTGGATTTAAGTGAGGAACGGCTGTGCAAGGCACTTCCCCTTCACTTCCCCCTCCAGAGCCATCTGGGTCCAGTGACCAAACATAGATTAAGATAACTGGAGATATATCTGGATGAAGTGGAAGACCGTGGCCTTTTAAAGCTAAGGTCTTCTACTGATTTTGTTTTGACTGAGGTTGCACTCATTCAGTGACTAAGGCTAGATAGCAATCGAGGCAAAGAATCTCTGCTTTCATCAAGTCTGCCTCCTTCCTATCCCCATCTAAACAAGCAAACAAACAAACAAATAATTGAATGAATGAATCTTAGAGGGAAATATCCTCAAGGTTAAAATTCTATCCACAGAAGATCCCAATTGCCTACAATAATCTCTACTTAATTAATGTCTGAGTCAGGTTTTGAAGGTAGGTGCAGAAAGGTGCAGAAAGCACCTCCAGGTTGCACTCACTTGCCACTTTCCTGAGGGGATTCATAGTCCCCACAGGCTAAGTGGTATAGAGTTAAATGCTGATATTGGATATCATAGTTATTTGCCTGCTTTGAGCTATGTGTGATTTATTACTAGCTTGAATTCTCTGAGTGCTTATTGAAGTTGGAAAAGCAGATGATTTTGCGTGCTACACCGCGCAGAAGAAAAAGCAGCTTTTGTGTCTTGTAAGCAACTCTGGAAAAGATAAAATATGACTCAAGAATGATGGAAGAAAGAACAGTCCTCTGTCTCAACCCTTTCTTTTCCCCATTGAAAAAAGATACAATCTATTGGGCCTCTTAAGATCCAATAAAGCCTTGCTTTTCCTTTTTTTTTTTTTTTCCTTCTTACAATGTTGACATAATGAACAACAAACAGTCCTGGAAGGCTTGTGAATTTTAATGAAAAGAGCAGTTTTTGTGGGAGTAATTGCAGATTCAGCAACATTAATAGGGTTAGGGTTACAAGGGTCAGCACTGAAGGTGAAGGCCAGCAAAATGAAGATGCCATTTTGGTCAAAAGTAGAGGTGAAATGTAAACTGGCTAATTAGGAGCCTTGCAAAAACTGTCTGTTGCCCAACATAAGTCTTGAATATTAGCCTATCAAATAGTTCAAGTAGTAGTATTTGTGTTACTGGATTCCATTTTAATCATTCCATGGTTCTTTATTCCTTAACATTTCCTTTTCTACATGAGAATAGAGCTATTTATTCAATACTTAATTGGGGTTGTACATTGGGTACTTTTTAATTTTTTCTTTAATTTTTTTTAACTTTCCTAGTGCTGGGAAAAAACCCTTAGACATCCTGTTATCTAATCAGCAGCTCTATAAGTAGAAACTTTCCCCACAGTACCTGGTAGAGGGTGAAGAGCCAATGAATATGAGAACTGGGAAACCCCATTTCTCTTATTGAGAAGTCAAGCTACCTCAAAGCAATAAATACATACAGGAACTGGTGCAGATACAGAAGACAGAGTATTGTCTTTCTTAAAGAAGTTCCTGTTATATGCAAAGTTTCCCATTTATGGTCCCTTAATGATAGACAAACAAATCTCTGACTGTGCCATATTGAGTAGTCAGCTAAGAATTCTGGAATATTCAAAGCTCTGCTCTTAAAATCCATAGAGGTCTGTATAAGATCAGTAGCCCAGAGATTGTGGTAAATACTGGTTATCTTCACTTCCAACACACTTCTTAAAGAGATAAGATATGTCCCTTGTGGCACATTTCTCCCAGCTTCCTGCCAGTACTGTCCCAGGAAATAAGTCTGACAGTAAGGCTGATAATTTTCCATCATCCAGATTTCCTTTGAGGTATAAAGGCCTCTCCCTTGGAAGGGTAACTCAGTGATGGAGTATCACCATACATGTTGACTTACTGATTGGAAAACTTACATATTTAAATAGTGAGGCCTGCATGTGCAGAGATATCAGGCTTAGGGATTCCCAAGCTAAATAAGGTGATCACTTCAGAACTAGCAGTAGTGAATTGGGAAGCTGTTGATTTCCACATGACCTTATGCATCCTTCAATAATTATACTTTCTAACTTGGTTTTCCATACTTTTCATCACAGATCTGCAAACCTATTTAAGAGCCATTCTGGTAACTTGACTAAAATAGCTTACTTTCTTCTATATGCTATGTACGCTGCTGATTTCTAGTCACATCACATCAAGAAGCCTTATTGCCAGGGGAGGTGTTATATAGTAGTGATGTGAATAGGATTCATGAAAAGTGAATAGGATCAGCTGGCCCATGTAAATACAAATACAACAATTCATGTCAAATGTAGAACCTTCCTACTCTAATTTGTTTTATAGGATCTGTGTCCCATCCCTTGCCCACCAGGTTGATCTTTGATACCTTGATACAACTTGATTATATTGTTATTTTCTGAAATATATCTTTTTGTTGTCTTCTCATCCTCCATTGTGTAAAATTCTACCTTCAGTATCTCTTTGAGAGAACTTCAAATGTCAGACATTTTAACTCCTGGTTAAACTACATTTCCCAGGTGCCTCTTTAAGAAACAAATCAGATTGACGACCATCTTGCCTACACAGAAAATATCTTCCAGGAATCTTCCTAATAAGAAATTCTGACTTATGGTCATCTTGCTCCTGTGGTTAGAAAAAGACACTAAAATTCAGAAATTTCTTTGATTTTCCTTATCCTTATTGATTTTAATTGCATTATATTCTTCCTTCATGTGACTGTATGACTGGGTAAGCCATTTAACCTTAGTGAGTTTAAATTTCTTCATTTATTAAGGGGAAATGGCAGTAAGAACTAGGACACAGGATTGCTATGAATATCAAATGAGATACAAAATGTATGAAGAGTACTTTGCAAATCTTAAAGTGCTAAATAAATGTAAGCTATTATTGCTATAATTAATGTGCCACAATTAATTTCACCATTCCCTTATATTTGGGCATTTAGATTGTCCCTTGAACTGCCTTTTTTTTTTTTTTTAAACAATCACATATAATGCTGTTATAAAAATCTGAAAATCTTTGAACAAATAACTTTTGTATGTATGTCTTGGTATTATTCTCAAAATATATTGTTAATTATTAATAATAATTAATTAATGATTGTTAAAAATGGAATTTTGAGCCCAATACTGTATATTGCCATAAGCTTTACAAAAACATTCTACCAGTTTGAAATTCTGTTCATATTTTTTGATCATTTAGACATTGTGCATAGGAGTTATCCCTGTATTTTTAGTAGGTTATCTATCTATCTATGTGCATATATAGGTATATATATATATATATATTATATATACACACACACATATATCTCCCAATTCTTACATTCTTAATTTTAATATTTGTCACAAATATTTTCTCAAATTATTATTTTTATATTATATATACACTTTTTTTCCCCTTGAGGCTGGGGTTAAGTGACTTGCCCAGGGTCACACAGCTAGGAAGTGTTAAGTGTCTGAGACCAGATTTGAACTCAGGTCCTTCTGAATTCAAGGCTGGTGCTCTATCCACTGCGCTGCCTAGCTGCCCCTATATAAACACTTTTAAAAGTTTTGTTTAAAATGTTATATAGAACCACACTTATCTTCTCCTTAATTTGTTTTCTATTTGTTGAATTCAAAAAAGAAATGCTTCCTCTACATAATTGTGATAAATATCTCATCCTTTTTTCCTTTTATCTGTATTAGAGGTTTTAAAAAATAGTTTGGTCAGGAATTCAGATACTTACTAGCTATGAGACACTAGATAAGTCACTCGACGTTGTCAGTCTCACTTTCCTCATCTGTAAAATGAGCTGGAGAAAGAAATGCCAAACTACTCTTGTTCCTTTACCAAGAAAACCCCCAAAGGACTCATGAGTTGGACACATTAAAGAAACATTGGTTATGAAATAGGCCTAAATCTTTCCCTTCCAAATTTCTGAATTCTTGATTTTCTTAATTTCATCAGCTTTAACATACCAAAGCCTCCATTTCACTCTTATAACAACATTGATTCTGTTGCTGTTGTTGCTAGGTCTGTAGTTTACATTTTGTAAGAATTTTTAGGCAAGAAAATTTCACCTACTATTGTAGATTAACAACTATTTGCAAATTTGTGGTTTTAGAGATTTGCCTGGGGAACTGAAAGTTTAACTGGCTTGCCCAGAGTCTGCTGTCAGTATGTGTCAGAAGCAGGGCTTAAATACAAGGGCTTGATCCAGAGACTGGCTTTATATCCAATTTATCAACAACAAATATTTTGGGGGGGGTACATATACCCCCCCCAAATATTTGTATATATATTATACATATATAAATATGTATATATATTCATTTTTAAACATATTTCTTTTGAATCATGTTGGAAGAGAAAAATCAGAACATGAGAGGAAAAAAAAACAGAAGTGTTCTGAATCTGATTTGCATTTAGTCTCCATAATTTCCTCTCTGGAGGCTGATGGTGTTTTCCATCCAAAACTTATTGAGATTGCCTTGGATCACTGAACCACTGAGAAGAATCAAGTTTGTCATAGTTGATCATCACACAATCTTGCTATTGGTATATACAGTGTTTCTCTGGTGCTGCTTATTTCACTCAGCATCAGGTCATGTATATCTTTCCAGTGTTTTCTAAAATCAACCAGTTCATCATTTTTATAGAATATTATTCCATTACTTTCATATACCATAACTTATTCAGCCATTCTCCAATTGATGGGCATTTACTTATTTTCCAATTCTCTGCTTCCACAAAAAACCCCCAACAAAAAATACTACTAACATTTTTGTACATGTGGGTCCTTTCCCCTCTTTTATGATTTCTTTGGGAATAGAGATTCAGTGGCACTGCTGGATGGAAGGGTATGCGCACTTTTACAGACTTTTGGGAATAGTTCCAAATTGCTCTCCAGCATGGTTGGATTAATGCATTAGTATCCTACTTTTCCCACACCCCCTCCTATGTTTATCCTTATTTTTTCCTGTCATTTTAGCCAATCTGAGAGATGTGAGGTGGTACTTCAGAGTTGTTTTAATTTGCATTTCTCTAATCAATAGTGATTTAGAATATTTTTTCATATGACTATAGATGGCTTTAAATTCTTCATGTGAAAGTTGTCTGTTCATATCCTTTGGCCATTTATCAATTGTAGAATGACTTGTATTTTTATAAATTTGACTTAGTTCTTTATATTTTAGAAATGAAGACTTTATCAGAAATACTGGCTGTAAATTCCATCCCCCTCACCCCAGGTTTCTGTTTCCTTTCTAATCTTAGCTACATTTCCCCCTCTCCCACATTAGAAATAGAAGGTATTCTTGATAGATGAATCATTTGGTTCATATACATTTAGTATTAATACCACTTCATTGTCTAGGGTACCCTTTAACAAGATAAAGTTTCTTTCTTTGTATCTTTTAATTAGATCTGTTTTTAATTTTGCTTTATCTGGGTTTTTGTTTGTTTGTTTGTTTGTTTTTTTAACTTCACCTGGAGCATAATAAAATTCTGTTCCAGACTTTTACCCTTACTCTGGATATATCTATTGGTTTAAAATGTATTTCTTGTAAACAACAGATCATAGGATTCTGCTTTTTAAATTATTCTTCTATCTTTTATGGGAGACTTCATCTCATTCACATTCACAGTTATGATTTCCTGCCATCCTATTTTTCTCCCCTGTATATACTTTTGTTTTCTTTTTTCTTTTTCTATCCTGTCTCTTCTTACTAGTGTTTTCTTTCTGACTCATCCTGCCCTCCCTTCAATTACCCTTTTTCTCTTCTCTTACCCCTTTCTCCTAGTGTTTCTGTCTTCCCTTCTTTCCCCTTTTGTCTAGAAAAATTTCCATATCCAACTAAGTGTATATGTTAATCCCTCTTGGAACCAAAACTGATGAAATTAAGGTTCAGACAATGCTTACCCTCTCTCTTCTTTCCTTCTATTATAAGTCTTTTGTGCCTCTTCCTGTAACCTAATTTATCCCAATTTACCTATCCTTTCCTCTTCTCCCAGTCCAATCCTCTCCCTCCCACCTTAATGTCCTTTTTCTTTACACCAGAAATCAATTTATGCCCATACCATCTGTTTATGTATACCCCCTCTAACTGTCCTACAATAAAAAAGAGTTCTCAAGTATTATAAGTATCATTTTTCCATTCAGGCATGGAAACGGTTTAATCTTTAAATAATGTTTTTTGTTTGTTTGTTTCCTGTTTACTTTTTTATGCTCCTCTTGATTCCTGTGCTTGAAGATTAATTTTTTTTTTTTTTTTTTAGTTCTGGTATTTTCAATAGAAATAAATCAAAGTCCCTTACTTCATTGAAGATCTATCTTGTCCCCTGAAAGATGATGCTCAGTCTCACTGGCTAGTTGATCCTTAATTGTAATCTCAGTTCTTTGCCTTTTGGAATATGATATTCCAGGCTCTCTAATCCTTTTTTGTAGAAACTGCCTGATCCTGGGTAATCCTGAATGTGGTTCTTCAAATTTTGAATTTCTTTTGTTTTTCTGGCAGTTTATCCTACTTTTTCCTTTGAGATTATAGTTCTGGAATTTTGAAAAAAATTGTGATGGAGAAAATCATCTACATTCAGAGAGAGGACATTAATGAGACTGAATATGCACCATGGCATAGTGTTTTCACTTTTGTTTCTGTTTGCTTCCTTGTTTTTTCTTCTTATTTTTTCATTTTTAATATGATTTTTCTTGTGCAGTGTGATAAATGTGAAAATATGTTTAGAAGAATTGCACATTGAATTACTTGCTATTTGGTGGGGGGGGAGATAGGGAGAAAAGGAGAGAAATATGGAACACAAGTTTTTGTAAGGGTGAATGTTGAAAACTATCTTTGTATTTATTTTGAAAAATAAAAAGCTATTATTAAAAAAAGAGATTTCCCATGTGGGCATTTAGTCCTCTTTTGAGTTGATATTTTGTTCTTCCCTGTCCCATAGTAGCTTTCAATGGTTAAGGCTCTTTTCTGTTTCTTGCTCATTTTCTTTCTTTTTACTTTTTTCCTATTTGTGACTTTTAAAGTCAAGTTTTTCTTCTGTAGTATAAGGGATGCTGTTTCAAGTGCAGCTCTGAGCCTTGATTTTGAGTACAGGGGCTCCCTGTGTTTGGTGTCTTCCTTACTACCTTACTTACTCTCTTCAGGCAATAGCTTTCCAGGGTGGGCAATTTGTCTTCTGCACTTGGACTGGAGGCTACCCCACTAGTCTTCTCTACCACTGTGGCAGCACTAAGGGTCTCATTGCTGTGATTAAGATCCTCTCACTAGCTTTGCTGAACACCCTTGGAGTTGGACTGAACACCCCTTTCACTCTAGACTCACTTGAGACTGACCTTTTTTTTAAGTCCTAATCTCTCTTGAGCTGAAGCTTGGAGAGTTCCATAAGATTCTCTTCAAAGGCTTGATTTGGAAATTAGGAAAGCTCAAGCAGTTTTCTGGTTAATGCTGCCATCTTGGTTCTACCTCTGGAACTCATAAAAACTATTTTTTAAAAAATATTTTTTTCCACAAAGTTCCTGGATTTGTTTGGCAGGCATTTTTTACTCTCTAGAATTATTTTAAATGGGGTATCTCTTCTTGCAGGTTTTGTTGGTAATAAATTGGAATGGATTTATGTAGCTTTACTTTACATCCTGATACTTTCCTAAAATGTGTTTCAACTAACTTATTAGTTGGGTAATTGGGAGTTTACAGGTATTTCATCTCTTGATAAATCCATGTTGAACTTTTTGTGAAAAAGAAATCAATAATTTTTCTTTGGGGAGGTGAGAGGTCTAATTTTTGTTTATTTCTTTCTTTTGCCAAGAAATGATCCAAAATAGCTTTTATATGAGATGGTATATTAAAGTTTCATATGTGGTAAGATTTCATGATTGGAAACTATGCAAACAGACTGAGACATTCCCCTGGAATCCATTCTGGTAAAACCAATCTCAATAGAAATTTGATTGCCTCCACTTCCCACTCAGTAGTTTAAATTACAGTGAAAATCATGTTACATTTCACTTACTTCACAAGTATTTTATATATATATATATATATGTGTATTTCCCCCCCCCCCCCCCCCCCCGAAGCTGGGGTTAAGTGCCTTGCCCAGGGTCACACAGCTAGGAAATGTTAAGTAAGTGTCTGAGACCAGATTTGAACTTGGGTCCTCCTGAATTCAGGGCTGGTGACAAACATTATGTATTTGAAAAATTGACCGCAGACTGACTATTAAGTGAGTTAGACAAGATAAACTTTGTTATAAAAATAACCCAAGATAACCCCATGTCTCTTTTTTATGGGATAGGGGTGGGAAGGTTAGTGTAGTAGATCAGGGGATGGCAAAAAATATAGATGATTTTTTATCAAAGTATTTTTTAAGTTTCAAAATTATTAAAATATATTATTGTGGAGAGAGTGGAGAAATGTTTGCTAGATAATATAATAGGTAGATTCATAGTTGATTGACCAACCATATCTATAGGTTATTGATTTCAGTTTGAAATAATATATTTACTTATGAGCTTTAGGTCTGTGCCATTGGTTCAACATTTTAACCTGTGGTTTAGAATTAATACATAGAAGATATGAATATTAAATTTGCTAATGAAAAACTGAGAGGAGTACCTGTTATATTGGATAACATTCTCAAGATCTAAAAGTTTCTTAGCAACCTGAAATATTGGGCTAAACCAAATTAAATGAAATTCAATAGGAATGCCTCTAAAGTCTTGTCCTTAGGCAAAACAAAAATAAATTGAGAAATCATAGAATAATTATGGCATTGGTACAACAAATTTTGCTATATACATATATATATATATATATATATATATATATATATATATATATATATATATATACATACAGACGTAATATTTCAACATATTTAAGAGTTTTTAGTTGTTTGCAAGCTCAGTATGAGCTGACAGTATGATGATACAAAAAAAAATCTCATGTGATCTCAAGTTCCCTAAAGAAAATATAGTACATGGCAGCAACCCAAAGCAAGGAACTCAAGGTCATTGCCCTGTTGCTTTTAACTCCAAAGTCAAATTTTGCCAAACTCCACTTCTATACTTCAAAAAGTTTACTATTCCTTCGACATTGAGCCATAGCTTGTTTCTTCATGTTACCATGACCTATCAATTGAAAAAGGAATTTGGAGAAATAGTAGTAATGGATGGAAAAGGCAAAATGAAATTAAAGAAGAATGAAAAAATGTAAATGATTGTATTTAGTTTCCAAGAACATCCATTGTTCAAATATCAAATGGGAGAAACTTGATAATTCCAGTGAAAAAGACCAAAGGGTTTAAATTAAATTTAATGCAATTGTATGATATGGTTCCTAAAAAATGCCAATGTAACTGCAGGTAGCTAGAAGATTCAGTGGATAGGAACAATGGGCCTGGATTCTAGAAGACTAATTTTCCTGACCTCAAATATGGCGCCACACATTTATTTGTTGTATATCTTGGGAAAATACTTAGCCTCAGTTTTCTCATCTGTAAAATCAGCTGAAGATAGACATAATAAATCATTCTAGTATCTTTGCCAAGAAAACATTAAATGGGGTCAGACACAATCCTTTTTAACTTAACGACCATCACAAATGTTTAGTGAGAAGGACCCTCAGAAATCATCCAGTCCACTCCCCCCCTCTTTTTTTGTTTTTTTACTTATTAGGATATTTATTTAATCCACAAGAGTTGTCACAAATTTAAAGCAATGAATGAATGAATAAATGAAAAAAAATTTAAAAGATATTATTATGTTTCAGGCATCATTACTAAACACTGACATACAAGTAAACAAGATTATGTCTGCCCACAAAGAGCTTACATTTTAATAGCATAATTTAAGGTTTACAAATGGGGCAGCATGGGATAGAGATGGCCAGGAGGTGGCATGGTAAGCCTGAGTCAGGATACCAACCCTGTGAAAGTAGGTGGGATGTTTTATGTCCCTACAAGAGCAGAAATCTTCATTGAAACATCCAGACACTACCAGGAAGCTGCTTTGAGAAACCTTCGACTTGGGCCTTTGTCCAACCACAGGACAATCAAGTCGAAGCTTTATTAGCTTTAGGGAAAATCTAACCTAAGCCATGTTGAGGAGTGTGGGAGGAAGAAACCAGCTACATATTTTTCCCATCACAATAGGTAACATTCCTTATATGGAAAACAGCAACAACAATAATAAATATGAACATCCAAAGCAAGTTAATACCACTCTTTGAAAAGATTTTTTCCCCTCCAAAGTACAGAGGGATATGAGCACCCTGGAAATATATTTTCAGTGAAAGAGTATGCTCATCTCTACACAATTTAGGACTGTACAATTTACTAGCTGTACAAGGAATATCTTGTGGTTCTTAAAGACTGACAGAGAAGGGTGCTTTGGGAGCAAGCAGCCATCATCTAAAAATGTGGAAAATGCTTCCAGCTACAAGGGTAACTGTATATGTTATTTAGAAAGTTTTTTTTCTCAAATAAAATTCTTTTTGATTTAAACAGAATAAACCCCTCACATTGGGAAGAGGCTGGGAAAGAAAAACACAGCCATTTTGGCAGAGGGTTTAGGTCCTTCCAAAGTTAGAATGAAACAAAACTAACCATCATTTAAGGCAACCTGTGTCACATTAAGGTCATGTGATACCTTGACTGTTCTTGTTTCTGGGCTAAAAATAAACAGATGACAGTATGTTCTGTTGATAGGTACACTGTCATATCAAATGACTCCAGGCTCAGAGCTGGTGTTCATGAGCCTACAAGTCTTTATGATTCATGTTTCTTAAGGAACTTGGACTTACTTTCTGTGGCTTTCACTATTCCTTCCCTTTTTTTCCCAAGGGGAAAAAGTTATTTAACCTATAATTTTGGTGTACTAATATGAAGTGTACTTGCTTTTATTATGAATCCTGCTTCCAGGAAAAGAAGAGAAAAGAGTTTCTTCTCATCTTTGGAATAGGGATGGACCCCCTCCCCCATTTTGAGAGATAAGTTTGGTTTTGGTAACTTCTGTCACCCTTATCAAGTTCCAATGGTCCCTATACTGAAATGTACCCAGCACAGGGTAGATGAGGCTTTGTATGCATGTTTTTGCCTGTGTGTGTGATTTTTAATCCTCTGATTTTGGATTGTGATGCTTTGTAACATGACTGACCCAGGTCCTTTGCTCTGTCAAACTCCTTGTCTTGCAAGATTCCATTACTGTAGTGCCTCTTTAATGGAATTTATTTTCCTCATCCTCTCCATGCCATCCTACTCTCATCTATTACCCATCAGGCTCTTGAAATGATGTTGCTTGAATTCCTCTCCTTGTGTGAATGCAGATCATGATATGACTGTACTTGTAATTAATCAATCAATAAACATTGATTAGACACCCACTGTATGCCGGGCACTCTTCTTAAGTGTTTGGGATACAAAGAGAAGAAAGGATAGTCCCTGGCCACAAGGAGCTCAAAAACAAATGGGAAGAGAAACAAACAAACAAACAAAAAAATATATATATATATATGGACAAACTGTTTATAGAATAAATAGAAAATAATTAATAGGAGGAAGAAACTAGAATTAAGATGCTTGGAAAAGATTTCCTATTGAAGAAGTAATTAAATTCATGGGACTGGCGAAATCAGATACTGAAATAGTATAGAGGGAGAAGAGAAGAGAGCCCAAGATAGGACCCAAGATTAGACAACATGGACTGAGTGAAGATCATCCAAAAATTCATCCTTTTTATGGTTGCTCTGGGTTCCTACCCATTCTACTCCCAACTCAACTTTTCCTCAGGTGAATTCCTAATATTGGTTCTTACCAGCGTTATAATGCTGCTTAATTTCTCCTCAAGATATCTAGCCTGCTTATCTCCACTGTGTTACATGCTTTCCCTGGGAATCCATAACCTTATTTGTGGGTATTCTGCCCAAAGGAATATACATTTTGCTTGGTAAGCCTCACACAGTATCTTTGGGTTTGTGGGCTAAATATTTTTTTTTTCTCTTCCCTACTTATTTATTAAAGTTTTTTTTTTTTTAAATGAGGATAATTAATTCTTTTCCCCTTAGCTGCTTTACTTGTGGTTTTTTGAAATAAGAATTGGAAAACCAATAAAAGACTATTGGGATTCAAATGGAACTATGTGATCATGCCTTAAACCCAAATTATTCTAGTTCTCACTGATTGGCCAACAATAAATCCCAGCCCAAGTCTCATAGGATTATTATTTGGATTTTAATAGCTCAGAGTGAATGTAAATAGCGATTATTTTTGTTCTGTTTAGAACTGTCTAGAAACCCAGAAGGCCTTCTCCCAGATTGAAGGTGTGGTTTTATTTTTGTTTTTGTTTTTGTTTAGTATATAAAAGAAGTTATTTTCAGGTCTCATTTGTTACCTGTCCTTAATCACTGAATGGGCATTGCCTCAGACAAATTGAGACCTGTGAGAGATTTTAGCTCTCCCAAGGTCTCCCATTGCATTCAGGGTCATCTCCAGTCGTTCTGATCTATTCATTTCATTGGACCCAGTTGGCTCTGGAAAAGAGAGTAAGGCTGGTAACTTTGTGCAATATTGCCTCACTTAAATTCAAATCACTTGCAAGTCATGACACATCATTTCCTGATGTCATTGGCAACTACCATCTGGCTTTTTTTTTTTTTTTTAAATTGAATTTCTTCAACATTAGCTAGGAGTAGCAACAAAAAGCAATCTAAATGTGAATTCTTTTACTGTAGTCCAGGGCATGGTCTTTTTACCACTGTTTACTTTTGAAACAGCTGTAACCCCTTCTTCCACCTAATGCTTGATGACTTTTCTGAAATTTGTCAAACTAGCCCACTTCCCTATCTGAGATATAATGATGAGGTCAGAGTAGCAATGCAAAATACCTATGTGATGAACTCACAAGGGCTTTCTCCTTATCAAAAAGTAATTTTAGTTGACAGAAGAGATTGTAGACAAAATGAAGCAAAATATACACCAGGAGTGCTAAGTATGAAATACATTTGGGAGAGTAATAGAGTTAGTAAGGAAGAAGCTGTTAAAGGCAGGTCAAAAACTCCATAGAGCAGTTTAACAAAATAACCAAAGTTAGGTATAATAAGGAGAAAGGCACCAT
This sequence comes from Sminthopsis crassicaudata, assembly GCF_048593235.1. Classification (NCBI taxonomy): domain Eukaryota; kingdom Metazoa; phylum Chordata; class Mammalia; order Dasyuromorphia; family Dasyuridae; genus Sminthopsis; species Sminthopsis crassicaudata. The sequence continues at coordinate 168,378,156 of NC_133619.1, read as the reverse complement.
TAAAAGGAAGACTCTATGAAGAGGAAGAGGATGCCTTATAGCTGGCTTAACCCTGAAAAGAATTTAGCAAAGATCATCATAAGCACATCTTTTATAGGGGAAATGGAGGGGAAATAAAGGCAGGAATAAGAAGTATGTTGAGATGTTAAGACTGCCTTGAAGATACTAACAAAGGAAGTCTGGAAAAGCCTGGGTTCTTAGCAAAGGTATCTTAGAGATGCTAATCAAGGCAATCTGGGAACAACATGATGTGCATTTTAGAATTTCTGGAAAAAGGGGAGAGAAGAAGCTGATTTTAGGATTCATATCAATTAGATATAAATCGGATGTCCATGAGAAGAACACTACCCCTATGTAGTCCTTGACCATCTTCATATTCTTTCAGGCAATGATGACATCCCCATAAAAGTTGGTGAGGCTTTGTTACCAGGTCCTAGGAGCAACCCTCTGCAACCCTGAATACTTTCCACCTGCCTTGAACCAGAGATGATTGCTAGATGCATCTGGTTGTATAACTATTCTGTTCTTCATATATATAGTCTTGCCTCTTTTTCCAAATCATATCCCCAGTTGTAATGTTTTAAGGTCAGAGCCTTTTAAAAGGCCTATTCCTTTTAACATTGGCTCCTAACCTGATTTATTTGCAAAGTCCATCTGAGTCCCAGAAAGGAAATACAATAATCCAATTGCCTTATACTCCTTTCATAGAAAACTTCAAACAATGAGATTTCCTTTTAGATGTTTGTCTCTACCCTTAAGATTGTAATCTTTACTTCTTTTCTTATCTCATCAAAAGAGTCTTCAAGGGGCCAGTAGGTGGAGCAGTAGATAGAACACCAGCCTTGAAGTCAGGAGAAGCTGAGTTCAAATTTGGTCTCAGACACTCAGACTTTGGTCTGCTAGCTGTGTGACCCTGGGGAAGTCACTTAACCCCAATTGCCTCAGGGGGAAAAACGTCTTCAAAGAGTGCATCTGTGAACTTCCTTTCAAGGAAAAGTGAAACAAAATAAAATATGAAAACAACTCCTAGTTACATTTTTTTTTTTTTTAACCAGATAAAGCTATTCAAAGAGAAAGGATCGCAGAATTGATGTGGATAAAGGGATGTGCTGGAACCAATTTCTACTGACTCTTGAGAGTTATTAAACTTTTAGTGTGAGCTTTTATACTTCAGAAATTGGCAAACTCTACAAATCAGGGTTTGATTTATTATTTTGTGGATTATCTAGACTTAAGAAAGCAAAGGGATAAAAAGGGAAAAAAGATCCATATATATGAAGTTATTTATCATAGCTCTGTGGTGTCAAGGGATTGAAAATTGAAGGGATACCCATCAATTGAGGAATGACTGAACAAGTTGTAATTTATGAATGTTATGGAATACTATTGTTGTATAAGAAATGATGAGCAGGCAGATTAAAAAAAACAAACTGGAAAGACTTATATGAACTAAAACTGAGTGAAGTGAGAAGAACCAGGAGATCATTATAAGTAATAACAACATTGTGTGATGATCAACTATGATATACTTAACTCTTCTCAGCAATATAATGATTCAAAATAATTAAGATAGAAAATGTTGTCCATATCCAGAGATAGAACTATGGCATCTGAATGAAAATTGGAGGATACTCTTTTCACTTTAAAAAAAATATTTCTTTTTCTTTTTTGTTTGTATTCTTCTTTTACAACATGAGTAATATGGAAATATGTTTAATATGATCATACATGTATAGTCTAATTTTAGATTGCTTGCTGTCTTGGGGAGTAGAGAAAGAAAAAAAGAAGGGAGAAAAATTTGAAACTCAAAATCTTACAAAAATAAATGTTGAAAACTATCTTTGTATGTAGTTCGAAAAAATAAAATACTATTAAGTGAAAAAAAAGAAAATGATGGGAAAATATTAGTAATACAGATTAAAATGAGCATATTGAATATATGTGTGTGTGTATGTGTGTGTTGTGTTTCTTTTTTGGAGAATTAGTTGTTAAACATTTACCAGTGCCTCCTGAATGAGTGTATACAATGGATAAGGTTTATTTAGTCTTCCCTGGCCAGTAAAAATGCCAAAAACCAGGCTAGCTTTCATTTTTATGATTTACACAGTATTAAATATTTCAGTTACAGAGCTGTTTGACCAGGAAAGGACTTTAACAATCCTTTAGTCCATCTTTTCTCTTTTCTTAGAAGATGAAACAATAAATAAGAAGATTTGGTGATGGAGCTGAAATGATAACCTAGTTCTCCTGATTTCCAAACTGGTATTGTTTCAATCATGCTGCACTGCTTTTCATTATGTGGTGTTGGTGATGAATAGACATATTGTATCTGTCTTGTAAAGAGCCAGATTGAAGGAACGAATCTTCTTATCCATGGAATTTGGTGTGCTCAGTCCCCCAGGCTGGAGCAACAATCTCTTTGCTTTATGATGATGGCATTCATTGTGGATGCAAAGGACTTCAGGGAGATTAACCTTCCCCTTTGGCAATTGGTTCCTTATTCCTCTGGAGGAGGAAATCCCTTTATTTTTTTATGAGTTTCTAGATTTATGTTGCATGCTGACACAGGAATAAGCTTGTTTGACACCAAAAAGCAAGGAATGCGTAAGGGGCTGTGAATGGAATGTGACTATAGAAAAAATGGTGAATTTAATAAACTCAAAGGAAGTTAAGCAAAATAAATAAAAATTGTTCCATATTTTTACATGAAGAAAAGAGAACCAGAAATATAAACCTCATAAACAATCAAGAAAGGGTATTAAATCTACCATTTCCTTTCCTCCCTTCTCATTACAAGAAAAAGCACTGGGTATTGCTGAGTTTGATTCCCAGCTGCCCTATTTCTTACATAGTTGACCTTTGCTAAATTACTTAACCTTTAGCCTTTAGTATCCACATCTATAAAATTAAAGAATTGGATTAGATGACTTCCACAATCCCTTTTAACTCTGGATCTATGATTCCACGGTCTTCCCACAACATTTATGTACCCATAAGTATGGAGGCTAATCTTTGTCTAATTTGTTTAGTGCCTAATTTGTTTAGAGGCAGTGTTGCCCAGTGAATACAGTATTTCAGAAAGTATAAAACTGGGGAAGTGCAAGCTTCTAAAAGACAGGAACTGGTTTCTGGATTTTGTTTTGATTTTTAATTTTTCTTCCTTCCTTCCTTCCTTCCTTCCTTCCTTCCTTCCTTCCTTCCTTCCTTCCTTCCTTCCTTCCTTCCTTCCTTCCTTCCTTCCTTCCTTCCTTCCTTCCTTCCTTCCTTCCTTCCTTCCTTCCTTCTTTCTTTTCTTGCAGTTGGGGTTAAGTGACTTGCCCAGGTTCATACAGCTAGAAAGTGTTAAGTGTCTGAGGTCAGATTTGAACTCAGGTCCTCCTGACTTCAGGACTGATGCTCTATCTACTGTACCACCTCGCTGCCTCCTGATTTTTAATATTCAGTTATTGAAATAATGTGTAGCATGCAGTAGGTGCTTAAGAAATGCTTGTTGAGTCATTGATCACTTTTCATGGTGTCTTTTCTGACAAATAGATGTTGACAGGAGTGCGAAATGTGGTTGTTATGACCAACTCCCTTCTGAGGAGTCAATGTTAGACAGCACTTGTTCTGCAATTTATAGTTTAATGAGTCACAGACAGGATTGAATTCAGGTTTTCCTGGCTATAAGACCAGATCTCCAGCTATTATGTAACACTCCCTCCCATGAATCTGTCCATTGCCCTGTGGGTCATCTATATCTTTAATTTCTCTGAAACTATGGTGTTCCCAGAATTTTAGTCCTTTCATTACTAGAACTCTGGTTCTAAGGGCTATGCCTCCCTGATTGGTGAGTATATTACATGGCTTACGATAGCTACACTAAGGTTCTTAGTAATATTTTTTAGTGAATAAAACACAAAAGTTTCAAAAGAAACTAGATATATTAAAATATAGTTATCTATTTATCTGTCCAGATAAATAGATAACTATATTTTAATATAAACAAAAGTTTCAAAAGAAACTAGATATATTAAAATATAGTTATCTATTTATAGATAACTATATTTTATATAACTATATATAACTAAATATAACTATATTTTTTATTATCTATTTATAGATAAATCTGGACAGATTAATAGATAACTATATTTTAATATATCTAGTTTCTTTTGAAACTTTTGTGTTTTATTTAGGCATGCCAGTCCTATATCCTAGAATGTAATCTTCTATTAAAACTGCCTTTCTTAGACACAATTCAGATACCACTTTATCTATTAAGCTCCAACTTTGCCAGATAAAAACGTCATTTTCTTTCTCAAACATTCCTGAAATATGTTGTATGCATTTTTCCTTCATTCTCTATCATTTATAGAATCTATTCACAAGAACATTCATATTAAACAGGGTAATTTTGTTCAGCTTGCATAGTACAAGATTCAGAGTTAGGAGGTCTACCATTTACTTCCTGTATGATTCTGGGCAAATGATTACCTTGCTAGACTATAGTTTCCTTATCTTTAAAATGAGCATCTTGGATTAGATGACTTCTAAGATTCCTTCTAGCTCTAAATCTCTGGTTCAACGAAAAGTACTTCACAATTTTCTAAATTCAATCTGACTCATCTTCTTCTCTTCTATCCTGTGCTCAAATGATTATTCACTTCTAGTGCCTCTCTCATCTATTCATATTGACTTCATAGCTTAGCTATGCAACTATATAACAATTTCTGGACAGTAGGCGTTTTTCAACCATTTTGTTTTTCCAGGATGCATTATTGAGCTGATCACTTTTGAGTAATCATAGATCTTATTAAAAAAACAAAAAAACAAAAACAAAAACTCTCTAGTGTTCTGTGATTTGGTACAATCATTGAAAAAATCATTCCTCTTCTTCATATCTATTTCAAGGATACCATGAGTATACTTTCTGAATATGAGCTCAGAAAGATGTAATAAAGTTGAAAAAGTAGGCGTTTGAGTTAGTAGTTTTTGGTGTTTTCCCAAGAAGAAATAAGAGAGGCAGCTAAGTGGCCCAATGGATGAAGTGTTAGACTTGGAGTGTGTAAGACCTGAATTCAAATCTTACTTTAGGCATTTATTAGATATGTGATCCTAGACAAAAATTCTTAACTTATCAACCTCAGTTTTCTCAATTGTAAAATGGTGATAGTAATATTACTTAGGGCAATAATATAATATCACCTACATCCTAGGATTATTTTGAGGATAAACTGAAATAATATTTTAAGTGCTTTGCAGGCACTATAGAAACAGTAGCTATTATAATTATTTTTATTATTGAGCTTTTTGGGTGTACATATCATTTATATATATTACCTGAGTTATCTTGTAAAAAGTTCCCTCTATGCTTCCAAGAATGTGTTAATTGTCTTCAGAATATATTTCCTTAGGCAGAATGTGCTCAATCTTGTTGAACTGCTTTTTCTTCTTTGCTTTGTGTGTTTATATCCCAGAAAAAAGTCCAGTAGGATTGAGCTTACTACAGGTGGAGATTGTTTAACTTTTTATAAATGATATCCCTAGTGCTTAGCACTATGCTTGGCAAAGTAGCAGGCAGTGAATATCAATTGATTGTCTTGATAGAGATTTCAACTTTTTTATATTGTACTCCAGGTGATTGAGGTATTAAAATGTGGTACTTTCTATATCACTGATGATGAAAATAGTTAATTAGAGGCATGCTAGAAAATTTCTTCCATTATATATCTCTTTATTATCCTACTGATTTTATCTATCAATGTTCTTAGGATGATATGGTTCATTAGGGTTACATGTCAAGTTTTCAGTAGATTTGTTTCTAACATGTTTCACTATTTTATGAATAGTGATGGTCTTTAGACATTCTCTTTTTTCAGAAAGTATTTTTAATTGAAAAATTTTCCAAACCTATGCAAAGATAATTTTTCAACATTGACTCTTGAAAAACCTTGTATTCCAATTTCCCCCTTCCTCCCACCCCCTCTCCTAGATGCCACATAATCCAATATATGTTAAGCATGGTAAAATATATGTTAAATCTAATATAGGCATACATATTAATACAATTATCTTGCTGCACAAGAAAAATCAGATCAAAAAGTAAAAAAAATGAGAAAAAATAAAATTCAAGCAAACCACAACAAAAAGAGTGAAAATGCTATGTTGTAATCTATACCTCAGTTCCTACAGTCTTCTTTCTGGGTACAGATGGATCTCATCATCATAAGATCATTGGAACTGGCCTGAATCATTTCATTGTTAAAAAGGGCTACATTCATTAGAATTGATCATCATATAATTTTTTTGTCATATACAATGATCTCCTGGTTCTTCTTATTTCACTTAGCATCAGTTCATGTAAATCTTTCCAGGGCTCTCTGAAATCATCCTCCTGATTATTTGTTACAGAACAATAATATTCCATAACATCCATATATCATAACTTATTCAACCATTTGCCAATTGATGGACATCCACTCAGTTTCCAGTTTTTTTTCTTTTTTTTTTTTTACCACTACAAAAAAACTGCCACAAATATTTCTGCACATGTGGATCCCTTTCCTTCCTTTAAGATATCTTTGGGATATAAGTTCAGTAGAAACACGCTGGATCAAAGGGTATGGACAGTTTGATAACCCTTTGGCCATAGATCCAAATTGCTCTTCAGAATGGTTAGATTCTTCCACCAACAATGCATCAGTGTCCCAGTTTTCCCATATCCCCTCCAACATTCATCATTATCTTTTCCTGTCATCTTAGCCAATCTGAGAAGTATGTAGTGGTATCTCAGAGTTGTCTTAATTTGTATTTCTCTGTTAAGTAGTGATTTAGCACCTTTTCATATGACTTGAAATGGTTTCAATTTCTTCATCTGAAAATCAGACATTCTCTTTTAACATGGTTTTAAAATAAATTTGCATTCTCAATTGATGTTCTCATCTGCCACCTTTTTTTCTACTTGGAAATTAAATTACTTCTGAGTTGACCAAGGTAATTTCCAAACTCTCTGAGTCTGCTCTTTGTGATGACTATATAAGAAATAATGATATGGACAATATGTTTGCCCTTTTTCTATTTCATGTATACCACATCTTGTAACTGCTTCCTCATTGGATTCTTCCTTTCTTCTACTTCTGTTTATATTATTATCTTTCTAGTTTGAATCCTCAACATGTCATTAATGGATTAATGCAACAGCTTTCTTTTTGAAGTTCTTGTTATTAATTATTTTCTATTTCTTTCTAACTCTTCCTGTTCTCAAGCTTTCCTGCTTACTATGCATAGGGAATCATCTCCAAATACTACTTTCATGGTATTACTTTTTTGGTTTGGAGTGAAAGTGGTTCCCAAATGCTTGTTGGCTTAATTCCAAACTTTCTCCTGTGGCTCCACCCTATCTAAACTTATCTTTCATTACTCTCTGTCTTGAACTTTGTACTCCCAGAAGGCCAGATTCCACATCACCCCCACATATACCAGTCTGAATTTTACCACTGGGCTTTTGAACACAGTGTTCTTACCTGGAATGTCCTATTCTCATGCCTCTCATAATTAAAATCCAATACTTCCTGCTAAGCCAAGTTCAAAGTTTTCTTCTCCACAAAGCCTTTTCAAAACAATCATAGTCTATATTGCCCTTTTTCTTACTCAGAATTTTTTTTCTTTATCTCAAAAGTGCTTAATAAGTGTTTGTTGAATGAATGAACTTTTAATCAATTTTATTCCCCTGGGAGATTTTGAAATCACTAGTTAGCTTTTCCAATTGGTTCATTGTCATGTTCCAGCTAAAGAGTTGTTGTATTCAGGATGGGAAAGAAGTTGATCTGTGGAGGAGAAATGCAGCAGCTGCTGCCAACAAGCCTACCAAACACACCAGAATTTTTCCCATTCAGAAACTTCTGTAGATAGCATATTAAAGTAGGGAATGCCTGAATCTCTGGGCTGGTATTTTTCTATTGACTGCCATCCTCTAGACACATGCTAGTTTGTCAATGCCTTTTATACAATGCATAAAATAATATGTTTTGAGGGAATGAATTAATTGCATAGCTTTAATAGAATTCTATCATAGGGTTACCTGTTCATTTTTGTGATAAGTAGTTGGAAGAAATACTGTTCAAGGACTTCATTTGCACACTCTCTGACAATTAATGGAATAATACACTTGAAAAGATGAATCTTTACCTGGAATGTCCTGAAAAATACAATTTTTAATCTAGGAATTGAAATAAAAATTGCAGGATTTTTCTGGGACTAGCTAATTTTAATCATATTTTGACATTGGGTGAAGTTTGGTTCCAGGATGGTTAATTCAATTCATGGATTGCCTTTTCATTCTGTTTAACATATACCATAAACCTGTGGTCAACTCTAGAAAGGCAGCATGACAACACAGAAAAGTGGCTAGGTTTGGATTATATAACTTGGGTTTAAATCCTAGTTCTGCCATCTAATAGGCAAGTAAATTAACCTCTCCACACTTCAGATTCCTTAATTATAAAATGAAGGAGGTTGGAGATTCTCTCAAAGCTCTTCTAAATTTCAAAGGCAAGAGAAAATTTACTTGAGTATCCATAGTACAAGTGATAACAGAGGCATCAACAGCAATTTGTTTCAGAGTTTTCTGAACCTCCCTTTAGTCTTTTTTTGGAGGACAAAGTGTTGTAGAAGGAAAGACAGTGAACTTGAAGTCACAGGACCTGCTTTGAGGCTTTCACTACTTGTCCAATATAGATTCAGAACTAGAGAAGTCCTAAGGGGGCAGTTAATTTAAGCCATTTATTTCATAAAGGACCTCTAAGTCAGACAGGTAGCCAGTAAGAAGACTGGGAATGGAACACAAGTATTCTAGATCAGAGGTTCTTAAATTTTTTCCAGTCATGACTCTTTAATGCCCGAGAAATATGCCCCTGGCATATAAAATAGATATACAAATTAAATTTTTACTGATAATAAATCATAAAAAATTATTTTAAAATACATGTTATTTATTAAAGAAATCAAATTTACATATTAGTGAGATGGATGCGCATTTTTTGACATAAAAATTTTTATTTTTACATAAAGAACTAAATCTTGGAAGAATATTTGATATCTTTTACTGTTGCCAAATTTTTGTAACCCCCACATTGTTACATGACCCCCATATCTAATCCATATGACTCAGTTTAAGAAGTTTTGTTCTAGGTTATAAATATAATACTTTTTCTACTCTATTATTAGGGATGGTTCTGCATGATATGGCCTGCACTAAACTGCATTTTTCTTTCATTCTGGTGACATATCTCAGGGGTTGTTCATTTTGCCCTGTATCAGCAACCTATTGTTTGCTGATATATATGTGATTATTCCCTTCACAAGTACATTCCAGAAATATATTTCCTCATTCAATCCCCTCCAAAGAGCAACTTCAACAAACCTACAGAAAAGACAGGCAGAACCCCCGTGAGGTCAGATCAAGTTAAGTAGAGACAGGATTAGGATTTCTGGGTTCTGGTTCCAGTCCTGCTAACCATGATATGGGGTAATCTTGGTATGAGCTGCTTCTCAAATTCATGCTTACTTGAACATTCAAAAGGAATTATAAATAAAATGAAGTAATTTTTTAAAGACTTGATCCTAATGCTTTTTCTATTGTTTCTTAGAAAGACCTACAGATGGAATACTGGTGGAGAAAAACATAAAGGAAGGGCTTATTGTGTAGCCTCCCTTTGAACACAAAAGCAAAGAAGTTGTGGATAGCAAGTGGATAAGAAAAAAATAACTAGCAGCAAATCTTAGATTTGCAACTATATTCTACATGGGCCTGGCCTTTTTTCATTGTAAATTGGCAGTTGGATTAGTGCATTAACTATATCCAGCATCTGAGAATTCCTATAGTGCTATAGAATCATGATGTGGCTTGAAAAAAAAATGAATGGATTTTTCATGTCTTGAGATTTAGATTTTGGAATGACTTTCTCACCCAGAAAATTCAATTCACACATTTTACATTTACTTATATTTTCAGGGTACAGAAGGCAGGAGAAATGGAATGCAACCAAACCTCCTAAGGATGATCACTTGAAAAATGAGGTAAATTGGAAGCATCCTTCTTTTAACAGTGTCCTTTGAGGCCTAGAAATTCATGTAGATAGTAAATGCTGCATTAGGTATGACTGACAAATATCCAGCATCTTTAATTACTGTGCGCCACAGGCCGGGAAATCAGAATAATGAAGATTATTATTCACCTCAAGAGAGCAGCAAAGTAGCCATACGGGTATAATTAGGAGCTTACCTAAATATATAACTTTGTTTAGGTCTCCAGTGTTACAAGCTTTCACCATCCCATTAATTTGCAAAATGATGGAGCGCTCTGCCATGTTTTTTTAAGGAGCTACTTTGTCTGACTGCCTCAGGTAGCTTTCTTTGGTAGAAGCCTGGTCAGGAATTATAAAACACACCTGCTTTTGTTTTTGTTAGATGGAGGCCAACATAAGCAAATTTTTTTGCCATTTTTCTTTTGGTTCTCAAGGTAAGCTAAATGCTTGATGAAACTAATTTGTTAAGTTTTGTTGAGGTCCTTAATGAGAAAGAATGAAGTTCGAAAATCATAGATGGTCAAGGAAGGATTAGTTGGCAAAGAACAGGGCTGAGAGAGTTCAACATTACCACTGACCTAGCACTTTGAAAGATTACTGAACTTTTTGGCTTAACTGTGGTAACAACAGATCATATGGATACTGAGTGGACACAATCAATGTCTGCAGAGTGCTTCAAGCAATACATGTTGTTTTGTCTTTCCCAGGTCTCATTTTAAAACAGCCATTTTTAGTTTCCTACTGTATCTGAACTTATCTTCATTCTGATTTATATGTTTACACTGGATTCAGATGGTTCTGGAGGAGAGAGTGAGACTTTTGACTTTGCACAGCCCTCCGACACTTAAATCCAATTCACTTGCAAGTCATGGCATCACCTTTCTGATGTTACTGGTTCTCTTTGAGAAAAAAAAAAAAAGACAAACAACACTTTGTGAAATGTAGTAGTTGCCCCCACTGGGGACCCAACTTGCCAGTTCCTCCCTCCCTCCCTTCCTTCCTCCCTTCTTCCCTTCTTTCCTCCCTCCCTTCCTCTCTTCTTTCCTCCCTCCCTTACTCCCTTCCTCTTCTCTTCCTCCCTCCCTTGCTCCCTTCCTTCCTCCCTTCCTCCCTTCCTCCCTTTCTTCTTTCCTTTCTCTTCCTCCCTCCTTTCCTTCTTCACTAATCTCATTATTTTCAAATCTTCTTAACTCTTAACTCTTCTTAACTCTTAGGCCTGACTATTCACTATGCAATTCCTTTTCAAGCAAAACTGGGCCAAAAAAAAAAAAAAAAAAAAAAAAAGAAAGAAAGAAAAAAGGAATGGATTGTTCTTTGCTCTATTTTCAAGCATGAACTTGGTCATTCTATGTACTGTCCCAATGGCATTTAGTCAAGATATCATAAAACATCTTGTCCATCTTAACATATTCCATTGAATTCCAATTGAGATTCCAAATCTCAATAACACATTCTATTTCTTAGCCAGTACCAGATTGCTTTGATAATTATTGCCTCAGAATATAATTTAAGATCTGATATTGCTAAATCTTTCTCCTGTACATTTTTTCATTAGTTCCTTTGATATTCTTAACTTTTTGTTTTTCCAAATGAATTTTGTCATTATCTTTCTAATCCAGTAAAATAAATCTTTTGGTAATGTAAAGTAGTTGAGGTAAAATTGTAATTTTAAAAATTACATTTAAAAATTATATTATCCTTGCCTATCCACAAACATTCAAAGTTAGAGTAGGATGGGACTTTAGAAGCCCTGTACTCTAAACTTCTTATTTTATAGATGAGGAAACTGAGTTTGTGACTTGCCTAAGATCACAAGAATAATAATCCTTAGAGGTAGAATTTTAAGTCAAGTCCCAGAACTCCAGTGTTAATCCTCATTTCACTGTACCCACAATTCTTCCTACAGGCACAATAAACCTCCAGTTCTGTCAGAAACAAGGTACCCATGTATTCCCCACAGAGGAAGTGGGAGAGAGGAGAAGCCCTATTCTTGGTTCCAAGTTAGATTGGTTATATTATTACTGCTGCTATTTCCTGATAATCAACTTTATGGATTTTGGTGAGAATTCAATATTTATATAATATTTTCAAGGCAACCCTTGGCCAATAGGGCTTGTCAACTACTCAAACCTCTCAAACTACACATATTTTTGTTTTATATTAATGATGAGTATAAATAGACTATTTCTTTATATTTTGTTATCTGACCCCAAGTCCTAGCTCCAACTTTGCCACAGAAGGATACTTGAGGTGATAACAGTTTTAAAGTACAGTATTTGGAAATCTTAGAACAGCTGCCTCTCCCTGCTGAAGAAGGCTGAGTAATGAGATGTGGCCCAGTTTAGCCTTTCAGTGATAGATTGCATAAACCAATAGAGAAACCTTTGCAGAAGATGCCAGAATATATGTTAACCTTTGGTCTAGCAATCTCAGCTACCAAGGACTCAGGAATCATTGGATGTGGAAAAGGGGAGCAGGTCCCTCACCTCCAGGACATGTAGAGAGATTTACCCACAATACAAATGCACAGAGGTTTGTGAGGGTTGCCTAGTTTCCTGAAGCCTGCAGAGTCAGCCAGGAACTGTAATAAATCTTTTCTTAGTTTAACACTGAGCTCTGTTTCTGTTGAGAAAACTGGATAAAAACTTTAGGACCAATGAACTTCAGGAGAAGGATTATTATGTAAAGAACAGGTTAGTAAATTCCCCTTCAGGAATTTCAGTGACTTTTTTCTGAGGCTGAGATTTCTCTTATTTCAGTGGGACATGAAAATGAAACTGCTCCAGTTCAAAGAGATTGTTTCATATCGCAATGCCTAATATCTTACAGCTTAAAGATCTTTGTAAACATTGTCCTCAATTTCTCCCCCACATCTCAACTTTAAAATTCAGTTTTACTCAATGCCTTCCTAGAATAAGTACTTCATATATTTAAAAGTCGTTTTGTACCATGGTTATTTTCCCAGGGCACATTTTCTCCTCCCTACCCTTTGGACAATTTCTTGCAACAAAGAGAAATATTTATACCAGTTTCACATCTGTTGTCCCCCTCTTTTCTCCTGGGAGTAGGGAGATGTGTTTTGTCATCACCTGTTCCAGACTGAGATTTGTCATTGCAATTAATCAGAGATTATAAGTCTTTAATTTTTGTGCTCCTTGTTCAGGCAGAGAAAGGCCACTATTCTCATTTTATGAAGATATTAAAGCATAGTTAACTTCTTTAAGGGTGACTGTGCCACTCATTGCAAACTTTGTCATCTTTCCAGCTTCTTTTTCAATGGACAATTTTTCTTTTTTCTTTTTAACTTTTGGAATAAAAAATATTTTTGAGTCATTTTTTTCTCTTTTTAAAAATTAAATTCAATTTTTTTCATTAAATGAAAATCTACCTTCTCTACCTTCCTCACTTACCTCCAATTTAGAAAGAAAGAAAAGAAAAACTCTTGTTACAAACATTTATAGTCAGGTAAAATAAATTCCCAAGTTGGTCATATCCAAAAAATGTCTACCTTAATCTGTGCTAGTTTACCTCTTATTAAAGAAGTGGATGGGATTTTTCATCATGAGTCCTCCAAAATTGTGGTTGGTCATTATGCTGATAGACTTCTTGAGTCTTTCAATATTGGTTTAGATAGTGGTCTTGTGGACATGAGATGCTTTCTTGTTTTTTGTTTGTTACATGTACAGTGTTACTTCCCCTCTAGGCAATAAGCTCAGCTGGTAAAACTCAGATAGGCAACACTAAGCTGCATCTTAGCACAACTTTGTCATTACTTACTGTACCAATTATGATGCATGCCCTGGTTTTTGTTTTTGTTTTTGTTCTTTAAATAAATCTTTATTTTTAATTTTAAAAACATTTTTATTTAAAGTTTTGAGGTCCCTGCATGAGGATTCTACCTCCCTTCCTTACCCTTCTTTGAGGTGGTGAGTAATCAGATACAGACCATACATGGATATACCCCTTGTGTTGGTACTATTGTCACATAGTCCTCCACATTGGACTAACAAAGATACTTATGAAGTCCCTTAAGAGGAACAAGAACCTGGCCCCAATGCTACAGGCAACACTGATGCACTGAGGCTCAAATATTATTTCCCCAATCTCCTCCCTGCCCCAAATCCCTAAGAATTTTTTAGATTAGACATTCCAAAGTGCCTTGAACTGCTTCTCAAAAACTATGGATCTACAGTGCTTCACCAATCTAACTGTCATTTTCTGGGCCCTTTTAAGCCTATAAATGTCCTTATTAAACTGTGATAACCAGAACTAAATACCATACACTTAAGATGTGTCCTGATTAGAATAAAATACAGACAGATGATCTTGTTTATTACCATAAGCTATACTACACAATGCAGTCCGTGTATGTTTTCATTTTTTTTGTTTGAAACATCATGTTGCAGATTCACATCAAGTTCTCAGATCATTGACAACCCAGATGATTTTCAGATAAATTGCTATATAATCATGCTTTTGTTTATCCTACTCTTAAGGAATTGATTTTTTAATCCATGTACAAAACTTTTCATTTATTTTTACTGAAGTTCATCTTACTGAATTTATCTCAATGTTATCACTGCTGAAGATGTTTTTTGATAGAGAGAACCAGCAGTGAAGTTTTTTTTTTGATAGAGAGAGCATTTATTTAAATTTATGCAATGTAAATAAAATAAAAATGAAGTAGCTAGGTTGCACAATGGATAGAACAATGGGCTCTATATAAAAATTATTATGATTACCTCAATTGATGGTCTATAATCCTTATGTCTAGTCAAATTTGGTTGACTAAATACATTTTCCACTCCTGCACTTTGGGATTCAGACAGTTTCTCTTTCTCTTTCTCTGAAGTAGGAGAAAAAGCAATCATTCACTTACCATTTGCTTTTTTCAGCTTGAGAATTCTCAAGAAAGTACATGATGTAAAAGAAGGAGAATGCGCAAGACTATTGACTGTTACCAGTAACCCTGCCACAGTGGGAAAAGATTGTGCTTCTGTTACAGAAAGATAATTTTGGTAGCTATCTATGATGAAGGCTTATGATGAAAGGCATTGGAGGCAAGAAGAACAATTAGTATTATTGTTATAATTTAGAGGAGATGAGCTAGAGAAGGAATAGATATATTATAGTCCACAGACTAAATCTAGCTTCCTGCTAACCTTTTTGTTTTCTTTTTTGATTTTTACAGTCCTTAAGCTTTACCTCAACATAAAAAATTAAAATCTTTCCTAGTTTTAAGACCTTTTGAAAACAGGTGGGGAAGCTTTGGTCCTGAAGCTTGGTTTGCAGACTCCTAAACTAGATCATATTCACAGTGGAAGTACAAATAAGGGAATGAATGTGAAATACCTTGTGGGGGAAGAAATGACAGGCTATGACAAATGATGGGATGTAAGGAGATGATAGTAAGGCAAAAGAAAGTAAAAAATGACTTTCAAGTCTGGATAAATGAAAATGTGGTAGTCCTTAAAAAATAAAAAAAGTAAAGAAGATAAGGTTTTGAAACAAATATGGTGAATTCATTTTAGCTATGTTGAGACAACATATTTGAAAAAAAAAATTATCCACAGCAGCTCTATATTCTTAAATGTGTTTCTTATCTTTACGCCATTAACATTTCTTAACCCAAATATAGGATTTTATTTTTCCATAATTAAATTTTGTCATATTTGACTTGATCCATTTAAATATCTTGTTCAATTGTTTTCAGTTGTGCTTGACTCTGTGATCCCTTTTCATATTTACTTGGCTAAGATACTACAATGATTTGCTTGTTATTTCTTTCGCCAGCTCATTTTACACCTGAGAAAACTGAGGCCAACAGGGTGCTTGTCCTGGGCCACATAGCTAAAAAGTATCTAAGGACACATTTGAACTCAGGCTTTGTATTCTTATCTCCTGGACCACCTAGCTGCCCCATTTAACTTTAATACTTTAATAAACATTGCTGTTTATTCCCCAATATTCCATTATTAAAAAAGACATAGAGGTTAAGTATCACTAATGGACACAGTGACTATGTCTAAAAGCATTCCTTCATTATGCATCTATCGCCCAAGAGTGGAAAGTTATATTTCATTGTTTGGGGTTGTAATGAGTCATTGCATTGCTTTAAGTTTTTATTTGGCCTATTATTTTGAGATTATGGTTTGTCATGCATTGCAGGAGGCCAGCAAACCAAAATGTGTGGATGAAATTCAGCCTGCTAACTTGTTTTGTGTGATTTGCACTCTAAGAATGGTAAGCTTGTGGGCTGTATAGAAACAGGCAGTAGGCCAGACTTGGCCTGTAAGTCATAGTTTATGAATTTCTGATCTAATGCATTAGCTATTTCTTCAGGTTCATGACATTTTCAAATTTGGTAAGTATTCTTTCATTACAATCATTGACATAACTGCTAACTACAGGAAAGTTCTGCTAAAGACCTTAGTTGGCATACCTACATTAATTATAAACTTCAAATTTCTTAACTTCATGATCTAGCATACCCATGACTCTTTTATGTCCATAGGGCTGTGAAAGAGTTTGGCAAATGCCCTGCAGCAACTAAGGTGTGCTATGTACATGAAGTTCCCCTGATTTATAGTTTGTTGCCACAATTTGAAGGACAGAAGAATTGATCAGTGGGACAGGAAGGTGGCAAATAGTGCCCATAGCACTACAAAGGAATCAGTAGCATCTCTATCACAAGCTTCTGTGAGCAGAGATAGTACAGACCTCTGGGATGGTGGTCTTCTAAATTGCCCTTTATGCTGCAAAATCAACTGTGTTGAAAGGCAAACATGAATGCCAAGGGAAACCTCTTTGGGTCAGATCTGGTAGGGTCACTCTAGAAAGCCTTGTTACCTAAGTGGGTGTCTTTACTTTTGGGTCTGTATTTGTGCCCCTCTAACTTAGTATTATAATTATTCTTATACCTAGGGAGAGCCTTGTGTCTTGAGCTGCTCTGTGAGTTGCTGAAGGTTTTAAGGCACAGTATAAACTAAAGAGTGGGGTGATAATCCTATTATAGTACAAAGTTAGTGATAGTTGTATACTTTATTAACACCTTCCCTCATTCTTTGGTATACATAGGCTAGAGGTCATGGACTCTGACACCCATCTAATAACACTGTCAGAAAAAAAGAAATGAAGTGAATACATTACATCTTTTTCTCTCCTCTCTTCTCCTCCCCTTCTATGCTGTCCTCTCCTCTTCTTTTCTTTCCTCTCTTATCTTCTTTCCTTCTCTTTTCCTCTCCTCTTCTTCCTATTCTTTGTTCTCATCTTTTCTCTCCCTTCCTCTTCAATCTTTTTTTATTTTTTGCTAAGACATTCTTTTTTGTTGTTGTTGTTATTGTTACTAAGACTTATTCTTGATAAACCCATGCTAATTTGTAGTGACTACTTGATTAAAAAAAACTATAGGTTTGGGATTTTACCATCTCTGGTCCTGTAGTGCCTCTTCAATTTTTGATAATTTCTCAGAAATTACCAACAGTGGTTCTATAATTAATTTACCACTTATTTATGTATTTTGGATCGCAGTCCATCCAGGTTTGAAGACCTGAACTTATTGATGCTATTCTTGGTGCTCTCTAACCATCTTCTCACTTGCCTTGTGTTTTAACTTTTTGTTGACTATTGTTGTTCTGATTTTTTCCAGTCTGGAGTTCTAGACAAGATGGCTACCTGATTAGCTGTCAAACTTTCCAGTTTCCACATATTTACTCTAGTAAAAATATGGAGTTTGCACTAGACAAAATAATAATCAAGAATTCTAATGAGAAACTGTACCGATTTCTTTCACATGAGAATTACACAAAAAGTCATTCAGAAGCCTATGGGTAACAGAAAAGGGGATCTTTGACAAAATCACTGTCAGCACAGTTTAGCCTCCAAGGAATTAAATCAGAGATAGAGACTCCTTCTCCAGAGTTCAAAAAAGTAGAGTGCTCCTTTGAAAAAGTATAAGGTAATCAGAAATTCCCAAGAACTTGGAGCTCTTGGGAACTTCAAGGGACAGGAACTAGTAGCTGTTGTGTTATGCCTTTAGCCTAGTCCAGGGGCTCTGAGGTTCTTAATTCTTTGTCTTAAGATTTCAGAAAGTGCCCTGAATATCCAGTACTAAAGGATCCAGGGGCCCTGATACCACAGGATGCTGTATCTCTAGAAACTCAGTGTGAGTTCAAGGAGAGCCTACTCCCCCAACCAAAAGAGCAGCCTTGGTTCAAAGCTTCTAGATCGGGTATAAAAACTTAGAGATGAGCTAGTCTTTCCAGTCTGAAGATAATTTTCCTTAGTATAGAAACAAAAGAAGCAAATTTTGGAAAACTATGTTTTCTCTGTGGACTTTTAGTTAATCTGTACCCATTTGGGTGTTATTTTGTATCTGTGTTATATGTCTTCTTAATCCTCTCAGAGATAAGAATGGATTGATGTTTGAGTTGTATGAACAATAACAAATAAAATAGTTAATTGGCCAATTGGAAAGTATACTGATTGAAATCAGAATTTTAAAACAAGCTTCGGCAAGGTAAAACAGTTTATTGGAAAATCTGTGCTGCATGGGTCTTTGAACTTCAAATAGTATGATAAATATTTCAGTTGACTGTAAAAATGTGGTCTAATAGGAGCAGAATTTGAACTGGAATTCAGCCACTTTTTATGCAATATCAGATTTACATCCAATTCCTAGAAGTCTTAGATGAGTGTGGTTCATATGTCAAAACAATGGGTTTAATTTATCATGCTCTGTAGCATACAACTAGCTTCAGTGTGAATGGATATAGAAAAAAAAATTGTCCTCCATGGGACATCATGTTTCCAATCTTGTGGTATAGCTTGAAAGTTAAAATTCTGGAGGAAACAATGTTAAATGCCTTGAATTGAAATCACTAAAGTACTGAAGGACCAAGGGCATTCTGTTTCCAAAAAAGTCAACATCACCCTGGAAAATGAAAGAAAAATCCAGATTACATTTCTTCTGTTTTCATTTCCCTTTTTAAAAGCATTAAAAAAACACAACTACCTTCTCCCACACATACACCCTGTTGTACAGACAGTTAGCTATGTATTAGCCATACAAAAGCAGTGAATACTCCAAAAAATAATAGTTAGCTTTATTTCTTTTGGGATGCATATGAATTTCTAGCTAATTTTGCTTTAGCTAATGGTTGAATCAGTTTGCATACATTCTGTGACCTTTTAAGGAGACATCCCAGACAGACAGGGGTGGGGTGGGGAAGTGCAGGAGCAATCCAGTCTGGAATGTTAAATTTCCCAGGGATGAACCACCTGTGGATAACTAATAGTAAATTACAGATTAAGATAAATCAGCATTGTTTTTCTTCTTGTCAAATA
This sequence comes from Sminthopsis crassicaudata, assembly GCF_048593235.1. Taxonomy (NCBI): domain Eukaryota; kingdom Metazoa; phylum Chordata; class Mammalia; order Dasyuromorphia; family Dasyuridae; genus Sminthopsis; species Sminthopsis crassicaudata. Next base: position 168,358,744 of record NC_133619.1, on the reverse strand, counting down.
AGTACCCAAGACCTGATGCCTTATGATAGATAGGATGTGATCTTGTTGACAGTTTGGTACTTAGGGAAAAGGTTGATATCATAGAGAAAGCTATACTAGATATATAATGCCTTTCTTTCTCTCCCTTTTTGCTGAGCACTTAAAAAAATATATGGGACAGTTGGCCTACTCCATTAGACGTGCTATCTTTCAAATGTCATGTGAAGCTCAGAACTCTGATGACTGACAGCTAGTGAAGGTCACTGGGCAAACTTTCCTAAATGTTAAGGTGTTAGTTAGCCTTGGCTGGGCTTTAGTTTGAGTAACTGTACTCTGTCCAGAATTAAATTCCCTTGCATTTGCAACTGAGGATTCACTTCTTCCCTGCTGCTTGGAACTAATGAGTGATGTTACTAAGCATTCCTGGACAGTGGCTTCATTTCATTCTAGGCTAGTTCTGACTCATTGGATAAAAAAGATCCCAGTAGGAGAGGGTATTACAATTTGTTTTTCAAATTCAATTTTGAAGCTTACTACTTAAGAAATTGGATTTGTAATTTACTTTACTTATTTTCCAGTCAATTTGAAAGTCACATGATACAATTGAAAGTTGAATACTGACTCTGAAGTTAAAGGACATGGATTCTCTTCTGTCACTACCTGTGTGATCTTAAGCAAATTTGCCTCTTTTTCCTAATCTGCAAAATGAGAGATTTAAAATAAATGATTTCTAATGACCCTTTAAGCTTTAGATCTATTATGAATTTATTGAATGGCAAACTTTCATTTGGGACTTTGTGTCTTCCCATAAAGGATATATGTATACCTGTTGGAATCTTTTGAAGTTGTCTGTGATAGAGCCTGCTTCCAACATGAACTATTTGGTTGTTATTGTTGTTGGATGGATTGTAGGTCTTTCCCCCAACATACAAATCAGAAGCATAACCATGATAACCCCTGGTGACAGCTTCATCAGCAGTTACTTTCCTCGAACTAAAGCTTCCAAGAGAGACTCCAAGAAGTAAAAGCTAAAAGTACAGATAGTGAGGAGATATAAGACTTATATTTTTAATCACAAGTTCTTATTCAAGTGATTAAGCACTGAGGGAGGAAACCAGACAGACAAGGAATAAATATCAATTCTTATACCCCTGCCTTATTTCTAAGGGGTTCAATGGTAACCTGTTTTGTGGTTGTGTATGTTTATTCTGAAAAAGACGACATCTGACCAATCTAGTCCTATTTCTCCATTTATGCTGGCAGTAAAAGGAAGCCTGTAGGTACTTTTCCTTACCACTAAAGAGATCCTAAGAGTAAAGAATTAAGAATGAAACTGAGTGGGGTTTTTCTTTTCCTCCAAGATGTGACCATCTTGGGGCAAGGTCCAATGCTTTCAAGTATGGAGAGTGATCATAATATAAATAGTCCAGCTAAATTAGGGAGGTCCAAGGGGAGGTCTAAGTTACTAAAAACCCTAGGAATTGTATTTTTTTCAAGGGTGGAAAGAAATTATTGAACAGTCAGAACCAGAGGATGTCTATTTTCTTTCTATAATAAAAGTGTGAAGAATATCTTGAGAAGAAGAAGAGAGGAAGGAAGCAACAGGTTTGGTATTTGTTTTTCCTTAATCCCAGTAGGGTTAGGGCAATTAATTGGTGGTAGAGTCACCTGCAGTTACTATCCCCATTCTCAACCTTCAGCTTTATGCTAAGAAAGGTCATTTTCTTTTGTGTGGCTTTCAGACCTGTCTTGTACCCTCATGCCATCAATAAAGAGATGTAAAAAAAGCAAAGGACAGAGTAAACTAAAGATTTTTATAAGAAAAATGTGACTTGAGGCCCTTCACAGGCTAACCAGTCCAAGCCTTAAGATGAATTGTTATAAATATGATCATAAATCTAGAGTTAAAAAGGACCTCAAAGATCATCCAATTCAACCTTTTCATTTTACAGATGAGGCAACTGAGTTTCAAGGTTTTATATATATCTATATCTTTTGATACTTATATATATATATATGTATATAATAAGCATTATATCAAGGTTTTATATATATATCTATATATATCTTCTGATGCTTATATATATGTATAGGCATTATATATATGTATAAGCATTATATATATGTATAAGCATTATATATATATGTATAAGCATTATATATGTATAAACATTATATATATGTATAAGCATTATATATATGCATAAGCATTTTATATATATACACACACATATATATGTGTATATATATAAAATGCTTATATATATAAAATATATATATATAAAGCATCACAAGAACATGAAATGGGACTCTCTGACCCCAGAAACAAGTTATATTCAAGTTCTTTAGAGGAGAAATTCTTTTGGTCCAAGAGATAGAAACTTTAGGGTGGTGGTTTATCAAGGATAGCCAAAGAATAGCAAAGCAAGGGAAGATATGTTTTTGAGAATGTCATGGAGATTCCTGTTTTAAACATAGATGTTATGTGGCATCACAATCCTGCCAATCACCTACATCTATGCCTACAATCTCAGTGTCACTCTTGGCTCTTTACTCTCATTTATTAAATTGCTGAATCTTGGTTTTCCTAGCTTAATTTCCTCTCCAGACTTCTGATTTACCTCCTTGTCAGATTAGTAGAGGAGGCAAATGAAGAAATTTCCATTTCAACTTCACTCACTCTCCAGATATCTTGTCTATTCACCCACCTTTTTCTTATTACTCATCAACTCCCTATTATCTCTAGGATCAAATATTAACTGCTCAGCTTTGTCTTTAAACCTTTACCTAACCTTTAAATCTTTACCTTAGCCCCCAATCTGCTTTTCCCACTATATTTTTTAACATTATTTCCTTCTACCTATAATCTAGGCAGACTATCTTTTCTCTGTTCCTTAAACATGGCACTCTATCTTCTGCCTCTATGTCTATGCTCTCTGTCCCTCATGTCTAGAATCTTCTACCTCCTTATGACTATCTTTCAAAATTCTTATTTTCCTTCAAGCAACACCTTTTACATTATATTTCTTCCTGATTCTCTGTTGAAAGTACTATTTTTCTTCTTCTCACACTCTCCATCATTTAAAATTAATTTTGTATCTGCATCTACTTTCTATATATCTCTATATGCATATAATATATTAAAAAGACAGTTGCCCTATGTGTGTTTTGACATATGTAAAAAAGGACAAGTATTCCATCTATATGAGATATAAATGGCAGCCTCAAGTATATAAAGTACAATTATTTTGTTTTTTTAATTTTAAATTTTTTTATTTTTACAAAAATTTTATGCATAGGTAATTTTCCAGCATTGACAATTGCAAAACTTTTTGTTTCAACTTTTCCCCTCCTTCTCCCCATCTCTTCCCCCAGATGGCAGGTTAACCAATACATGTTTAATATGTGAAAGTATAAATTAAATAAAATATATGTATACATGTCCAAACAGTTATTTTGCTGTACAAAAAGAATCAGACTTTGAAATAGTGTACAATTAGCTTGTGAAGGAAGTAAAAAATGTAGGCGGACAAAAATAGAGGGATTGGGAATTCTATGTAGTGGTTCATAGTTATCTCCCAGAGTTCTTTTGCTGGGTGTAGCTGGTTTAGTTCATTACTGCTCTATTGGAATTGATTTGGTTTATCTCATTGTTGGAGAGGGCCTCATCCATTAAATGTATATATTTATGAAACACAAATATATTTACATTACTTTTATGAACATTTAATGGGACCCTTTCTCTCTTCTCCCCCCACCAAAAAAAAATCTACTTTAGAAATGTGTGGATATACTCTATTTACCTTCAATGAATTGTGTGGAACCACTGTGGGACTTCTGGCCATGTCCTGATCCATTGCTGAGTCAGGAAAGCTAATGACATTGGATTCCACACTTAATAGAAGAAATGGAGTTTTTGGGTGGCAATCTCTCTTGGATGTTATCAAGTTGTGACCTCAGCAAAGGGAGAAAACAACTCTTTTCCACTCTAGTAAAATTGTGGCTTGGGTTTCTCATGTGGAAAACTCAATCAGTACAGTTTGTACTGGAGCCTATGTGTTTTTATCTGTTAGCACAAATCTTGAGACCATTGTAAAGGTATGGAGTTATATCAAGCAGATAGTATTTTTCCCTTCCCATATCTCAGGCAGTAGTAGGAAGAGAGTGACTAACCAGATGAAAATTGTTTTGAAACAAAAGAGTTGGCAGACAGAGGCCACTGGAAAAATTAATGAGCTTAATCAGACAATGGCAACCAAGTTGAAATGTAATATGGTTAATCTTCAATATTTTTGAAACCATGTCTATCTCAATAAAGTCTGAATATCCCCTTCTCAGCTGATTATACTAGTATTAAGATGTTAAACTACCGAATTCCATTCTAATCATTTTGTAAAGCATGTTGTGATTCCTTTACCCTTAGTAGTCTCTCTCTATTTTTTAAAATAAGGGTATAAAATATTTGTCTTTAAAATATTTGTCTTACATTAGATTCAGTGTTGTACATTGGTTATTTAAAAAAAAACTACCACTTTCTCATTTTCCACTATCTCTAGAGTCAGAAACAATCTTCAGGATGCTGAGGGGGTGGCAATGAGTAACACTCCCACTGGGAAAACAGGCAACCCCCAAAGTAAATCCAGAATAGTACAGCGTGGCTAGGTACGCAACATGTAGGGGCACGAATTATACTCTATGTCTTTTCTTGTGAATATCAGTCACAATACCATATTCTGTATTAGACATAAAAACATATAATAAACAATATATAATAATTTTCTGCTTACATGTTCTCTTGTTTATGGAAAATTTGCACTTGCTTACACTTACATATTAATATTCCTCCCTTATTTATGGAATTTCCATAGAGTAGAAATATCCCCTCTTTCCTACTTTCTCCAAACCCCTTGGCTTATGCTGAATCATACATAGATATATTTCTAGTTTCTTTCTAAAAGATCAAAACATTTTTCTAAATCTCTATTTTATGTTGTCATTAATCACATAGGACAGGGATATTATAGCTGCTGGATTTTCTGTTTATAGTTTCATACAGGACTTAAATGACAGTTTGAATTGGTAGAAAACCAAATTGGAAGTAAAACAGAACAAAACAGTACTGTTCTCTATAGTTTGAACCAGAGTTCAAACCTCTTTCATATCTTTTGCCTTTTTCTTTTTTAATTAAATAGAAAACAATATAATAGAACAAATATCATTATTTTTGAATGCCATTGTCTGGTTGTAGGGGAAGAGGAGAGTCTTCTTCTAGATATTAGATGTATTCAAGAGAAGCAAACAATTTTTTCCCCTGTGGTACTCAAATTGGAGAATGAATATTTCTCTCATAGCTTCATCTTCTCCACCATCTCTAAAGCCAAGTTCAAAAAGATATATTAAAAGTGGTGAACTCTGGGTTAGATTCTATACTTTTCTTAATGAATTTGACTTCTCCAAAGCAACATTGTTTGAGTATGGATCTCAGGAAACCAGGGTTATATGTATCTGTTGCCTCCCCAAGCTACAACTCTTTGAAGATAGGGTCTATTTTCACTTATATTTTTATGTCCTCATATGCCTACTGAGCATATAGAATATGCTCAATAAATATTTGTTAATTGATTGAAGCAGTGAGAATTTCTGAATTTGAAGTTTCAGAATTCTGGAATTCTGACTTCTATCAGATTAGGAAACTTTATGAAAATTCTTCATGTAGAGAAAGAAGGATCAAGCAAGTGGATCCCAAAGATGAACAGTTAAAACCTACAACATGGGGGAACAAAGGATATGGGCTTCAAATCCTTCTATTAATGTATATTATTTAGATGTTGTGGGTCCAAGGGAATTCAGTTATTTATCTTCTAGTCCAACATTGCCCTTCTGGAGGGATATCATTTATAGAATATTAATTTGTTTTTTTTAAACCTGTGGAGAATAGAACTGAGCAGAATTAGGAGAAATATATTAATCTCTTTTTTGTGTCTATAGGCTTGTTCAAGTCCTTCGTGTTTTCTATGTATCTATGGTATAGAATAAAAATTGTTTATATTCAATGTAGATGTTAGAATGAAATCTGGGTGACTCATATTTCTGAATATTTATAAAAGTCTTTTTCAAAAATTGCTTTAAATAGATAATAAAGCCAAAAAGTGAATGACATTTGGGGGGAATGGGAGCCCATGTTTTGGATCTAGAACCTATCACTCTAGAGCTTTGGGGAGTGGGTTACAGATTAAACATATTACATAGGTTTAAATAAATATATTGTATAGGCTATTATGTGGGTTTCTTTTTTTCTTTTTGAGGATACCATCATCTGAGAATATAACAACAACAAACAAAAACACAATAAAACAGCTAATGGGTAGAAATAAATATGATTTCTACAAAAATAAACAAAAGCTACTAGGAATAATCTTTATTTTTTTAAAGGGCAAGATAAATGACATCTCATTTTGGCTTAATCATTTAAATTCAAAATATGCAACATTTGTCTTAGTGATTTTTATTTTTGAGACTAATTCACCCAGGGGATATGCTTTTGCAATAGGATTTAATGGTCAGTAATAAATGAGCAATAGGGGAAACAACAGTTTTATAGCTTTTTGTGAAAGGCAAAAAAAATTAATACCCTTTCTCTAACCTCTTCCCCTTTTCCCTTCTTCTCCCCTTTATATCATACCTTGTTTTCCCTTGGGAATTCCACTTGGGATTGCTTTAGTTTCCACAAAAAGGAAGATTTATTACGTTAATGTCTTTATGATTTAGTTGTATGTAATCTTATAGGAGACACCAGAGAATATGTTTTTCCCCTTCATATGTGCCATAATTTCCTCTGACATGAACAAGGACTATGTACATGTGGCAAGTGAGCTTATCTTTTCAGGAAGTACAATGTAACATCATTATCCTGTAAAAAAATGTGTACCTAACTTGGGAAAGATGTTTTTGAACCAGAAATGTGAGGTATGAAGACTATAGGTTTCAGCATCTTGAGACTTTTCTACTCTTATTTCAATAAGTCTTAAAATATGTATTACCAAAAGGAATTAATGAAGGGTATATTGGAGCCAGCTTTAATTGATTCACAAAAGCCAATTGTTAAATTCTTAGCATTGAAAAGAGTGTTAACTATGGATGGAGAGATTACATCAAGAGAAAGAACTGATCTTTATCTTCTTCCTTGTATCTCTTCCAAGTTTTAGTCTCTCTGTGTGTGTATGTGTGTGCATATGTGTGCATGTGTTTGTGTGTGTGTTTGTGTGTATAAGTATGGGGACAGGACTTTCCCCTCTTCCCTCTATGATTCCCCTCCCAGTCACAATGGTATCTTGCAGTTACTCTGCAGAGTGTACCAGGTCCAAGGAGTCCAGTCAATTCACCTAACCAGTGGATATATTGGGACTTTAAAGTTTGAAGAGAGCATAAGAAGACATTAGTCTAATAGTTCCAGAGATAAAAATTGTCTTGACCACATGTATTTAATATGTTACCCCCTATTGGAATGTGTGACCATTATTTTCATTATTGTTGTATTTGTGAAAGAATTTGCCTCAGATTTATGAATGAGATGCTTTGACACTATGATTGATATTATAAAATTTCAATAAATGCATTGCTTTGAACCACCTATGTCTACTGCCTGAATGTTAAAGGTATATTTCCCCAATGAGGGCTCATAAAACTATTGCTTTAGTAGTGTGGACTAACAGAATTTCTTCAAACTGTGATAGTTACTTCTTTGGAGACCCAACTTGTAAATGGGAATTGGGGAGGTAATTCAGAGTAGGCAGTCTATATAAATTCAGGTAGTTCAATTTGATAGGTATCTAAGATCCCTTTTCAATTTAAATTTAAGAGTCTGTGACTATTCCACCACATATATTATTTCTTAAATGCATCAACAAAAATAAAATAGTTATTTGACTAATATTGCTGTAAAAAAGAGCATCTTTGTCATAAAATACTTCATGAGATCTTAGAAGTCATCTCATCCAATTCCTTCATTTTGCAGATGAGGAAACTGAGACCTAGGGAGTTAGCAAACTGATAAGATATGAAGTATGCATTTAAGATAAGCTCATGTCTTCTGTGTCAGAACCTATGCTCTTGCCATATAATATTTTCTAAAAGCTTCTGAAAACTGACTTTTGGTAGATTCATTTATTTTTAAACACCCTTTGCCCCCATAAATAGACTGGATGGTATAGTGAAAGGCTAAGACTCTTAATGTCCTTCTCTGGGTTTCATTGTTTGTAAAGGGAAGGGACTGGACTAGATGATCCTTAAATTCCCTTCCTATTTTAAATTCCATGAGAATCAGTAACTTGTACATAAAATTTTTCTAGCAATTTTGTTTTCTTTATGAAAAAAAGCTGATTTGTTCACTACACCTTAAAGACCTCTATGCTGTGGAATTTTGTTTATGCAGCTGTTTCTTGACTCCCCCCCCCCCCATTCCCTTCTATATCCTTACTACAGCTGTGTGTATTCAGGGTTTCATTCATTGTCAACAATGGTAGAATTAATCGTCTGGGAACAAACCTCTGGACAGGGGTTAGTTGTACATCTAGTTGAGCCCTAAATGCCAGAACTTGCAGGGTAAAATATTCTCAGATGATAAAAGATAATTTTCTAAGTCTCCACATGCACTTCTCTCTGGCCTTTTCCAAGCAGGAGGAACAATGCCTGTACAGAACTCCTTGCTTAATGACATCCAAGAAAAATCTACGCTTTGGCAGGACTTTCCCTCAGGATTTTGTGTCCAGGAGTCTATACACCTGTAATTTATTGGTAGCTCCATTTATTAATGATGATGAGTTATGACCAGGCACTAACTGTTCTGCCCATAACAATTATCCATAATCTGACTATTTACAGGCCAGAGTAAATGTCTACTATAGGGTTTATGGATTTAGATTCTCATTCATTTTAGGGAATGCTACTTGGTTATAAGAAAATAAGATTTCTGTAGAATGAATAAATGAATGCTCTACAGGGACCAAATGCTCTACAGGGACCAATTAGACTATGTATTGGTAATCTTTGTTGCTGTTGTTCCTTGTACAAAGAATCTTTTTCTTATAACCTTATAACCTTTTCCAGCTTTCCTGAGAATGGTCTGATACTGGAGCAGTATCTTTTCATCTGTCCAAATAGTACATATTGAGGATAAATCTAGTATGTAGTTCTCTGTGTATAGTTTAAGGTCAATGGAGAGAAGATCTGACTCTTTATGACTGATTCTTTTCCTTCAACAGAAATGAGAATGCTTTAGGACAGACATAGTTTTTTGCCCTTTGAAAATACTGAGGCAGCACCTCAAAATGGACTGGGCACTGTACTTGGAAGGAGAAATACCTGGTTTCAAATCCCATCTAAGGTCCTTACCAGCTATGGATTCAGGAAATTTATTTAACCTCTCTTTGCTTACTTTCTCCATTTGAAAAATGAGGGAAGTTGGACTTTGTGGTCTCTAAAGTCTTCAACTCTAATCCTGTGATCCTTTGATAATAAGATTGAAATGCAAAATAATAAATTTGGGCTATAGAAATGAAAGTACAAGTTAATGAAGACATTTTATGGATTTCAGTTTGGTGGAACTCAGTCTGGTTGACAGTAAAAGCTATCAAAAAACTCTAGTTAAATTGGATTTGTCTTTTGAACTCTCTCTTCTGCTGCTTTAACTCAAGATTCCTAGCTCTAGTCATTTACCTGTACTCGTTTGGCATACAAATAAGTTATGGGGACAAGAATTTAAAAAGTAAGATATAACTTTCCAGATATTGATCTCTGCCTGTGTTCTAAATTCCTGTATTTATTATTCATGCTTGCTCTCATTAACAACAAATACCCTAGGTTTCATTTAAAATTCTTGCCAGCAATAAAGCTTGTTGGCATTCCTACAGGAAAAGTTAACTGGACAGCAACAAATGACAGTCTTCATGTAATATTTCAAAGTGTGGCAAGTACTTTATTTTAATTATCTCATTTGAGTGAAGAATGTTTATTATCCAGACTGTGATATGCATCTGGATGAACAGTCCTATTAACTTCAGTAAATATATCTGGAAGAATCACTGGAGATGACAATGAAAATAATAATAATGATGATGATATAATTACTAACTTTTGCATAGTTATTTTTTTAAATTTGCAAAGTGTTTTACATTTATACATTTTTTGTTTTACTCACAATAACCCTGTGAAGTAGTAAATATTATTATATCCATTTTATGAGTGATGAAACTGAAACAGAGGTTTTTGACCCAATAGGCTTCCATAGCTAGTAAATATCTGAGACTGGTTTTAAGACTACAAGTCCAGTGCTTCATTCATTGCCTCACCATGAACAGGGCCCAAAATTGTGTAGAAAGAAGAAAGCATATTGGGTTTTATCTGGCAAATACATTTTCAAGTATATTTAGGTACAATCTGAAACTAAAGCCCAGTGTTTTTAGCACCAATGAGCTTTGGTGATGTCATATGTCCCTGAATTATAGAACATAACAAATTCAGAAAAATCAAAATTGCTGGTTCTTAAAGGACAATGGAGAGGCAGAGGATGGGTATAAATAGGTTTCATACTATTACCAATCATAGATTGTGTATGAAAAGTATATATAAGATATTACTTAACAGATAGATGAGATGGTCAGGTAAGATGGATGGGCTCATTGTGATACTGGTACTCAAGTAATCTAAAAAGATCTGTAGAAAGGTCTTCAAAACATTAGATAAAGCCCTTGTGGAGAATTTACAGATAGTACACATATATACTAGTCATTTCATAAGATACTAAATTGAGTATGTTTTAATCAACTCCAATTTATAAGATTACAGATTGATTTAGCATATTTAACATGTATTGGACTACATGCCATCTAGAGGAGGGGGTGTGGGGAAGGGATAATTTGGAATAGAAGGCTTTGCAAAGGTCAGTGTTGAAAAATTACCCATGCATATGTTTTATAAATTAAAAGTTTTAATAAATAAATTAATTAATAAAAGATTACAGATTGACCTAAATTTTGAAGTGTAGGAATAAATACTTTATTTATAAAACTTTGCAGTTTTCAAGAGTTACCAATAATTTTTTTAAAAAGAAAGTTTATTTCCTATTTTTATAACTAGACACATTTTGAAAGGAGAAATAATGCTAAGAGTTTTAGTTAAGTACATGGTTCAAAATATCAGTGTTGGCAAGCTGATATTAATGAAGCTTCATAGTTAATAGTTACTAGGATTAGGACCCTGGAATATCATGTAGTCCCATTTACTTATTCTCATATGAGAAAACTGAGAGGTTTATTGAGTTGTGAAAGTCACATAAAAGTAATAATGATGGTTACTATCATTTACACTGTGCTAAAGTTTTCAAAGTAATTCACATCTTTATTGTCTCATTTGCTGAGCTACTTGGGATTCAAATCCAATTCTTACAAACTCAGATTTTGTCCTATTACATAATTTTCAAATGCAATTGTCAACATATTTTTTAAGCAACCATTACATCCTAGATACTGTTCTAAGTGCTGGGGTTGTGAAGGGAAGGGAAAGAAAGAGAAAAGAAGAAAATGGAAAGGAAGAGAAGATCTTATTAAAGATTACTTTTCCTCGGAGAAATAGAATCATAGAATGTTAGAAATATAAAAGGTCTTCATAGAATATGAACAATTTTCAGACAAAGAAATCAAAACTATTTCTAGTTATATAAAAAAAGCTCTAAATCAATATTGATCAGAGAAATACAAGTTAAGCCAACTCTGAGGTACTACTACTCACCTTTCAGATTGGCTAAGATAATAGGAAAATATAATATAAGTGTTGGAGAAGATGTGGAAAAACTGGGACATCAATACATTATTGGTGGAGTTGGAACTGATCCAACCATTTTGGAGAGCAATTTGGAACTATGCCTAAAGGGCTATCAAACTGTTCATATCCTTTGATCCATCAGTGTCTCTAGTAGGCCTGTATCCCAAGAGATCATAAAGAAAGGGAAAAGGACCCACATGTGCAAAAAATATTTATAACATCCCTTTTTGTAGTGGCTAGAAACTGGAAACTGAGTGGATGCCCATCATTTAGGAAATAGCTGAATAAGTTATAGCATATGGATGTTGTGGAGTATTATTGTTCTATAAGAAATGATCAGGAGTCAGATTTCAGAAAGGCCTGGAGAGACTTATATGAACTGATGCTGAGTGAAGTGAGTAGAACCAAGAGAACATTGTAAACAGAAATTGTGTGATGATAAGTTATGTGGGACTTGGCTCTTTTTAGCAATGAATTGATTCAGGACAATTCCAACAAACTTGTGATGGAGAGAGTCATCTTCATCCAGAGAGAGGACTATGCAGATTGAATGTGGATCACAACATACTGCTTTCACCTTTATTGTTGTTATTGTTGTTTTCTTGTTTTTATTTCATTCTCATTTTTTCCCTTTTCGATCAGTTTTTTTTCTTGTGCAGCATGATAAATGTGGAAATATGTATAGAAGAATTGCACATGTTTAACTTATATTGGATTACTTGCTATCTAGGGGAGAGGGTGAAGAGAAGGGAGGGAGAAAAATTTTGAACAAAAGGTTTTGCAAGAATGAATGTTGAAAACTATCTGCATATATTTTGAAAATAAAAGCTATTATTAAAAACAAAGAAATATGAAGGACCTTAAAAGTCATGTATTCCAGTTCCCTCATTTTACAAATGAAAAAATGGAGACAGGATAAATAACTAACTAACCAGATCATAACTTTGAAAAATAAAATTTAAACTCAGGCATTCTGACTCATTCTTCAAGAATAGATATGGAAATAAACTACCTCAATTGTCTGATAACTATACTAAGTTCAGAGAAATAAATGAAGACCATCTAGTTTACCAAAATGTGGAGAATTTGGAGACTGTAATGGTAGAGGGAACCTTTATGCAGGCCCCATACTGATACAAACAAGAGTTTTTAAAAGTATTGAGCCAAGGTAGTTGATACCAATCCCACAATACATTACAGTCCATTGAAAAAAATAAACAGAAGCTAGATTTGGTTATATCATTATGAGAATGATTACACCAACACAAACAAAGCAGTCATCCACTAATGCCAGTGCTAAGTATGCCAAATACCAGGAAAAATAATGTTCTACCAGGTATCTCTCTTCCCTGGAAACAAAAAACAAAACTTCCTCATAGAAACAGGGACATCTAGGAAAAAATTGACTTAACTCCATGGATTCATAGAACTGAGCAGGTCAACCATTATTGTATTTAGACAAGATCTAAAGTTGGCCCTTCAAATAACTTTTCCACTCTATAGTTTATTACCCCCCCAAAAGAAAAACAGTAGGGCAGTTTTTTGTTTCTTTTGTTTTTTTTTTTACATTATGGAAGAGATAATCTTGATATCAACCAGCATTTTATGTTTAACTGAGGGAAATTATAGCCTCTGTAGCCAATTACATGGGATTTGAGTATGAAATTCACCTTCCATTGCTGAAAGAGTATCATTCAGAACAATAACTGGGATGGGGAATCTGACTGAAGATGAGGAGAAATACCATAGTGATGGTGGCTATTTTGCTATCTCATAACAATGTGATATTATCTGCTTAACAATAGTTCTTTTCTGCTGACCATGAAGGAAAGAGAAGGTTTTTTTTTTTTCAATTTTCCATCAAAATGAGGACAAAGTACTAAACACCCTGAAGCTACAAAAGGGATGAACAGCATACTTCAATACATCATGTGGCAGTCGAGGAAATTTGGATCATTTAAGAAGTTAAGTAAGGACAAGGAAGATTCTTTCCACTTGTTAATTCCTTTCAACTCCTGTACTAAAGCCAGTTCCTATTGGATGACACTATGCTCCACCTTCTTTCATCTTACTCCATCTCCCACCTCTTCTTCTCCTCCCTTCCCCCAACTAGTTTCTGTTATGTAAAATTCCTTAGGGTAAAGACACTATCACCTGTCTTGCCTACCAGATCCTATTTCCTCTGACAGGGAATGTAGGTCCCCACACAGCCCACCACTGCTTCGTTTGTGCAGGCAGGACACAGACCTCATTTCCCACTGGTGCTGAAAACAACTTGGAACGCAATTAGCCTTGTCAAGTCTTCTATTGGTATGCCATATATGGTTGCCAGCTTTCCAGGGCAATTCTATAATCCCTAGGGCCTTGCTGCAGGGGCTGCGATTAACAGAGGTGTTTACATGTCTGAAAATGTACCAGGCTATAAATAGAAGCCATTTTCTTAGCATCCTGTGATGCTGGATTTGTTCTTTTCTTTTTCATCTTCTTTCCCACTTGTCAGGTTTAATGAAAAAGAGATGGGGGGTGGGCACCCACCCACTACACAATTTCAGATTGACAGAGTATTCACTGAGCTCCTCAGAAAATCTACAGCATAGCTTCTGGCCTATAAGAAGAAAACAAACTCCAAACAAAACCCACAGCTCTTCTGAGAAACAAAGCAAGCCACTAATCCAATAATGCTAGCAAATTGTTCCTGTGGTTCTTTGGGGCTGTTTCTAGAGGAATATTAAGGAGAATTCCGAGCTGCTCTGATGTATTTAGGGAATAATGCTGAGAACATATCTTTTAGTCTCTGTATCAAGTCGATTTTGTGTTGTCTTAGATTAGAGGATTTCTAGCAAATGAAGAAACTGGGCAGTTAGTATGTGGGTGTTCACTTTAGGAATTGAAAACACTATTCTGATTCGTGCCTCTTTTTTTTCCCACCCTGCTCCTGGGAGGTTCAGAATTATGTCTATTTTATAGATGTTGATTTGTAACTTGTAAAAAATCTATGGAAAAACATTAACTATGCTGGAGAGAATGATCCTGTTAGGGGAGTGCTAGAATTCAAGGTTGCACATAAGGGAGCTGTTTATATTCACTACCCTGAATTGTCCCTTTGACAACTGGTGAAAGTACCCCAAAGAAAATAGTGCTGCTAGAACCTTGAACTCAGCAGGTTTATTCTATGACTAACTCTAACAGAGTTTGTTAAGCCCAGGAATAGCAAGATCTCCAGAGGAGTAGCAATAGTGGCAGTGAGCCCTGACCTTCAGATGGCTCTAATATATAGAACAAATTGGAAGTGTGATTAGTTTCTATCTCACACAGGCAGCCTGCTGGGCCAAACTCATGAGAAAACCTGTATGTAGGTGGGGAAGCAGATACCTATTTTGTATTATTTGAACGGCTACTGAATGATCTTCCAGATCAAATTCATCTCCACAACACAAAGTTTGAGTAGTGAAAAATGCAATGGTCTGGCAAGTCAGGAAACCTCAGTTCTATTTCCCAGTTCCAGCTTTGTATAAAGAACATAAAACCTGATTGGTCTCAGTTTCCTCAGAAATAAAATGAAGAGGTGGAATGAGATTTTCTCTAAGATTTTTTTTTCAGCCCTACCCCATTCTTTGATTCAACTCTACAACTCACTAATATAAAGACTGATTAATTAGAAAACAAGATGGAGTAGTTACCAAAAGGTCTCATTTAAAGTGTGAGTATTTTTTAGCAGATGCAATACTTTCCCATTAACACAGATAAATGTACCTAGATCACGTAGGAGATTCTTAGAGACCCTAAAGTGATGAAATTAAGGCAAGTATACTTAAATTCTGGGTTCTTTCACACACACACACACACAAAATAAAAGTCCTACAGAGTCCACAGAAAGGTTTATGGACAAAGTTCAGAGATTTTTAACTAAAATGGGGAAATAGTAATCTTTATTTTCACTAGTCTATAACTGAAATTTAGTATTTCCTTCCATTAAAAAAGGCAGCAAAAACATTATTATTAGAAGTTTAACCTTTACCAGAATGTTGAGTGTTCTTCATACACACAAACATAGAGACACAGACACAAATACATAGACACAGACAAACACAACTTCCCACAAACATGATTAAAAATTCCCTAGTCTAACCTAAAAATTCAGGGTTAAATATATGGCTAAATTTTTTTCAACTCCAAAAGCATCTTTGATAAAAATAAAAGAATAAAGGACCTTGGTTTAGGGGGACTATAAAAGAGATCTGTGTAGGAAGGAACCTTTAGGACATTAAACTAGAAGGAAAAGTCTTAGACATATATTCCACTTGAAAGTATGAGTATCTCATAACCAGCAATGGGAAAAGTTTAACTAGGAGTGGCTGTTGTGGGAATTAAATAGAAATTAAGTAGATATTATAATGACTAAGGAGACATGGTATTGGAAGCAACAAGATCAGAAAAAAATATGCACCAAAAATCCAAGTAAAAAGGTACTCAGAATCACAGAACTTACTTCAAAAATAAACTTAATGTGTATGAGATGAAGAAAATATGGCTAAAAATATTCCTTTTTAGATTTTAGAGGTCTGCAGACTTTATGTTAGTCAATGGTGATAGAGTAGTGGAAAAGAACTCAAGGTTCAATTATCAGTGGCATAATTAGATAGAGGCCTGGTGTCCTAAATGAAGAAAGTGATGATGTGATTTCACTGTGCCCTGGTAAGATGACATTTACAATTTACCATTCAGGTATGTATACTGCATTTTGAGAACAACACTGATAACATGAAGAGCACCCAGAGAAAAGCAACTGAAATGTTGAAGGAACTCAAGATGATTTAATAAAAACTACTCAACAAAATTTTTTTATGTACTTATCATATGCAAGACTCAGTACTAAGTCTTCTTGACTTTTTACATGAAAGAATAAGCCACTTTTTGTATTCATTGTAAATTGCTTGTCCTCGTTTCAATTTATATTCATTGCTTTTAAAATTTGATCTTGACAATGAGGTTCCTATACAGTTCTGTTTGTCTTTTGAGACATTTTTATCTGCCCCCCCCTTTTTTTTTTAAACTGAAGCTGGGTTTAGGAGTTTTAACTCATGTTTAGCAGATAGGAGATAATTATGCTTCTCTACTTTCTACTCAAAGCATTATCTTGTTCATTCTCATCTTAAATTCTAAGGTAATAAAGTTATATGCTATACTATGTCCTCATAAATTGTTCACATTGCAAAATCTGCCATTAATTCTTCATTTATTCTCATCCCATTTATTAAATAATTTATTTAGAAATTAGAAAAGCTTTTTTTCTTCATAAGCTCTAAATATCAACCCCTCAGTCTCCTTGACATGCAAACCCCAAGTTTACTGAATTTTAAAAAAATATAAACAAGCATTTACAATGTATTAGCTTATAGCCAAAAACACTTCTAAACTATAATTGCTACTGCTAATTCTGTTAACACAATCCAACAATCAGATCTCTCAAGAATATAGCCAAATAATCTCAAGAATTCTCTTTATAATGTTTATTTAGAAATGAATTATAGTCAGTCTCTCAGGAAAGAAGTTCTATACCTTACCCCCCTCTCTCTCCAGATTTGGCAAATAATTCCTGAATAAACTCTTAAAATATTAATATTAGCTTTTATTTTTAAAGCTACATTAATAGTATCCTTATTACTGGATACTGGACAGGCTGTTGGAACTACTATATGATTACTTAGGACAATATTGTCTGTTTTTTTGCTTTGTGAATATTTCATTCCTCTTGAGTTTATCACTTTAAAATATATCAGGAAATGGAATCTTATCTATCCCTCCCTTCTTGAATTATTTGGAATCTGTTCTTTTAATGTTTAAGACTGTATTCTATATTCTACTTGACATTTCCTTCCTTATCTATTACAAATTCTATAATGACATGGTTGGTTTCATTTAAAGTTCTCACCAGTTTAGTAGGCAGAGCACTGTACAAGGAGTTATAAAAATTGAGGTTTGAATACAGCTTCAAACACTCACTATGCATGTAACTCTCATAGTTTCTATTTTACTTGATTGTTTGTAAGAAAATATGTTAAATGAATTGCAAACCTTATTATTCTATTTTTTGAAGGGGGAAGCCACCAGCAAGTCAAATAAAGCATCAGCAATTTGCTTTAGTAGAGAGAGACTTTGCTGAATTGTGGACATGTTTTCTAGAAGAACATACTTTTAAAGAATGTTAACTGCATAATTAGGATTTTATATTTCATCATATAGGTGATGGGGCAGCACTAAATATTTGAGGAGAGAAAAACTCTGATTAAAATGTATTGTTTTAAAAAGTTAATATCATAGGATAAATTATGAAAGGAGAGGAACTGGAAGTAAGAAGTATGAGAAAAGTTGAAAAATGCAGTCTTCAAATTTGTGCATTGTTTATGAGGTTAGAAAGA
The DNA here is from genome assembly GCF_048593235.1 of Sminthopsis crassicaudata. Taxonomy (NCBI): domain Eukaryota; kingdom Metazoa; phylum Chordata; class Mammalia; order Dasyuromorphia; family Dasyuridae; genus Sminthopsis; species Sminthopsis crassicaudata. The sequence goes on along the minus strand of NC_133619.1, from coordinate 168,340,529 downwards.
AAGGCATGTAGTGAAGGAAGAACTGAGAGCATGGGATAAAAGTAAGACAAAGTTGTTGAGAGACATGATTTTGGATATCAGCTTTGTTTATGACAAGATGAGTAATTATAATCAGATCACTTAAACACCATAGGTTTCAAATTTCTAAGCTGTAAAATGAGAGGAATGGATAAGAGTGTTTCTAATGTACCTTCTAGTTTTAAAATTGAATGATTTTAAGACGTGGTTGTAAATTGAGTATGGACTGTGTAAAGATAAACAAATGAAGGAATATACTAAGACTTCTCACACAGCTTTTCCCACTTCCTTAATCATATTGTAGGATGAAGACTCACATAAAATATATACTCATATCTCAGCAAAGCCATCTCTATCTTTCCACTCCCAGTGATGGAACATTTCTATTTCCAAAAGAGATAATAACAGTGAGGTTTCTATTACTAAAAGAAGGCTGAACTAAGAATCTGAGGATAATAGGGCAGCTGAAAATTGAATACCATAATAAATATAATTAACAATAATCACAATCCTCAAATAACTGGAGCTAGGTGGACTTCTTTTGGAAAGACTTCTTGAAAAGGAACATTGAACTGGAAGGGCAAAGAACAGTAGATACAGAGGCAGAAGGGACTTAAAGGTTTTCCATCTCAATCCCTTCATTTTTATACTAGGGCCAGAGAAGTAATAGTCCAAGGACATAGACCTAGCAAGTACAGAATCAAGTGTTGTCTTTTTTTTCCTTCCTTCCTTCCTTCCTTCCTTCCTTCCTTCCTTCCTTCCTTCCTTCCTTCCTTCCTTCCTTCCTTCCTTCCTTCCTTCCTTCCTTCCTTCCTTCCTTCCTTCCTTCCTTCCTTCCTTCCTTCCTTCCTTCCTTCCTTCCTTCCTTCCTTCCTTCCTTCCTTCCTTCCTTCCTTCCTTCCTTCCTTCCTTTTCCCTTTCTTCCCTTCTACTAAGCTTTAAAAAATATGATCTCATTTAATTCTCACAATGACTTTGTGAAGTAAGTGCTATTATTATCCCCATTTTAGACCTTAAAAATTAACGCAAACAGATGTTAAATGACATGCCCAGGGTTATACAGCTAATAAGTAACTGAGGTTGAATTTTAACATATTTTCCTAATTCCAGGACATGTATTTACGATGATACTAGCTCCCTTTTTGAGGCTCTTTGGAAATAAACACAGTAATGATACTGATGAGTTACAGGATTTTGAATAGTGTGGTGGTTTTTCTTTTATAATTGCATATTATTTTCCAGAATAGAGAAGTTTACAAATCTCTCTAAAGTGTGTTAGTGTGCATATTTTCCCACAGCTCCTCCAATATTGAGTATTAACTTTTTTGAACATTTTCAGTTTCTTCATTTTCCTTCCTTCCTCCCTTCCTTCCTCCCTTCTTTCCTTCCTTCTTTCTTTAATTTCTTCCTCCCTTCCTTCCTTCCTCCCTTCCTCCCTCCCTCCTTTCCTCCCTCCTTTCCTTTCCTTTTCCTTTCTTTCTTCTCTCTCTCTTTCTTTCTTTCTTTCTTTCTTTCTTTCTTTCTTTCTTTCTTTTCTTTCTTTCTTTCTTTCTTTCTTTCTTTCTTCTCTCTCTCTCTTTCTTTCTTTCTTCTCTCTCTCTTTTTCTTTCTTTCTCTTTCTTTCTTTCTTTCTTTCTTCTCTCTCTCTTTCTTTCTTTCTTCTCTCTCTCTTTCTTTCTTTCTTCTTTCTTTCTCTCTTTCTTTCTTTCTCTCTCTCTTTCTTTCTTTCTCTCTCTCTTTCTTTCTTCTTTCTTTCTTTCTCTCTTTCTTCCTTTCTTTACTTTCTTTCTCTCTCTCTTTCTTTCTTTCTCTCTTTCTCTCTTTCTTTCTTTCTCTCTTTCTTTCTTCCTTTCTTCTCTCTCTTTCTTTCTTTCTCTCTCTCTTTCTTTCTTCTTTCTTTCTTCTTTCTTTCTTTCTCTCTCTCTCTCTCTCTTCTTTCTTTCTTTCTTTCTTTCTTTCTTTCTTTCTTTCTTTCTTTCTTTCTTTCTTTCTTTCTTTCTTTCTTTCTTTCTTTCTTTCTTCTCTCTCTTTCTTTTCTTTCCTTTCTTTCTCCCTCCTTCTCGCTCTCTTTTTCTTTCTTTCTTTTTCTCAGTGTGAATTGTTGATAGAGGTTCAAGACTCAGAGAAGAAAACTGAGCAAAACAACAATAGGTAAGATGATATTTACTGACAATGGACTGGCTTTTGGGGTAGTCCAGATATGGAAGGTTAGTGTTCACTTTGGGGATATGGATATGGAAATGGAGAAGCAGCAGACAAGAAACAGCAACAAGAAAAACCCATTTATGTCTCTATCTACTGCTATTAAATCTGGGCCAAATTTGGAGCATTGGGCCCACAAGCTGTATACTTCAGTACTCTGAGCACAGTGGGGACTTAATAAAAGTTGATGATGTTGGGAAGTAATAAAATTTTAGGCTCTTCATTTTCCTCTGTTGTGCAATTAGAGTAATAATTAATGCTATAAAAATGCTTAGAGGCTACATGGATGATTTCTGTATAAGTAATGGAGTGTCATCCATTTAGGTATCACCCCACATAATGTATATTATAAGTGATAATCTCACTAGGATTCCCTGGTCTGCATGGGCCCCATTCATTATTCATAGGATACTTTGAAGACTTAGGTTTCTTTTGCTTGGGATTCTTGCCCAGCTTGTGCTAACAAGCTCACTGGTTTTTTTGAAAAGAAAAGAAACATGTCTGTAATTTGACTCTATGGGTTGGGTTGAGTTGGATTATGAAATAGGCCTTTTGTTTTCATCTACATAATTCCAGTGACCCCATGTGGCTTCCAAAGAACTCTGTGTGATGAGTCTGAAAATATTTATGATAGATTGGAATCCTAGAAAAATGATCATTGAACTTTAAATTGTTCAAATTGTCCAAAGATCTGAAAGCACCTTACTCTCATTAGCTTAATTTATCTTATAACCCTGAAAAACAAGAGAGAAATATGGAATAATTATTGCAATTTCTTCTGGAGTAAAAAATGCCAGTCATTTTGTGATAGACTATAACAAATTCTAAAATTGAAAAAAGAGATTATCAGAGGCATTTGAAACCATAGGTATGAAACAGAAAAAAAGGCTTATTTTAAAATATGGCTGTTATTTTCTCTGTTTATAAAAACCAAAATAATAGAATCACAGATTTAGAAAGGAACTCATTGGGATCTCTAGCAAAAGCATGAATCCTATTTCATACATTTCTAACAAACAGGCATTCATCATTTTTTTTGAAAACCTCTGGGAACAGAGTACTTGCTAATCCCTAAAATTTACCATTTAATTTCTGGATAGCTCTAATTGTTTAAAAAATTTTTTTACTTAAAACCTTTTATTTTCAAAATATATACTACATGGATAAATTTTTACATTCACTCTTACAAAACCCTGTGCTCTAACTTTTCTCTCTTCTCCCCTAGTCAGCAAGTGATCCAATATATGTTAAATACGTGCAATTCCTCTATACATATTTCCACAAATGTCATGCTGCATAAGAAAAATCAAATCAAAAAGAAAAAAGTGAGAAAGAGAACAAAAAGGGTGAAAATACTATGTTGGGGTCCACACTCAATTCCCAATGTCAGTCCCCTCTCTGGATGCAGATGGCTTTCATCACAAGATCATTGGAACTTGTCTGAATCACCTCATTGTAGAGGAGAGCCATATTCATCAGCATCGTATAATCTTGTTGCAGACTATAATGATCTGGTTATGCTCATTTCACTTAGCATCAATTCATGCAAGTCTCTCCAGGCCTTTCTGAAGTCATCCTGCTGCTCATTTCTTACAGAACAACAATATTCCATAACATTCATTTACCACAATTTATTCAGCCGTTCTCTAATTAATGGGCATCTACTCAGTTTCCAGTTTCTTGCCACTACAAAAAGGAATGCCACAAACATTTTTGCACATGGGAGTCCCTTTCCCTCTTTATGATCTCTTTAAGATACAAATGCAGTAGAAACACTACTGGATCAAAAGGTATGCAGTTTGATAGCCCTTTGAGCATACTTCCAAATTGTTCTCCAGAATGGTTAAATCACAACTCCAACAACAAGATATTAGTGTCCCAATTTTCCCATAATCCCCTCCAATATTCCTCATTATCTTTTTTTGTCATTTTAGTCAATCTGAGAGTTGTATATTTCAGAGTTGTCTTAATTTTCATTTCTCTGATCAATAATTATTAAAAGCACTTTTTCATATGACTAAAAATGGTTTTAATTTCTTCATCTGAAAATTGCCTGTTCATATCTGTTGACCATTTTGGATAGCTCTAATTGTTAGGAAGTTTTATCATATGGGGCTGAAATTTATCTCTGTGTCTTCTAATGACACATTACTTCTGCCCTTTATTTGGGACTCTTAAGACATTGGAGGCAGCTAAGGAGTTAGAGTGCTGTGCCTGGAGTCAGAAAGACATCTTCCTGAGTTCAAATATGACCTCAGATACTGCCTGATTTTGGACAAGTACCTTAACTTGATTTGCCTCAATTTCCTCATCTGTATAATGACTATCAATCACCTTACTATGGACACTATTTCTGTGAATATAATCAAAGATTACAAGATATATTATTGTTTTCTGCTGTCATGCACATGAGCTCAAATCAAGTTTTTAGTCCATAAAACCCAACCTTCTTTTGGGAAATGGAATGGATATGAATTACTTTCTACTCCTATTTCATTTTGCTTTTATTTAGTTTTATCTTTTTAGAACCTAAGTATAGGACATTATACTTTTTATTATTAAATTTTATCTTATTTACCTCATTTCACTGTTTCTGCTTGTTCACATCCTTTTCATTCTTATATTGGCAATCTAATTTGCTCCTACCAGTTTCATAACACTGAAAAACTTGATAAGCATGTTCTATAGACCTTTATTCATATCCTTGATTTCAAAACAAAAATAGGATAGAATAGGTTCAAGGTCAGGCCATTAGGGCATTTCCTACCTCAGATTGACTAAATGCTTTAATCAATACTCTTTGAATATGTTCATTTAACCAGTTTCAAGCTCACTTAACTGTCATTTCACATTTATCTGTCTTATCCACAAAGATATCATGGGAGATTTTTTTACATGCCTCACTGAAATGTAGGCATAGTATGTCCTCAGTATTCCCATGATCATATTAGTCCAGTAACCTTGTCAAAAAAAAAAAAAAAAAAAGAAATGAGAATAATCTGGCATGACTTCATGTTAATGAGCCCACATTGGCTTACTAATTGCTTCTTTCCTTCTCTATCATTTTATAAATCATCTTCTCATTATGTACTTTACAGGAATTTTTTTAAAGCCAAGAACCAAAAACTATAGTTTAACAATCTGCTTATTTCTCCTCTCTTGATAATTAGTACAGTGCCTTCCCATCAATAGCTATACATTACAACTTTTATTTTCTGATATATCTCCTTCAGGCGAAGCTTGGTAAAGTGGATAGAGCACTCATGCCCTGAATCAGGAAGATCATAAGTTCAAATCTGGCCTCAGACATTTAAAAGCTACATGACATTGTGCAAGTAACTTAATGTTGTATGCCTCGGTTCTGAAGAAAAAAAGGGAGGATTGATCCAATGTTTTTGCCAAGAAAACTCCAATTGAGGTTGCGCAGAATCAGACATGATTGAAATGACTTACCATCAAATCTCTCACTCTCCCAACCATTGATACTCCAACTCCACTAATTTCTCAATGGTTAGATATTTCATCCTTTTATACTCTTTCAAATTTAATAATTCTGAAGTTCTGGAGATATATATATATATATACACATAAACTTCAGTCCTTATTCCCCACTGCCAAATCCCTTACTTTCATCCATAATTGTATAACCCCACCAATGTCTTATTCCATGTCTAATTTACCTCTTACTTTGTGTCCTCTGAATGCATGCTACATATTTCCTTAATCTTAAACACTTTCCTTCTCAGTTCTCCCATTTTGGTGAATTCTCTGATGGTTTTTCCCAATTTATCCTACATATAGCATGTTTGTTCGTAGTTATTTGCCTATTATCTCCCTCATTGGATTGTGACCCTAAGGTCAGGAACTGTCTTTTACCTTTGTTTGTTTGGTTGTTTTGTTGTTGTTGTTGGTTTTTTTGGGGGGGATATCACAAGCACTTAGCATAATTCTTGATACATACTAAATAACATTTTTTGGTAAATGTGAATTGGCTGACTAACCTCTGTAAAAAAAAAAAAGAACTATATTGTTATCTTTTTTCTTTGGGTACAAACTTAGTCATTATACTTGAATAGAATTGTTATCTTTTGTTTTTACAATTACATGGTAGTCCATGTGTAGGTAGCATTTCAGGTCTTAATTATTTTCCTTTGTATCAACTCATATACATTTTTCTAATGTTTCTCTACATTCATCCTATTTATCAAATATTATAGCACAGTAGAATTTTGCATACAACAATTTATCTGTTCCCCAATTGATGGTCATTTACTTTGCTTCCAATTTTTGGTGACTACTAAATTTGCTATTATATCATAAATGTTAGCTGTTTATGAAGTCTTTTTAAAATTATTAATCTCTCTAAACTTTTTGCAATGCATCTTTTTAGAATATTAGAGAAATCTAGCCCCTAGGAAATATAGAATCAAGTTAAAAATGTTACAGCAAAGTTCCAAAACATGATTATGGATCTTAATTATGCAAAAACAACTTAAATATACTGAGGAAAAGAAGAATTCATGATGTTTACACTTTGCCTAGTTCACGCAAATACCCTGTTCTAGCTTTCTTCTTTGATAGCAGAGGTTCTTATCCCTTTGTTTTTCTACTGAGACAATACATCAGTTCAAAAGCCCAAGTCCCCTATAATTTAACAACCAAATCTACTCACCTGTGTGTACACTGGAAGAGCCCTAATTAGATAAAAGAACTTTATGTAATAGATATGGTCAGCTTTATTGTCTGTCTTTTCCAAAAAGATACAAACAAAAAATCCTGAATATTAAGGAAACTTCTAGTTTGATAGGTAACTGAGTCTAGCCACTCCCACTCAATATTCAATAAGCTCACAGCACTTTCTTTGGGGAAAACAATCAGATGCTAAGTCTCCCAGATAAATTTCTCACCTTACTTTGTTCCTAATACAAGAACAATATAAATCTAATATAGATTGTAAAAATTTAGAAACTATAGAATCTGTTGGTCATTCACTCAACTTGCATTTTATATTTCCCTCATAGGTTAAAAGTTATCACTTTTATCACTTGGTGCAAAAAAAGAGTCTTAGGCAGTTGCAACCAAATCTTAAATTATACTTTAAGCTTTTGGATGACGTTCATTTCTTTTCCATTCATTTAAAATCTTACTGCCGATAAATGTAATTGAACTGAGAAAATGCTATGCTTCTCTGGGTTAAAAAAAAAAAAAAGTCTTTTGCATTGAAAAAAGTTAGTATTTTGTGCCTCTGGAGAAAATACAATCCAAACTGCCCTCTAAACAGAGGCTGTATTTATTTTACATGCATGTAGATATTTATATGAAGCATAGCCTAATATGGACATTCCCTAGCTATAGGAGCAGCTGGAGACCTTCTGTTTAAAATTCTTGTAAAGTGCTGCTGACGTCAAGTTGAATGATTCCACCTCTAACTGTTTCTAACAGGTGTTTGTAAATCTGTGTTGACTCACAGTGAGCCATGTTCCTGGGTAGTGTGAGGGAACATCAGTAACTCAGAGCAAAAGGTTTCTGCCCATTCTCTTGTTGCCACGACTCAGTGGGAAATTTAGACTCTGGGACTCAAGTTAAGTAAGCTTTAGTATGTTCTAGATAGATAGGTATATACAAGTACATGGATATGAATTATTTATGGGTGAGAATGCAAGGTGTGACCAAAGTAACCATTTATCCTCTCCAGGCTTAGTGGAGGGGGATCAGACTAGATGGCTTCTGAGGCCTCTTCTAGATTTAAACTTATAGTCTTTGGGTCTGTATTGTAGAGTATAAAGAGCAAAGAATTTGGAATCAGATTTGGTTTTGAATCTGAGTTCTTTTACTTACTATCTATGTGAACTTGGGTTACCTATGTGATTTGGGGCCCAATATTTCACTTCTCAGAATTATTAATATAAAACAATGTGACAACCTACTCTGATCATGCACAGGGTTGCTTTTGCCTTTGGTTTCTTCAATTCTTCTTTTCTTTCTCCTTCTCCTTTTCCTTGGCCCCCTCCTATTGATACCTATGTGAAACTTATTCTCATCTTAATTCATGTATTTAAGTAAGGCCCAGATACCTAGATTGGCTCAATCAGTCACATAAACTAAGTTAAAATTAATAAATCCTAGAAGAGTTTAATGCTTTGGTCATTGGTCACATAGAGAATATCTTTGATTAGCTGAAATAATTAAATATCCCTCTGGACCTGTAGCATATCAAGCCAGTTTGAAATCAAGCATTCTAGGAATAGGCCCAGTTGATACCAATGGAGCCAAATTCAGTGGTAAAGGATTCCTAATAGGAAATTGCCCTTAGGGGGAAGTATAGAATGTCTTTTCTCTCTTCTCATTGACTAGCTGACAATCTTGTATACTTCAAAAATCATCTACTTTATTAGTTTGCAGTGTACCTAGAACATAAGTGGTTGAGGGCACTGCCTCAGTCATCAAGAGCTGAGATATATCAGTTACATCAGCATATTGAGAACAAATAGCCAACTGAAGAAAGACAGTTTCAGGATTAAATAAGATCACTGATCCCCAAAGTCCAACATAAGTCAAAATCTAAAGAGAACTTCATGAATATTTTACAAAAGAAGGGAATAACTTCTTATTCTAGAACTTATAAAATAATTCACCACATCTCTTTCCTATATGTGAGCCTCACTACTTTTTAATTTCATATTTAGAATTCACTCTTCAGTGAATATATGTATTCTTTCAGAAGACTATGTGCAGGAAATTTTTTAGAAGGTGGGTGTTTTGTACTAACTGTTCTTACTCTTTTAAATATCCTTTTTTTCAGGCAAATTTAAATTTGTTATTTGTCAAATTAACAAATATTTGTTCTCTCTCCCTCTCCATTTCATCAGTTGAATAGCAACAACAACAAAAAAGAAGACTAAAACCTTTGTGTGAATAGGTATAGTCAAGGGAAGTAAATTCTCTTATTGGCCATGTCAAAAAATGTATATTTAACTCTGCATTTATAGTTCATCACCTCTATGTCTATAGGTATATAACTTGTTCCATGTTCAATTTTTAGATTTTCATGTCATTAATAATTTTTTTTTCAAAATAAGAAAGTTATTTTTATTCAAGTAACTATAAATAAGAAAAGGCCAGAATGGTAGTTCATAACAATCTAGGACTAGTCCTTCCCCAAGTTCAACTGAACCTCCTTCTTTTAATCCTCCTGAATGGAAAGGAGGAGGAGATATTTGCCCCTTAGAAAAGAGTGAGTAGCTTTCCTATGGCTTTTACTTTCCCAATAAGACCACATTTTAGTAAACTAAATATGGTGTTCATTATCTCCCCATATCTTCCTTATAAACATTTGGAAAGAAAGATAAGCCCAGTGAATGAAGGAAGGGCAAAAGACAGTTAAACATGGGAACCAACAAATCTGCATTGATGAGTGGTTGGTAATTGAGAAATATTTAAAAACAAATCTAACAAATACATTTTGTTGGTCATGAATACCCTTTTATAAAAGCTAATTGAAGTCAGTTGTAGCTTTTAGGAACTCAATGTCATTGCCTGATCATCATGAAATAGTGAAAAATTTTTCAAAGAGACTAGTGAAGGAACCATAAATTCTAGAATAGTTTAAAATAATGAGTAAAAAATAAACAAATCCACAAATTTTTTAGCATGTGTTGACAAGGCAACTTTTGAATGATGTACACATTGAGCAAAATAATAACATAAAAATACCTTTACAAAACCAGAAATAAGAGGCAGAGCCAAGATGGCATGTTTTTTTTTTTTTTTTTCTTCTTGATCTCTTCCCAAGATCCCTAGACTAACTAGCAAATCCAGCCTCTGAATTAGCTCTGGACTGGCAAAACCCACAAATATCAGAAGTATTTCCAATTACCAGCAAATTACCAGCAAAAGATAATTTCAAAGATCTCCAGAAAAGGTTTGTTTCAATCAGGCACAGAGGAAGGAGGGCCAAGTGCAAGTAGGCTGAGCACAGACACAAAGTGCAGGCAATGCACAGTCTTGGAGTAGTGTGGACTCCACATGCTGGACAATCAATGAGAAGTAATCTACAGCAGTGTTGGCTACTTTTGCCTTGGTTGCAAGCCAGTAGATCAGCAGAGAAATTATAAAACATTCAATATAAACACATAATGAATCCTGAAATGCCAGTATTTCACAAGATCTGGCCATGCGCACCTAGCACTGGAAGTCAGTCAGCACTGATTCAATACAGCCATGCCTCTTGTTGAGGAAGCTTGGAGAATCTCCTTTGTCCTTAAAGGAGTTCTCAACTTTAAAAAAATGAGTAAAAAAGCAAAAAAGAACTCTGACAATAGATAGTTTTTATGGTAAAAGAGAACAGATTTCAAACCCTGAGGAGACTAAAAGCAGATCATCTCCAGATGATGTCCCAAATGATGATATAAATTGGTCCCCAATACACCAGGCTCTCCTAGGAGAAATTAAAAAGGATTTTAAAAGAGAGCTAGAAGAAAAAAGGGGAAAGGAAATGAAAACTTTTCAAGAAGATTTAGAAAAGGAAATACAATTCATCTAAAGAAAATTCATTACAAATAGACTTAGTAGAATGTAAAAAGTATATAACTCTTTAAAAATGGAAAAAATGAACGAGTCAAGCAAAACCAAAAAAAAAAAAAAAAAAAAGAAAGAAAAGAAAAGAAAAAATAGAAGAAAATGTAAAATACTTACTTGGGAAAATAACTGACCTGAAAATAGATCCAGGAGACACAATCTAAGAATTATTGGACTTCCTGAAAAACCATGATGTAAAAAAGAACCCAGATATTATTTTTCAGGAAATCATCAAAGAAAACTGCCCTGATGAGAATAAGAAGGTAAAATAGTCATTAAAAGAATTCACTAAACACATCCTGAGACACCAAAATTAAAAGTCCAAGTAATATTATGGCTAAATTTCAGAACGATTGGATAAAGGAAAAAATATTGCAAGCAGCCAGAAAGAAACAATTAAAATACTGAGGCACCACAATAAAGATTACCCAGGACCTAGCAGTTTCTACCTTAAAGCATTGGAAGTCCTGGAATCTGATATTCTGAAAGGCAAAGGAATTTGGAATGCGTCCAAGAATAAACTACCCTGCTAAAGTGAACATTTTCTTTCAGGGAAGAAGATGGCCATTCAACAAAACAGGTGAATTCCATTTATTTCTGATGAAAAGACCAGAGCTGAACAAAAACTTTGAACTCCAAATATAGAACTTAAGAGAATCATAAAAAGGTAAAAAGAAAAGAATTCTTGAGAACAATATCTCTGTTATGGGTATACATAGTGCATGTATAATCTGATTTTACTATTATAATATAAAAAAGAAACTAGAGGTGGAAAGGGGATTGTACTGGAAAAGGGAGAAAGTGGAGGTAAAAAAAGGGAAATTACATCTTATGAAGAGGCAAAGAAAACATTATAATTGAGGGAAAGAAGGGAGGGGAATGAACATTATGTGAATTATAATCTCATCAAATTTGGCTCAAAGAGAGAATATTAGACATATTTGGTTTTACAGAGAGACTTCTCTCACTTTATAGGAAAGTGAGAGAGGAAAGGGGAAAAGAGAAGGGGTAGGCTAATAGAAAGGAAAACAGAAATAGTAGAGAAAAGATATAAGAAAGGGGGAATGGCTCTAAAGATGGAAGGTTGCTTTAGGCAAGTGGTGCTCATAAGTAAAATATTGGGAAGGAGAAAGAGGGGAAAAGGAAAGAAAAAAGAATAATTTGGTAAGATGGTGGAAAATACAGAATTAGTAGTTGTAACTGTAAATGTGAATGGGGTGAACTCTCCCATTAAGCAGAGAAGATAGCAGACTGGATTAAAAGCCAGAATAATACAATGTTATTTACAAGAAACAATTTTAAACTAGAGTGATACATACAGAGTAAAGGTAAAAGGCTGGAGCAGAATCTATTGTGCTTTAGGTGAAGTAAAAAAAAAAAAAAAAAAAAAAAAAAAAAAAAAAGCAGGGATAGCCATCCTGATCTCAGATCAAGCAAGAGCAAAAATTGATCTAATTAAAAGAGATAAGAAAGGAAAATATATCTTGAGAAAGGATACCATAGATAATGAAGTAACATTAATATTAAATATATATGCACAAAGTGGTATAGCTTCTAAATTCCTAAAGAAGTTAGAGCTGCAAGAAGAAATAGATAGCAAACTATAATAGTGGGGGATCTCAATCTTGCTCTTTCAGAACTAAATTGAACCACAAAATAAATAAGAAAGGCATTAAGGAGGTAAGTAGAATTCTAGAAAAGATAGATATGATCAATTTTGGAGAAAATTTAATGGAGATAAAAAGAAGTACACTTTTTTTCTCTGCACTTCATGGAACCTATACTATATTAGGATATAAAGATCTCAAAATCAAATGCAGAAAGGCAGAAAGAGTAAATGGTAGTTTTTTCAGATCACAATGCAATATAATTGCATTCAATAAAAGGCCAGGGGAAAATAGACTAAAAATAATTGAAAACTAAATAATCTCATCCTAAAAAATGAATGGGTGAAACAGCAAATCATAGACACAATTAATAATTTAATCCAAGAGAATAACAATAATGAGACAACATACCAAAATTTGTGGGATGCAATTATTAAGGGAAATTTTATATCTCCAGATGTTACTTGTATAAAATAAAGAGAAGATCAACGAATTGGGCTTACAACTAAAAAGCTAGAAAAAGAACATATAAAAAAAAGCCCCAAACCAAATACCAAACTTGAAATTCTAAAAATAAAAGGAGAGATTAATAAAATGAAAATAAAAAATGGAATTAATAAATAAAACTAAGAGTTGGGTTTATGAAAAAACTAACAAAATAGACAAACCTTTAGTTAATTTGATTAGACAAAGGAAAGAGAGAAATCAAATTGTTAGTCTCAAAAATGAAAAGGGAGAACTTTCCACCAATAAAGAAGAAATTAGAGCAATAATTAGGAGTTATTTTGCCCAACTTTATGCCAATAAATTTGATAACCTAAATGAAATGGAAGCATAACTACAAAAATGTAGATTGCCCAGATTTAACAGAAGAGGAAATAAATTAAATAGTCCCATTTTGAAAAAGAAATAGAAAAAGCTATTAATCATCTCCCTAAAACAAAATCTCCAGGGCCAGATGGATTTACATGTGAATTCTACCAAACATTTAAAGAACAATTAACTCCAATACTATATAAACTGTTTCAAAAAATAGGGAAAGAAGGAATCTTACCAAATTCCTTTTATTTAACACATTATTAACACAGGCATGTTACTGATACCTAAACCGTGTAGGATGAAAACAGAGAAAGATTATAAACCAATTTCTCTAATGAATATAGATGTAAAAATCTTAAATAAAATATTAGCAAAGAAACTACAGAAAGTCATCCCCAGGATAATACTATGACCAAGTAGGATTTATAGCAGGAATGTAGGGCTGGTTCAATATTAGAAAACTATTAGCATAAGTGACTATATCAATAACTAAATAACCAAAACCATATGATTATCTCTATAGATGCAGAAAAAACATTTGGTAAAATCCAACATCCATTCCTATTAAAAACACTAGAGAGCATAGGAATAAATGGACTTTTCTTTAATATAATCACTAGCATCTATTTAAAACCATCAGCAAGCATCAAATGTAATGGGAATAAACTAGAACCATTCCCAATAAAATCAGGGGTAAAACAAGATTGACCACTATCATTATTACTATTTAATATTGTATTAGAAATGCTAGCTTTGGTAATAAGAGAAGAAAAAGAAATTAAAGAAATTAGAGTAAGTAATGAGGAAACCAAATTATCACTTTTTTCAGATGATATGAGAATACAATAAAAATTATTAGAAATAATACCCAACTTTAGGAAAGTTGCAGGATACAAAATAAATCCACATAAATCATCAGCATTTTTATGCAGCACTAACTAAATACAAAGAGAAATTCCATTTAAAATAACTGTCAATAGTATAAAATATTTGGGAATCTATCTGCCAAGGGAAAGTCATGAATTATATGAGCAAAACTACAAAAAACTTTCCACACAAATAAAGTGAAATCTAAACAATTGGAAAAATATCAAGTGCTCTTAGATAGATAGAGCGAATATAATAAAGATGACAATACTACCTAATCTATTTATTTAATGTTATACCAATTAAACTCCCAAGAAACTATTTTGCCAAACTATAAAAAATAACAATAAAATTCATCTGGAAGAAGAAAATGTTGAGAATTTCAAGGGAATTAATGAAAAAATGCAAATGAAGGTGGCCTAGCTGTACCAGATGTAAAACTATATTATAAAGCAGTGGTCATCAAAACCATTTGGTACTAGCTAAGAAATAGAGTAGTTGATCATTGGAATAGGTTAGGCTCACAGGACAACATAATTAATGACTATAATAATCTAGTGTTTGACAAACCCAAAGTCCCCAGCTTTGGGAATAAGAATTTACTATTTGACAAAACCTGCTGGGAAAATTGGAAACTTATAGGGCAGAAACTAGACATTGACCCACACACTAACACTGTATATCAAGAGAAGTTCAAAATGGATTCATGATCTAGACATAAAGAAAGATATTATAAAAAAAATAAGAAGAACATAGAATAGTTTACCTCTCAAATCTATGGAGCATGAAGGAATTTGTGACCAAAGAAGAATTGGAGATCATTATTGATCACAAAATAGATAATTTTGATTATATTAAGTTAAAAAGTTTTTGTACAAACAAAACTAATTCAGACAAGATTAGAAGGAAAGCAATAAACATTTTTTATATTCAAAGAAATTAAAATTTCTAAAATATATAGAGAATAGATTTAAATTTATAAGAATTCAAGCCATTCTCCAATTGATAAATGGTCAAAGGATACGAACATATAATTTTCAGATGAAGAAATTGAAACTATCTTTCGTGATATGAAAAGGTGCCCTAAATCACTATTGATCAGAGAAATGCAAATTAAGGCAACTTTGAGATACCACTACAGGCCTCTCAGATTGTGTAACATAACAGGAAAAATGACGAATATTGGAGAACAACTGTGAACAAATCTAACCATTCTAGAGAGCAATTTGGATATATGCTCAAAAAGTTATGAAACTCTGCACACCCTTTGATCCAGCATTCTTCCTACTGGGCTTATATACCAAAGAGATTTTAAAGAGGGAAAGGGACCCACATGTGCAAAAATGTTTGTGGCAGCCCTTTTTGTAGTGTCAAGAAGCTGGAAACTGAATGGATGCCCATTGATTGGATAATGGCTGAGTAAATTATGGTATATGAATGTTATGGAATATTCTTTTGCAAGAAATGACCAGCAGGATGATTTCAGAGAGGCCTGGAGAGATTTCCATGAACTGATACTAAGTGAAATGAGCAGAACCAGGAGATCATTATACATGGCAACAACAAGACTATATGATGATCATTTCTAATAGATGTCACTCTCTTTAACAATGAGATGATTCAAACCAGTTCTCTCTCTCTCTCTCTTTCTCTCTCTCTCTCTCTCTCTCTCTCTCTCTCTTTCTCTCTCTCTCTCTCTCTCTCTCTCTCTCTCTCTCTCTCTCTCTCTCTCTCTCTCTCCTGGTTTGATTTGATTTTTCTTGTATGGCAGGATTTTGTATAAATATGTAAGCATATATTGGAGTTAATATATATTTCTACCATGTTTAATATATATTGGAGTACTTGTCATTTAGGGAAGGGCATGGGAGAAGATGGGGAAAACTGGAGCACAAAGTTTTTCAAGAGCTAATGCTGAAGAGTTGTCAATGCATATGTTTTGAAAAAATAAAAAAAGCTTTAATAAAGAAAAAAATCAGAAATGAATTCCTAATTTCCTATATAAATGTAGTTTTTATAATGGAGGAAATAATATTAAGCTCAGAGTCAGGGAAACAGATCTCTAGAGCTACAAAAGGACTTCAGAAGTCATCTTGTTCAATCACTACCCAAAGCAAGAATTCCATCTTTAACTTTAACAAGTGGCTATAGGATCTCTGTCTCAGAGCCTCTACTGCTAGAAGGTACCTAGAGCAACTTGTCCTATTTTGGGAAAGCTTTACTCATAGTGATTCCTCAGAATCTGCCTTTCTTAAATGTATACCCATAGGAATTAGTTTTATTTTTGAGATCAATAGAATCAAATGACTATAGATGACAGATTTAGATATAGAAGATTATTAAGAGACCATCTGGTCCAGTAATACAAGTAGATCATGGAAAAGCCAACATCAAACATCATTAGCCTACCTCCCAATCTAGCAAACTTTTCAACAGAATAATGTGTTAAAGTTTTATAGTTTATATGTCCAAAGGGCTACCAAACTGTACATACCCTTTGATCCAGCAGTGCCTCTACTGCATCTGTATCCCCAAAGAAATCATAAAAGAGGGGAAAAGATTCACTTGTGCAAAAAAAAAAATTGATAGCCCTATTTGTAGTGGCAAAGAATTGTAAATTTAGTGAGTGCTCATCAGTTGGGGAGTGTTTGAATAAGTTATGGATATGAATGTAATAATGGAATATTATTGTTCAATAAGAAATGATGATCAGTGCTTTCAGCAAATCCTGGAAAGATTCACATGAACTTATGCTAAGTGGAATGAGTAAAACCAAGAAAACATTATATATAGTAACAACAAGATTATGTGATGATTAGCTGTGATGGACTTGGCTCTTTTCAACAATGATTCAAGACCATTCTAATAGACTGTGATGGAGAGTGCCATCTGCATCCAGAGAGATAATTATGGAGACTGAATGTGGATAAAAACATAGTATTTTCACCTTTGTTGTTGTATTTTCCTTTCCTGTGTTCTTTTTTTTTCCTTTTGAACTGATTTTTCTGTGCTGCATGACAAATATGAAAATATATTTAGAAGAATTGCATATGTTTAACTTATATTGGATTTCTTGCTGTCTTGGGGAGGGGGAGGAAGATGAATACGAAGATGGAGCATAAGGTTTTGTAAAGGTGAATGCTGAAAATCATCTTTGCATGTGTTTGAAAAAATAAAATATTAAAAGACAAAAATATAAAATTTAAAAATATTTCACTTAAAAAAGTGAACAAAAATCTTATTTGCTACCCTCATCTCCCTATCCTGTTGGGGAAAAACAACAAACCCAAACAAAGCTCCTTTAACAAATATCCTTATTCAAGCAAATCAAATTTCTTTATTGGTCATGTTCAAATAATATATCTTTATTTTTGTCAACAAGTGAGAGACATGATTCATGATGAATCTTCTGGAACTGTGATAGTTTATTTTGTTGGTCAGAATTTTTAAGTTGTTCAAGATTTTTTGTCTTTACAAGGCTGTTACATGATTCTTTTTCTTCTGGCACTGGTCACTTCACTCCGCATCAGTACAACAGTGTTTCATTGCATATATCATATTTAAAAAAAAAAACTATTTGATGTGGGCATCCTTAGTTTCCAGTTTCTTTCCACTACAAAATAGCTGTAATAGATATTTCCATTTTTGGATCATTTTCTTCTTCTTCTTCTTTTTTTTTTTTTTTTTTTTTTTTGCTCTTTGCAGGAGCTAGGTCTAGTATTGATTATTGTTTTCTGTTCTTTGTTCTTGAGGAGGACCATTATATTAAAAAGGTAATACTTGGACATGCAAATGAATTGGAATTAAGTGAGGGAGGGCTGTGCAAGGTCAACTGCCTCACTTTCCCCTTCAGAGCTGGTCTAGGTCCAATGACAAGATATAGATCAAGATAACTGGAGATGGCCCTGGATTAAATTGGAGACCTTGGTTTTTTTAAAGCTAAGATCTTCAACAAGTTTCCATTTGACTGAGGTGCATCCATACATTGCTTAAGACTAGGTAGCAATTGAGGCAAAGAATCTGTTCTTTCACCTCGTCCAAAAAAATCTAAAATACATAAATAGAAGAATGAATATGGAAGGGAAAGTCCCTTAAGGTTTCTGGACAGACTGGAAATGACTGCTATTTACATTCAATCTGAGTCCATCAAGACCCAAACAATAATCAAATGAGGCTTAGCCTAAGAACTATTGGTGATCAGTTAGAATCATATTGAGTTTTGTTTAAGACCTAGCCCTTAAGAAAGAAATCTAACTAGCAAATCCCCAGATATCTTGGAAGGGCTCAGAGGTTTTAAGAACATTTGTAGATAAGAGTATGATACCCTGTGTGAACAGAGGGAGGAAAAGAAGGAAGGGTAAATGCATGGACTAAGGAGGGAGGGCAGGAAGGAAAGAAGGGAGGAAGGAAGGAGAGAAGGAAAGGAGGAAGGAAGGAGAGAAGGAAAGAAGGAAGGAAAGAAGGAAAGAAGGAAAGAAGGAAGGAGAGAAGGAAAGAAGGAAGGAAAGAAGGAAAGAAGGAAGGAAGAAAGGAAGGAAGGAAAAAAGGAAGGAAGAAAGGAAGGAAGGAAAAAAGGAAGGAAGGAAGGAAGGAAGGAAGGAAGGAAGGAAGGAAGGAAAGAAGGAAGGAAAGAAGGAAGGAAGGAAGGAAGGAAGGAAGGAAGGAAGGAAGGAAGGAAGGAAGGAAGGAAAGAAGGAAGGAAGGAAGGAAGGAAAGAAGGAAGGAAGGGAGGAAGGAAGGGAAGGATGGAGGAAGGGAGGAAGGAACAAAGAAAGAAAGAAGGAAGGTTGTTGTTGTTTATCTTTCATTCTCTAAGAGGACCATGACATAAGGGAGATGATTCTATGACATGCAAGTGAATTGAATTTAAGTGAAGGAGGGTTGTGCAAAGTCACCTACCCCACTTTCCCCCCAGAATCATCTGGGTCCAGTAGTAAGATATAGATCAAGATGACTGGAGATGACCCTGGATGAAATGGGAGACCTTGGCCTTTTAAAATTAAGATCTTCAACAGGTCTCTTTTTTATTATAACTTTTTATTGACAGAACATATACCTGGATAATTTTTTTACAACATTGTCGCTTCTGTTCTGACTTTTCCCTTCCTTTCCTCCACCACCTCCCCTAGATGGCAAGCAGTCTTACACATGTTAAATATATTATAGTATATCCTAGATACAATATATGTTGCAGAAGCTAACAGTTCTCTTGTTGCACAAGGAGAATTGGATTCAGAAAGTAAAAATAACCTGGGAAGAAAAACAAAAATGCAAACAGTTTACACTTATTTCCCAATGTTCCTTCCCTGGGTGTAGCTGATTCTGTCCATCATTGATCAATTGGAACTGAATTAGATCTTCTCTTTGTTGAAGATATCCATTTCCATCAGAATATATCCTCATACAATATTGTTGTTGAAGTGTATAATGATCTCCTGGTTCTGCTCATTTCACTCAGCATCAGTTCATGTAAGTCTCTCCAGGCCTCTCTGTATTCATTCATTCTGTAAGAAATGACAGAACAATAATATTCCATAACACTCATATACCACAATTTATTCCCATCTTTAGTATTTCTTTGGGATATAAGCCCAGTAGTAGCACTGCTGGATCAAAGGCTATGCACAGTTTGATAACTATTTGGGCATAATTCCAGATTGCTCTCCAGAATGGTTGGATTCTTTCATAACTCCACCAGAAATGCATCAGTGTCCCAGTTTTCCTGCATCCCCTCCAACATTCATCTATATTTTTTCCTGTCATCTTAGTCAATCTGACAGGTGTGTAGTGGTATCTCAGAGTTGTCTTAATTTGCATTTCTCTGATCAGTAGTGATTTGGAACACTCTTTCATATGAGTGGAAATAGTTTCAATTTCATCCTCTGAAAATTGTCCAACAAGTCTCTTTTTGACTGAGGGTGCACCCAGGTATTGATGGGCCAAAGGATATGCATTGTTTGGTATCTTTTTGGGAATAGTTGCATATTGTTTTCCAGAATGGCAGGACTAATTCCAAGTTCCATCAATAATACATATATGAGTCTGTTTTCTCAAAAGCTTTCAATTTTTGTCATTTTTCCTTTTTCCTCAAGATTTCCTTTCTAATTGGTATGGCATAAAAATTCAGAGTAATCATTTGTATTTCTCTAATTATTAGTAATTTGGAACAACTTTTTTTCACAGTGCAATTAATAGCTTGGATTTTTTTTTGAAAACTGCTGGTTCATATCCTTTGACCATTTATCTATTGGGGAATGGCTCTTAGGTTTATGAATTTGAGTTAGTTCCACATATCTATATCTAGCTAGCTCTCTAGATATGAAATAAGACTGACAGAAAATTATCATAAGAATCTCAAGTTATCTGAGATTCACATACTTTGTTCAAAAGCTTCCTAATTTTTTGTAGTCAAAAATTGTCCATTTTATCTAAAATGCATTGGGGGGGTCATGAATTATTTTCCTACCCATAGATCTGAAAGATAATTTCTTCCTAACTTCTCTAATTCATTTATGAATTTACCCTTTATATCTAAGTCATATATCCTCCTAGAAATTGTTTTGGCCTAGTTTCTATTAGACTACATTTCAGTTTTTCACATAGTTTCTGAGGCATGATCACCTTAAGAACTGACCTCAAATGGAGGGGGAATTATCCTAGCACCAGTGTTTTGATACTATGGAATGTAAAGTGGCCAGAACTTCAAGGTTTCTTTTCTGACTCAGTTCTCCCAGTTTTAATGTCAAGAAAAAGGGGGAGGGGGCTAAAATAATTTTATTCAGGGCATAACAGAAGCAGCCTTAGAAGTTGCCAAATATAATCTCCTCATTTTATAGATGAAGAAAATTGAGCACAGAAAGATTCAATGACTTGCCCAACTTCATACAGTTAGGAACTTTCTGAGGGAGAAGTTAAATCTCAGCCTTCCTGACTCCAAGGTCACAGCATGCTTGTCATTGCACCATGTTGCCTCAATTCCTCATGCTACTAATGTTGGAAGTAGCTTGTTGGGAGAAGATGGAGACTTCTTAATTTGCTTATCTGTTGGTTTTGGTAGTGGTGGTGGAGGGGAGGGGTATTGTTCTGAACAACTTTTTTTTTTTTTTTCTTTTCTGGTCAGTTTTACAAAAAACAACAACAACAACAACAACAACAACAACAACAAAAACAAACAAACAAACAAAAAAACCCCAAAAAACCAAAACAAAAAAACTGAGGTAAGGAAAGCAAAACATCAAGATTAGATTAGATGTACTGGCTTATTTACATTCAAAAATATTTAAAATTCTTATTGTAAAATGTTATTTCTGATGTTAAGAAAGTAAAATATAGTGTCCTTTCTCTCTCTGCCACTACAGTTTCAACATAACAAAAACCTGGCTTACAAGGTTGATTTCTTTTATGCAGCTCTATGTACATTGTTGTTGTTATTGGTATTTATCACTGTTTGATAAATTTAGAGCTAGAAGGGAGCTTGAAGACCAGCAAATCAAACCTCTTCATCTTAAGGATGTAGAAAGTGAGACACAGAGAAGTTAAATGATCTGTATGAGGCCTCACAGTTGATCAGAATTCATGATGCCTCATTCTCTTGGTGCAAATTAATTTCTGAGTCAATATTACAAAGTTATAGAACCTTAGAATTGAAAGGACCACAATTAGCTCCAATCCTTTTCTGGATACATGAATTCCGTCTACTATATCCCTTATAGGAGGCCATGCAAGTATAGACTTAATTCCTCCATTGATGTGGAACTTACTCCTTTATAAACCAACCTACTCCATTTTCAGCCAGTTCTCATTATGCTCCTGTTATAATTTTTTCTTAGATCGAGCCCATACCTACTTCCTTGAAATGTGGACTCTTGAGCCTGGCTCTGCCCTCTGGCACTACACAGAATAAGTGAAATTCCTCTTCCACATGACAGCCTTTCAAGTATTTGAAGACAGCTATCATTCCTTCCCTTCCCTATCCCTCTTATTTTTTTCTTCAGGCTATATATATTCTAGGTTCCTTCCAGTAGGTTTCATATGGCATTTTTTGAGACCCTCACTATCCTCTCAGTTTTGTCAATGTTCTTCTTAAAATGTGGTACCCTAATCTGAACCAGTGATATCAGGGATCTTGCCATGTGTGCAAAGTCTGAGTCTCCATAAATCACTTTAATGTGGATAAAAATAACTATGGCAGGCAAGTGGAAAGCCACACGGTAACTTAAGGACAATCATCCAACCACTATTCCTTGCATATTCCATGCTGGTTTTTAAGTGTTGAATTAATAGCTTTTACATTATTAGGTATTACACAATTTCCAATCATATAAGCAGTCAACAGATACCATTTTTTATATTAAACTTCTGACACTGAAAGACATGTAGACAAAATTTACTTTTACCTTTTTTATTGACACTCCCATTCTATTATTTGGCTTGTTTCTCCAATACAGGTGATGGAATTGGAGAATTCTAGCTTCATATTATTATTCTGATCTAGAGAAATTCATAACACAGGTATTTAAGAGTAAATATCATCAGATGAATTATTATTCTATTGATCTAAGCAAGAGCACATGTCAAATGTGCAGATGAAAAATAATAAAAAAAATCTATGCATTCTTAGCAGAATAGATGAGCATAAGGGAGCGTAAAGTGATGTTAGGGAGGAGAAAAACTGCTTTCTTTTATTTAAATTTAAAACATTGGACCAGATTCTCATTTCTTTCTGATTTTTCTGATTTTCTACATATGCATTTTACATTGCTTTTGCTGGATGCACTGTTTTTAAAAACATATTTTTCAACTAAAATATAATCTACAGCTATTTCACAAATCACTTCTTACCTTTATTTTCCTGCCATAAGAAACATGATTGTACTTGATATGTTACTTTTTAATATGGAGAGACATTATTTTGAAACTTTTCTGGCACAGGAATATATCTAATAAGAACAGAGGACAGAAAAATGGAATTTCTATTGGAATAGACTATATAAGGCAGAAATTGGCCTAAGAGGAGTTTAAATGTTTTTTGAGATATTGAAAATTAGCTTAAATTAATTGAAAGTTCTCATTTTAACAGAATGATTAAGAAAGAAATTTTCCTGAAGCATCTATCAAAAGATAATCTTTTTTGATTTCAAAGTATTTTATTGTAATACATATAAAATCAAATAAAAATTCTTAAATTTTGAGTCTCAAAAATATATCTATATAAATAATCTCAAAAATATATAATCTATGACAAATCATCCTCTAATTAATTTAAAGTGACTTGGAAAAACAAATTTTAGAATCAGAATGGACTTCAGAAGTCATCTATATTTTATAGATAATCCGAAATGAAGAGAGAATGTGACTTTACAAGTTGCAAGTGCCAGAGATGAAATTTTTAACCAGATACTCTAAGTTTAAAATCAGTATGCTTTTCATTCTTTGTATGTGTACATGCATGTACCCTTGGGAAAAAAGTGAACTGGGTCTCTGAAGACAGGATCCATACTGGTTTTAAAAAAAATGCCTATGTGAGGGTATTAGTCTTATAGAATTGATGGTATCTTTTAGGAGATTCTTTTAGAAATGAGATCCAGTCATATTAAGGGTATAGCCCTAGTCTTTACTCTCTTGACACAAAACTTGTAGGCTCCCAAGCAATAACTATATGAATGTGATGTTACTATTCTTTTGATGGATGAAAGCAATAAATCAAGGTAGTTACAGCATTCTTAAGGGGCAATGGTAAAAGGGTTAGAAAAGACATTTTGGAATAATTGAGTGCTTTTCAAAAGCAAAGATTAATAGCCCTGGCTACTCCACAAATAATGCCAGCAAGCTTTTTAAAAATCTCTTGGCAAGCATATCCTTCTTCTGATTAGCATGTCCCCTGCTATGTCAGTTTTAGCTCTTTATTGAGTTGAGTTTATTTATTGCTTCCTCAATCCCCTGGCAGAGGGGCTGGCAGCTCTACTTAGTACTAAGATGTACTGAGGTTCAGTAACCTCAATAAAAAAATAGAAATATTTTATTCAGAAATATCCTACAAGATTGGTCATCCAGGCCTAGGACTGGCTGTATTATACTAAGGAGAGCTGGAAGATTCTTATAGTTCTTGGCAACTCTGAAGTTCTATTATTATCCATGGTGAAGATGGCTGAAAAGAGGATTTCACAGAATCATGTACTTTTTGAGCTAGGAGAACCAGCATGTAGTGGAAACAGTGATGGATTTGAAATCAGAGGCCATGGATTTGAATACTATTGATCTATGTTTGTTACCTATGTGACCTTGACTGATCATTCAAATTTTCTTGGTCTCAGTTCTTCATTTGTAAAATGTGGAGATTGAACTACATAATCTTTGAAATCTTTTTGAGCTCTAAATTGGATTCTCGTCCAATCTGTACCTGAAGCAATTATCCTGAGGAATGATCATATAAATTTTGCTTAAAGATATTTATAGATGGTGATCTGGGGTAGCCTCTTCAACCTTTTGGACAGTGGTAATAGTTAAGGTTAGGGAGTTAGTGATGTTAAGAGAAAAATGTCACCTTCCAGTCATTGTTCCTGGTTTTTCAAGACCAAGCAATACAAATCCTTTCTTTCCTCCACTTGTGAAGCTTTCAAATATTTTAAGATGATCATTTAAAAGCTTCCCATCCTCAAAATCTTCTCTATGAAGATTAAAAATTTTCATTTCCTTGTCATTGTTATTATTAAGTTGTTCTTCAGGTTGTGTCTGACTCTTCATGACCCCATTTAGGGTTTTCTTAGCAGAGACACTTAAGTGGTTTGCCATTTTCTTCTCCATGTCATTTCACAGATGAGGAACTGAGGCAAACAAGGTTAAGTGACTTGCTCAGAGTCACCTAATTAGTAAGTGTCTGAATCTGGGTTTGAGCTCAGATAAGATATGTCTTTAGTTTTAACTCTTGAACATCATTTGGGACTCTGATCATTTGATCTGATTTGTTGCAGTACAGTGCATACCAGAATGCCTTGTGTCCTCAAGTTTCAACAGCATGCTTCTATATTTTTATGGAAGTGTGATTTTCTTGAAGTGGATATCCCTCTGCCAATGGTAAATACCAAAACATATTCATAACAAACAACTCTTGCTTATATTCTAGTTCATCCAATATTCCTCTAGATCTTGTTTCTAGTGTTGTTGTTTGTCCTTTAGTTTCAAAGAAAACTAAAGATCATGAGCGATGTTTTCACTTATATGTGAATTGGATTTAAGTGAGACAGATTTGCACAAATTTGCACAAAAGCCTCTCTTTCTTCAGAGTCATCAAAGTCCCGTGGCAGAACAGAGGGGCAATAGTCAGGATGCAATGGATGATCTTGAGATTTTTGATCTCTGAATAAGCTCTAAACTGCCTAATTGAACTACCTTCATGGCGATTGGACTGAATAATTATCTGCCTATTCCAAAAGAAAAAGTCTTGATATCCTTGGGGTGAACAACTCCTTAATTCACCATCAGGTTTGAGGTCCATTGATTGACTTCAATCTGGTTTGTCTCTTCTATGGAGATGGTTTTCTGAGGTATGGCTGCTGGGAATGCTGCAACTTAGAGCCAGAGATGAGAATTGAGTGTTAAGATAACTGTATAACTATGTATACATATATTGGATTTGAGGATTTGACATATATTTCAACATATTTAACATGTATTGGACAACTTGCCATCTAGGAGAGGGAGTGGGGAAAGGAGAGGACAATTTGAAACAGAAGACTTTGCAAGGGTCAATGTTGAAAAATTACCCATGCATGTTTTGTAAATAAAAAGCTTTAATAAAAGAAAAAAAGAGAGAATTGAGTGCTGGGTTGACACCAAGGATGGATGAGTAGCCTTGTAATGTGCTTGATAAATTCTCCTGTGAACAGTGTTATTCCTCCCTGAATCCCCGTACACCCATTGTTCCCAGAATATCATATTAGATATTCATTGATAATAGATTAAAAAGAATCCAAATAAAAAATATCATGCAGTCACTCAAATTTTTTTAATCACTCCAAGAGGATATTTCAAATCCAGGAGATTTCTAAGCCTGGAAACATTCATGTTGGGATTGTTATTCTATCATCTGTGCTTAGAAAGAAACAATGCAAAATGGAAGAGGCAACCAGGACTTTGAAGTCATTCTCCATATCACTTTTCTAAGCACTGAAATGTGCTAGTAGTTGCAATAACTAGGAGGGGCAATGTGATGGAAGGGAGTGGAGGGAAGTGGAGGATTTGAAATGGAGACAGGAATAGATAATATAGTGGACAAAACAATTCATATAAAAATAGCTTTTTTAATATCTCTGAAGACTTCTGAAGCAGCTTTGATACATATCAATAAAGTGAAGATAAAGCACAATAACATAACAATGGGAATGATTGGCTTGTAACCATTTGATCTATGGCACTTAAGGAGAGACTGAAAGACAATACTCTCATGAGAATAGAAAGAAATTCCCAATTACACAATGTTGAAGGATGGGTTACATTTTCTAAGTATGTGTTTTGTTCTTGAGGCTTCAGTCCCTTATTTCTCTATGAGAGAGCAAGGACAATGTGCTATTTCCCATATTTTAACAGCAAAAATTTCTTTCTTCTAATCGTTGTTGATTCCAGGAACTACTTAGTTGAGTTTGCAAAAGATTCTAATGTAATGTGACCTTTCAAATCATAGGGAGATGATCATTTTAACACACACACACACACACACACACAAACTAAGAACAATTACCTGTATTCCAGTTATAGAGTTAAGGAATAAATCTGTCTGAAATTCCATGAGCAATAAACCCTGGGTAAAGGATATTTTTTTTCAAAACAGAGTGATTAGAAGAACAAAATGTTACAGTATAATGTAACCCTGGTCATTTTTTCATTGGAACTTTCCACCCACTACTCCTGAAAGAAAAAAAAAAAAAGTACTTGCGTTCTGAACAACCATTATGTACTTATTTTTTCCTTAATAGTTGCTGGCATATTAGCTGTTGAGTAGGTTGTTCTGGGACTTCTCACTATGGCTTCATTATTCCTTTTCTATTCAATGAAATGACATTCCTGGTTAGTTATGAAGTGGAAAATGCAGGTTTTATAACTTGCTATGCTTGCTCATATGCAAAAAAGAAAAAAAGTAAACCAGTTTTTGTTTTTTTTTGTTTTGTTTTGTTTTGGTAGTAGAAAGGCATTTTCCTTTCCCCTTTTTATTATGGATTTGACAAACACTAACAAACATGAACATTTTCACTGGAAAGAAATATATGAAACAACAGTTCATGAATTTACATGTCATTTTTCATAGCATCTATGCTAAATTTCTCTATATTGTTCTAATTTTTAAATAATTCTTGAAAAAGTAAAAACATTTAAAAATTAATTAAATTATTCAGAATTAATTTTCTGCCATACCTAATTAGGATATTTTCTGAATTACTTAGATAATATAATTAAAACAAAGAGAAATTGGAATCTCATATGTTGCAATGCTACGAGTTGTATTAGGAGCTTATAATATGTCTGACTCTTGTGCTTGCCAACTTCTATAGTGGATAATATTGTCTGGAGAGTATTTCTCTGCTACTTCTCAGCTCAGAGTTCCCACCCTGAAAGGAGGGAAGCAAAATTTTCTATATGTATAAGGCAGTTTTACAGAACAGACAATATCTTTTCTAACTATGTAGCTTTCTGAGAAATGCTTTCAGAAGTTACAGTCTCAGTGCTGTTATTTTATTTCTAGTTAAAAACCTTTATGTATCTTTAATATACATAATATCCTTTTCCTGCTAAGAACTTTCCACTGGAATTCAATTTTGTGAGTCCAAATGGACTCTCCAGCTGCCATTGCCATGTTGCTAACTAGTATTATCATCTAGTGGTAGTCTGCATTGACTTCCGTGAAGCTCGGTGCTCTCCCAGGCCCTGATATCTATTTTCTTTCCAAGCCTCAGTTTTGTTTTCTGGAATTTTTCTTTTGAGGAGAGTCCCACTTTTTGTAGTCTTCTGTGATAGAACCTCTCCTCAAGTTAAATCAGAGTTCTTTCTTATCCTGGGAATATTCTTCAGTGACCTCCCTCTTTTGATTTTTTTTCTGGTGCTAGATAATATCTTTTTATTTTCCAGCCTTAGTATTTGTGGCCTTGTTTACTCTTTGCTGATACTTTATACCACAATAAGGAACTTTTACTAATGGGTCAGAGTCTATTCCAAGAATACTTTTTAAAAAACTGATGTATGTATACTTTCTTTTCTAATCCTACCTCTGACCCTACAGGGAGGGAGTCCATATATCACTGAAAGGATCCTAACATACAGATTATTATTTTAATCCTTATTCATTCTGTTTTTGAATGGAGCTGCTGTAAATGCCACATAACTAGAAGGACCTGAAACTCAACTACATGAGAAGTCACTAGATACAAAATCTGGAGTCTGTCTTATTATTTTGTTTTTCTGGTACACTAAGAGAGAAGAGATAAGATACAACACTGAACTGACTAAAACATTTGTTTGTAACACTTAAAGTTCTAGCCCAGTGGTACAATTGGCAGGAATTACTGTTCTTGGACCCCAATAACCAAGGATCCTCTGATCCTTCCTATGTTGCCTTGAGCAAATTACTTAAATTCCTCAGATCCTTAGTTTTGTCTTATTGTGGCTAAGTAAATTTCCTTTTATTAACTACTGAACAACATAAATCTATCTCATTTTGTTCTAATATTGAATATAAACAATGAGGGAAATGTCTTGAATCAAAGCCTTACCTAAAATGTGAATAGCTGATTATCGTAGTTTCAGGTGTATATATGCTTATGACATCTGAGTTTGCTTGAATTCATATCCATAGGACAGGAAATTGGAAGACATTTGTTTCTCTCTCTCTCTCTCTCTCTCTCTCTCTCTCTCTCTCATCTCTCTCTCTCTCTCTCTTTCTCTCTCCCTCTTTCTCCTTCTTCCTTCACCCTCTCTTTCCCTTCCTCCCTTCCTCCCTTCCTCCCTCCCTCCCTTCCTCCTCCTCCTCCTCCTTCTCCTTTTCTTCCTTCTCTCTCTCTCTCTCTCTCTCTCTCTCTCTCTCTCTCTCTCTCTCTCTCTCTCTCTCTCTCTCTCTCTCTTCTCTCTCTCTCTCTCTCTCTCTCTCTCTCTCTCTCTCTCTCTCTCTTCTTTCTCTCTCTCTCTCTCTCCTCTCTCTCTCTCTCTCTCTCTCTCTCTCTCTCTCTCTCTCTCTCTCTCTCTGTCTCTTGATGGGGACAGATCAGTTTTTCCTTACTAATTTACAAGTCCAATTCTTGGATAGGAAATATTTAAGCTTGACAAACATCTCAGGAAATATTTGTTAGCATAATGGTAGAGAAATCTCATTGCATCTCACTGCATCAAGATGGCTCAGAGGATAGAGTGATGGTGCTGGAATAAGGAAAATTCTACTCCAAATCTGACCTCAGACACTAACTTGCTGTATTACTTAGGGCAAGTTACTTAACCTGTCAGTCTCTGTTTTTCCATTTTAAATAGTAACAGCAT